>NC_044303.2:158521042-158831042 GCF_007474595.2 Lynx canadensis | reverse complement strand
TTGAAGAATTAATATAAAAAATATCTAAAATATCTCAATGATTTGTACATTGATTATATGTTGAAATAATGTTTGCAACACAGTGGGTTAAATAAAGTATATTATTAGCATTAATTTCACCTGTTTTTGCTTTTGCTAATGTAGTTACTTGGAAATTTTTAAATTACATATGTGGCTCACACAACATTTCTATTAGATGGCACACTGGTTTGGTAAGAATCAAAGCTGATCACAGACAGTTTGCTTATTCTAAGAGACAAAAAAAAATTTAAAGTAGTTCCAAAATTGGATTATAAGAGATTTTAGCAAAATGTCAGACTATGTCTAAACATAACAGGGTTAAAAGTACTGACTTAAACTATGTCAAATATTCCAGCATAATTTCTTTTAGAGAACCATTAATTTGGAAAGAAAAGTCTGATGTTAACTCTGGAATACTGCCATCCATATTTGCAGATAATACACGTGCATTTTGGTAAGAACCTTAGGACCATGACGGAAGAGAGGATCCTGCAGTCCAGTTAAACCACCCCACCCATTCTAGGGGTCCCGAGTGAACATTTTCCCCCTTTCATCCTTATCCTCATTTCACCCACCTCTCACCATCCAACTTAGGACAATAATGACTCAAAATAAACTTTTGCTTTCAGCACATAAATAAGATGTTACATTTTAAGAGCCCAGAAAATTTAATGGGAAACATTTACAATGAAATATCTTCAGGGAAACTGTAATTCCCTACCATTAAAAGTAAATGTGTCTGGTACTTTGATCCATGAATCTAATTAGTCCTCACCAACCCTTATTTGGTGCCTATTATAGCCCTTATTTTATAGATGTGGAAAGAGGTTCAGAAAGGTTGACTTGTTGGTCTTTGAGAAACAGAACTACTGTCTTATTCTCTGCTGTGTACTTGGAGGCCAGTACTGGGGTTGGCACATAAATGCTCAATGAATGGCCATTTGGCTGATCAGTGACAGTTTACTGATTCCAATATAAGGTTTCTCTCTAAAGAGTGTCTGATTACAACCTTGCTTTTCCTAATAATACCACATGCTGAGAGGTGTACTAAATTTTTCAAATTTTCACATAAATTAATGGGATATAAATATTTCGATTCTCACCCATCAACACAACTTTTGTGTACTTTTTTGGGAATAAAGTACAGAACACCTATCGCTCTGTCTCATTCTCCACAAGGGCCTTGATCTCCGTTGCTTTTGGTTCTTGGAGTTTGGGGTTTTCTCCTTGACCCCATCCTGGCTGCCTCTCCTCCTTTGTGTTGGAAAATGTATGTCCAAGAACGTTTCTCTAAAAGTTTTGAGCTTTGCTTACAGGTTAGAAACACTAGATCTAAGCTCTTGAGAGCTGAGTTCATCCAGGAATCCGCATCCAGGGGAGAAATTCTTGCAGCAACAATTCCTGTCCCATTCAGCTTGTGAGCCGAGTTGAGCCTCGCGCAACTGCTCACATCCATTCGCACGCCCCGACGCGCTCGCGCATACCACAGTAGGGTGAGTCTCGGCCTCTCCCGGAGCCTAACCTAAGTCCTGAGAGGAGGTCCCACCTGGTCCCCACCCCTTCCCCAACAATACTTCGTCTGCAATCCCGGAAAGGCAAAGCAAACACAGTCCCTTCCCGTTCCTGCCCAGGCACGATCGCTCCTATTTACCGTCTTGTACCACCAGCTTGCGAACGCCATGGCGATAACCGGTTTGCTCAGACCCGTACGGCGGAGGGCCCGGCGGAGACGCGGTGTGCGGTACAGAAGGTGAAGGGTTCTCACTTCGCCTGCTTGGAGCGGACGGGCTCTGAGCTCGGCGAGCCCCGCAGCTGTCAGGGGGGAGGGCAACGGGGCGGTGCCCGATGCAGGCCCCGCCCCGGCGGGCTGGCCCCGCCCCGCCCGATTTGGCTCGAGGCTGGTTAGGGAAGATGTGTTATTTCTCCAGGCAGCCACGCCCTGCAGCCTGGGCTTTAGACGGAAGAGAGGATCCCGCGGTCCAGTTAAACCACCCCACCCACTCTAGGGGTCCCGAGTGAACTTTTTCCTCCTTTCATCCCTATCCTCATTTCACCCACCTCTTACCATCCAACTTTTCCCGGCGCGGGCCAGCCCCTGTTGAGTTCGTGCCACGCCCAGTGCACTTGGCCCCAGTCCGGGAATAACCTGCCACCACCAGCCACCTGCCCAGAGGCGGGCACTGAGCCCCGCGCCCTATTCCGGCCTGGGAGGGGGCGCACGGTGCTGGAGGCCAGACAGGTTACGCCCAGAAGAAGTGTCCTGCGGCTACGGGCCCTGGTCTCCCAGCGCCCAACCCTGTGGTTCCCGCAGGAGCGCCACTCACCTCCTGGGTTTGGCGGGCCGCTGCAGCGCGCCGGGGCCGCGGGGAGGCCGCGGGCTTCTGGCCCGGCTGAGACATAGCAAGGCCGCTGCAAACGCTGCCTCCGCGAGGGCGCAGCGGAGACTAGAAGGGAGGGCCAGGCGGGGAGCTCTGGGAGGGAGGAACGGAGCAGAGGGCCGGCGGGCGCGCCCGTGAGGCAGCTTTTCCGACCCAGCCCTGAGCCCGCGCGGGGGCTCCCCCTCGCACGGCTGGGTCCTCCCCTTCCTGCCCGCAGCTGGCGGCGGCCCCCGCTGTAGCGGTACAAAGCTCCGGGGCTGAAATTTAACACCCTCGGCCCCGTTGTCCTCACCCAGGGATCCTCCCCTCCTCCCAGGATTTTGCTGCTCCCGTGGGTTGAGGGAAGGAGGGGCTGGAGGTCTCAGGGTTCCTCCTTGGACTTGCCCAGACTTAGCTTGCAGTTGTGCAACGGGAGAGCGGGACCCGGGCGTGGCCAGTCTACGCCTCGACCCATCTTAAAAATCTCCAGAATTAGACCCCTTTTCTGCTATCTGCCCTGGTTTAGTTTGGAGAAGAACTTACCGACTTAAATCCTGGACCGCCTACACAAGGAAGCGGATCACAAAAACAAATTGGTCTGTGCGTGTGTTTGTGTAGATGTGTGTGTTTGTGTAGGTTGTGTGCGCGCTCCTGTGTATGTTTTATGTCGTCTCTCTTTGGTGGCTTTTTTGGGCAGGGGGGCGCGATTTGAAAGTTTAGAAATGTTTAAGGGTAGGAAGCCCGAGTTTCCAATCCAAGCCGAATAGTCCCCAACTTAAACCTTCTATAGGCTTTCTAGATCCTGGCTGGGTTTTGTTACCGAGGCTGAAGTGTTTTTTGTCTTTGGCTCATCTTAAACCGCACTTCCTGGTTTGGGCCTGTAAGTGAAATGTAACAAGCCCGTCTAGAAAATGCTCATCTGCGGAGACTTTGGCCATCGGTTGCTGCGGATTTGTGCTCAGACCTGAGAGAAAAAAACCTGTTTCCCAGCAGTGACGATGACACTCTGGGCCTGGGGGTGGCCTCTGTCTGCAGTGTTGTGTTTTAGACAGTTGGAGAGAGAGAAGCCAGATTGTAGGAAAAGATTTGTCATGCTATATTGAGCTTGGCAGGATGAATTCTTGTTTCCCTCTCCTCTCTCATTTTTAGGGATTTTGACTTCTTTTACTGGCTAGCAGCTTTCTTGATGCGGGGAGAAGAGAGGGGTGATTTAAATGGATTTCCTTTTAAACAGTTGTTTACTTATTACCATTTATACCTAGTAGTTCCAACACACAGGCTACCAGCTTAGAATTTATACGTAAAAATGTAACAACTTCGACAAGGGGTCTATGATTGTCCATTCAAGGAAAATCAATTGATAGTATGAATTACATTCATAATTGGGGAAATATGTCATAAGCCTGAAAAAATGACTTGCAACTAAACACCTAAAGTAATTAAAAAAAAAAAAAAAACACCAAAACTAATAGGAGCCAGGTATAGGCAGCCACACCTGTGGGCCTAGGAACTGAAACATTTCCTTACTTCAGAGCCTAGAGAACCTAGGTTCAGGTTTTAAAATTTATTTATTTACTTTGAGAGAGAGGGAGAGAGGGAGAATCCCAAGCAGGCTCCATGCTGTCAGCACACAACCAGACGCGGGGCTCAATCTCACAAACTGTGAGGTCATGACCTGAGCTGAAACCAAGAGCTGGGATCTTAACTGACTGAGCCACCCAGGTGCTCCAAGGTTCAGGTTTTAGATCCGGACGAATAATGGTTGGTTGATTAAAATTTGAGGTATTTTTCTGACAGAGTATTTAAAATTGAACTTATGCCAGTTAGTTTTACACCTCTTAAAAGTCTTCCTTGTAAAGAACTGTGAAAGAAATTGTAGAAGGAATGATATAAAGATGAAAATACACATTCCCTGCCCTCCAGGTACTTAGAGTTTTGCTGAAATCATATGGCATTTGTAATGCATGATCATTTGGGTGACATTGAGAGACATACAGGTATGAATAAGTACAAATCTATTTTGGGAGTTTGGGGTTCTGTGGGTTTTGGTGATTATAGGAAGAGAAAGGAGGCTTGAGTGGACTGGCTGCATGGTGGGATGTGGACAGAAGAGGGATGGGGCAGTTCAGGAAATATAAAAGAGCCTAACTGCCTGGCTGGAGCTGCTGGTCCAAGTTTAGGAGTAATAAATCCATTTATCAACTTACTATTTACTGAGCAGCCACTGTAGTAGGTAGTATAATTGATATGAAAATCTATAAGAGATAATGACATTAGCCTTCAGGCTTTGCTTGAGAGTTGGAACTCACATAAGCAGAAACAATTTTGAGCTAAACTGTGCATTAATGACTATGAGTAAAGAAGAATTACAAATAAGTTGAAGGATGGTGTTTTCACTTTCTTTATGGTCCGTGAGAAATTTGAACTTTGATACCACGCCCAGCATTTGAGCATCTTAGGGAAGCTCATTTTAAGTATATATGACAACTTGTGCTACATTTTTATTTGTACATATTTTAAGTACCTCATTCCTTTACTCAGTAACAGGATGACTGCAATGTGTCAGACTGTGGAGGTACCAAGGACCTCACGGTCTAGGGGGAAAGACAAATAAATCCACCACTACATGACCGTGGGATAAGGGTAAGGGCTGGCAAAGATATTCCGGCAGCACTATGGGACTTCTGGCTCTGATGCAAGGGTGGGCTGGCTGGGGAGGAAGGGAGCTCAGGGGCTGCTTCCTCTCCTGATGTTTGACTTGAGTGAGTTGGAAACCTCCTCCAATCAGCCTTCATGTTGTATGTCCTCTTTATCCCCACTGCTGCTGGAGCTGTTGAGGACCCCATCACTTCTCATCCGGAAGCATGTAAAATGAGAAAAACAAAGACGTGATGGAGTCCAGAGAAGAAGCCAGTGGAACCTGAGAAGGAGCTGGAGTGAGGCAGAAGGAATCCAGTAAAGAAGCAAGCACCAGAGGCCAAGGAATGAGGGGTTTCTAAAAGGAAGGGCTGGTCCACAGTATTAAATTTCACTCAGGGGCACCTGGGTGGCTCAGTTGGTTAAGCCTCCGACTCTTGATTTCAGCTCAGGTAGTGATCTCACAGTTCCTGAGTTCCAGCCCTGTGTCAGGCTCTGCCCTGAAAGCAGGGAGCCTGTTGGGGGTTCTCTCTCTCCTTCTCTCTCTCTGCCCTCCCCTACTTGTACTCTCTCTCTTTCTCTCTCTCTCCTCAAATAAGTAAACACTTAAAATTTCACTCAAAAGTTGCATCAGACAACGTATGAAGAGTGTCTATTAGATCTGACAACTGAGAGGGTTTTGGTAACCCAGCCAGGAGGTGAGATTGAGGAGGACTCAGAGTAGTTTTCTGAGGTACTCACAGTTTGAATAGTCCCCTTCCTTTGGATGATATTTCTTTCTACAACACCACATATTTCTGGAATGGAGGTTACCTCCAGAAAGCCTGTACCTTCTGGCTGATGTCCAAGTGCCTGCCAGTCCCACCAAAACTTACCTGTCCTGTCTGCCATCTTGAGACTCTCAGCCAGGTTTGCTTCGCTTTGTAGTGACATTTTCCTGAGTAAACCAGAGAAAAAAAAAGAAAAAGAAAAAAAGAAGCATCCTTGCAAATAACCAAAGACGTAGGAATAATATGCAAAGTTTCAGACCCTCTTTTCCCTTATAACATGTGTGTATCTGAGTAGGAACTTCATGATTCTGACTGTTGAATTATCCAGAAGAATGGCTTCAGTGGTGAAGTTCTGTGATAAAGGGGATGAAGAGGTGCTAGTCAGTAAGAGAATGTGTTTAGATCACAGGAGTTTGGCCATGTGCTACGGTCTGAATGTTGTGCCCCCCAAATTCCCATAATAAAATCCTAATGCCCAATGTGGTGGCATTAGGAGGTGGGGCCTTTAAGAGATGATTAATTCATGAGGGCGGAGCTCTCATGGAGATTAATGCCCTTATAAAAGATGTCCCAGGAGAACTCCTTTGCCCTTCCTGCCATGTGAGAATACAATGAAAAGTGTGCAGCTAGGAAAAGTCCCCTCGCTCAAACTTACTGGCACCCTGATCACAGACTTCCAGCCTCCAGAGCTGCGAGAAGAACATTTCTGTTATGTTGTGTAAGCTCTCCAGCCTGTAGTACTTTTTTTTTTTTTACAGTTTTTTAAATTTATTTTGAAAGAGAATGAGAGAACGCTGAAGGGGCAGAGAGAGAGGGAGAGAGAGAGAATCCCAAGCAGGATCTGCACCATCAGTGCAGAGCCAGATGCAGGGCTTGAACTTATGAACCGTGAGATCATGATCAGAGCCAAGTTGGACGCTTAACCAACTGAGCCACCCAGGCACCCCTTTTGTTATAGCAGCCTGAATGGATGAAGACACCTTGCTTCTCACATCATGTTGGGCTTGTGTATGGGTGGCCGATGGGGTGGCAGGAGGGAGAAAGAATGGAGATGGAAGGATGGAGGGACAGAGGATGAAGAAAGCAAAGAGAATAAGCAGCAGATGAAGTCATTTTTAAAGTTTTCACTGTTGCCAAACAGGAACTTGCATCACACACATACCCATAGCTAGTCCCTCATGTTTTATTTCTCATCCTTTAGTGCCTGCAGATAGTAAAACACCTGCAAAATACCTTCAGGTCTTGTTCTTCAGCCTATTTGTTGTCAGTGTGGACCAAAGAGGACTGAGATCATACCTCCTTTTCAGGGCTTTATTAGGGAGTACTCAAGGGATCAACATCTGTGGGAGGGAGGGAAGGATGGGTCAACAGAGAAGTTGAGCTGGGGTGCAGATCCAGTAGAAGCCTCCCATAACAACCCTGCAGGGAATGACCACCAGGACAGGAAGCCCTTCAGAATGATTGGGGGCTGGTGAGAGAGGGCTGAGTCCTTTCAAGCCTGCATCACTGTTCTTAGGTATGGCCAGGAGTGAGGGAGCATGGCTTCCAGGGAGGGAAGTGACTCCCTTAAGCTGTATAACCCCCAAAGGAGCTGAGAGATGAGGGCTGTCTGCTGGGGCACTCCTAGGAGCTGGAATAAGGGCTTTTGTATTCCTGAAGGGGATTTGGATAGCTTATCACACACATTACAGTCCTCAGTGCAATAGAACACCGTAAAACTTGGCAAATAGTATTGAGGAAGGAATTGATATTACCAAAGTACGCTGTCATGTTGCTATGCAACTAAACATTAGGTCTGATGATATTACCCATTTAACTAAATTTCTCCCCCTTTTACGATGACATTTGCCTTCCAGAGGGGTCACTGAAGAACAATTTATTTCACAGAGCAGCCATGCCGTGAATACTGCCATCTAGATACATGGAAATGACAATTTTAAAATTTGACTGCAAAGAATGGTTAGAAATAAAGGGAAAATAAAATTTTTATTTTCTAGTTTTGTTTAGTTGTTTTAAAGCAAAAAGCAAAAAAAAAAATTGCTCTATAGGTCTGGCAGCAGACAAGGAAGTAGGTACAAGACACCCCTATTTGCTAGTAAGCTATAAGCCTTCAGCTGTCTTCCACCTTCCTTACTAATTCCCTTAGGTCTGTGTCTCTGCATCCTTGGGGGTATGGGTCCCTGAAAACAGTTCAGTTCTGAGTCAGTATACTCTTGGGGCCAACAACTAACTAGTGCTGTATGAATCATCTCTCTTCCTTGTTTACAGTCCTTGATGGTTCCTTATTGCCAACAGAATGAAGTTTAGATCCCTTAACATGGTCTCCCAGGGCCTGCAGGGTCTGGCTTGTGCCTTCATGGGGCTGTGCTCCAGGCATGCCCTTCTGCTTTCAGATCCTGGAACATTCTTGGCTCTTCCCAGTCCTGCCTTTGCTCATTTCCCACCTCCCTGGAGCACTCCTCCCTTCCCTTTTCCAAAGCACTAACTTTTGGCAACCGTGCATTACATTGTAGCTGTCTATTGTCCATATCAAGTCAAAGATTCTGACAGCCTAATCCTAAATGCAGCTTATATTTAAGTAAACAGTGGTCCAGTGGTCCAAAAGTAACTAAAAGCATTTTCATCTTTACTGCAATCCTTTTACTGCAATAGAAAATTCCCGAGTGGGCCCACAATCTGAACACTCAGCAAAACATCTTTAAAAATCCTTTTCCTTTTTTATTTTTATTTTTTAATTTATTTTAATTTTTAAAATATTTATTTTTTCAGAGAGAGAGAGAGAACATGTATGTGCATACATGCAAGCAAGCAGAAGAAGAGCAGAGAGAATCTTAAGCAGGCTCCACACCCAGCCAGAACCTGATGCATGGCTTGATCTCAAGACCACAAGACCATGATCTGAGCCAAAATCAAGGGTCAGATGCTTAATCAACTGAGCCACTCAGATGTCCCCCCAAATCCTTTCTCTTTCTATCTTAGTTCCATTATTTCCTCCATGCTCCAAAACTTTTCCTATTAACCCTCCAAATAGAACCAGAAGATGTTCTTTCCTTGTTTCCTTCTGTGATGATATAATTCTTCCTAGAAGGCCCAATGGAGGTGAAATCATTGTGCATATTAATATGTTCTTTGATCCCAGTCATACTGTGTATTTGTACCCACTACTAGACCTTGTGATGAAAAGGGTCATTTCACATAGGCGCATAGCCAGGTTACCTTTAATTTTTCTCTCCCTTTTTTCTCTTTCTCCTTAGGGAGGGGACCCTACCACACTAGACTTTGTGATGAAAAGGGTCATTTCAGTCTTATTCCTAGAACTTGAGGCTATGCCTGGCACATAATATGTCCTCCCTAAACACTTATGGAATGAGTAAGAACATATTGTTGTTTTGTTTTTTTTTCCCCCAGGCTAAACTTCTTTCTTAAAAAGATAAAAGACATAGACTGGGGAATTTAGGAAGATACTTTAAGTAGAAAATCTGATCATATAAGATTAGAAGGTCAAGAGAACTGTCTAAACACTCGGTGGTACTAATGGTACTGAATGGCTCTCACAGTTGATACAGTAAATACGTAGAAAACATATAGTATTTACTATATATTAGAAACTTTTTAAAAAATTTAAATACAAGTTGGTTAACATATAGTATAATAATGATTTCAGGACTAGAATTTAGTGATTCATCACTTACATATAACACCCAGTGCTCCTGTCAACAAGTGCCCTCCCTAATGCCCATCACCCATTTACCCCATCCCCTACCCACCTCCCCTCCAGCAACCCTCAGTTTGTTCTCTGTATATAAGAGTCTCTTATGGTTTGTCTCCCTCTCTGTTTTTATCTTATCTTTGCTTCCCTTCCTCTAGGTTCATCTGTTTTGTTTCTTAAATTCCACATATAAGTGACATCATATGATATTTGTCTTTCTCTGACTGACTTACTTCACTTAGCATGATACACTCTAGTTCCATCCACGTAGTTGCAAATGGCAAGATTTTATTCAAGTTTTTAAGGACTTTGCATAAATTTGCATATATTCATTCATTGCACCCTTATGAAGTAGGAAACATGCTATAGAAGAGGAAACTAAGGCCCAGAGAGGTTGAATTTGCCCTGGGTTACACAGCTGCTAAGTGACTCTGTTAGCATTTGAATCAAGTGGTCTAGCTCTCTAGCTGGTGCTCCTCATCACTTCTCTGTATTTATTCTTTGCTATATATACAAAATAAAACTTGTCATGGAATTTGAAATGGAATGTTTGTATATGGATGGGATGTATAATGCCTTGGGATGGGGATTATATTTTTAAAAAAATTATATTAAAAAAATTTTTTTAATGTTTATTTATTTTTGAGACAGAAACACAGCGTGAACAGGGGAGGGAAGAGAGAGAGGGAGACACAGAATCTGAAACAGGCTCCAGGCTCTGAGCGGTCAGCACAGAGCCCGATGCGGGGCTTGAACCCACCAACTGTGAGATCATGACCTGAGCCGAGGTCAGACGCTCAACCAACTGGGCCACCCAGGCACCCCGAGATTATATTTTTAAATGAGTGGTTTAATACCTGGAGTGATAAAAGTTAATTTTTCTAAGGTACTTTAGCTATCTGTTCTTCAGAGTGTATCTGGAGAATATAAAAATAATACTAGCCAGTTACAAAAGGTTATATATCATTCATTTATATGAAATGTCAGAATAGGCCAATCTATAGAGACAGAAAGTAGATTAGTAGTTGTTTAGGGTTGGGGGGACACTGGTTGTGAGGACAGGAGGGTGATAGCTAAAGGGTTTGGGGTTTCTTTTTGAGGTAATGAAAATGTCCCAAAATTGACTGCTGATTTACATGTCTATTAAGATACTAAAAACCACTGAAATTTATAGTTAAAACAGGTAAATTATATAGTATATAAATCATATTTCAATTAAGCTGTTATTAAAAAAAAACAAACTCTTTCTTATAAACCTTGTCCTTAACATGAGGACTATGTGTGAATTTCAAAAGGACACTTTAAGATCCTCCTACAAGGATGGTCACTTACTCTTCTCCATACTCACTGACATTTGCAATTTCTCCAAGACATTTTAAAAAGGTACTCATAGCAAAAGTAATTTTGTTACTTGGCAGATTCACATTTCATGTTGATCAGCCACTTCAGGCAGGAATGAACTGTAGGAAAATTATCTTTAGGACTTAAAAATGGTCATTTCAAATGAAATTTTATTTCAAATATTTTAGGGGTGTTTATTCTCAGAATATTCTTGTTAAATATCAAATTAATTTTATTTTATTTTTTAACATTTACTTTTGAGAGAGACAGAGCACAAGTTGGGGAGGGGCAGAGAGAGAGAGAGAGGGACACACAGAATCTGAAGCAGGCTCTAGGCTCCAAGCTGTCAGCACAGAGCTTGATGTAGGGCTCAACTCACAAACCAAATCAGACGCTTAACTGAGTGAGCCACCCAGGCACCTCTGAAATTAATTTTCTAATAAAATTTTGTTTTGGAATAATTTGGGGCAAGGGAGAGAGAGAGAGAGAGAGAGAGAGAGAGAGAGAGAGAGAGAGAGAGAGAGAGAGAGAGAGAGAGAGAGAGAGAGAGAGAAGAGAGAGAGAGAGAGAAAGAATCCCAAGCAGACTCCATACTCAGCACAAAGCCTGACACAGTGCTCGATCTCATGACCCTAGGATCATGACCTGAGCTTAAGAGTGAGACGCTTAACCAACTGAGCCACCCAGGTGCCCCTGGAGTAATTTTAGATATACAAGAAAGTTGCAAAGATTATCTTTCCAAAGTAGAGCATTCCTAGTTTCTGTTTCCCCTAATGTCACCATCTTATATCAACATGATACATTTGTCAAAATTATGAAACCAACACTGGTACATTGCTATTAACTAAACTGCAGACTTCATGTGGATTTCACCATTATTTCATTAAGGTCCTTGTTCTGCTTGAGATTCTGGTCTAGGATATCACACTGCAGTCATGTCTCCTTAGTCTCCTCTGTGGTCTGTGACAGTTTTTCAGGCTTTCCTTGTTTTACACAACCTTGGCAATTTTGAGGAATAGTGGTCAGATGTTTTGTAGAATTTTCCTCAATTTGAAAACAAATCTGATGTTTCTCTCATGATTAGGCTAAGACTTGCAGTTTGGAGGAATACTATACTAGTAACTGGCCTTCTTATCACATTCTATGGAGGATCCATGATATCCATGTGATTTATCAGTGATGATGTCAACCTCCATCACTGGGGTAAGGTCATGTTTGCCAGGTTTCTCCACTGGGAAGTTAACATCTCTCCCTTTCCATACTCTGTTCTTTGGAAGCAAGTCACTAAGTACACCCTACCTACCCAAATTATTCTTTTTTTATTTTAATTTTTTTAACGTTTATTTATTTTTGAGAGACAGAGAAAGACAGAGCACACGTGGGGGAGGAACAGGGGGAGACACAGAGTCTGAAGCAGGCTCCAGGCTCCGAGCTGTCAGCACACAGCCTGATGTGGGGCTTGAACCCACAAACCGTGAGATCATGACCTGAGCCAAAGTCAGATGCTTAACTAACTGAGCCACCCAGAAGCCCCCCAAATTATTCTTAAATGTAAAAATTATTTCTATTTTATATGTTTCAAATGTAATTCCACTTGTAAGATTTTCAAAGATTATTACAATTGACAAGGATTCTCTTTTTCTTAATCTCTCAATCTAAACTTTAAATTTTTAAGATTCTAGTGCTTTGGAAAGGTAGATATTCTAAATTAAATGTATAAGATAGTGTGACTGCTGCTTTCCAAGAGGTGAAATGTGAGTTTGTATAGTTGTTTCTAAATAATTATCTTTTTAAAGATGTCAGTGAGCGAGAAAACACTGTAAAAGCATCTCAAATTTTGTGTCAGAGGACAATATTTTTTACAATCTTACATTAGAAAGCTCTTTCTAAAATATGACACAGGGGCTTCTGTGTGGCTCAGTCAGTTAAGTGTCTGAACCTTGATTTCAGCTCAGATCATGATCTCACCATTAGTGAGCTCGAGCCCCACATCAGGCTCTGCACTGACAGATACTGCTTGGGATTCTCTCTCTCTCTCCCTCTTTCTCTCTCTCTCTCAAAAATAAATTAAAAAATTAGGAAACAAAATAAAATATGACACAAAACCTAGAAGCCTTAAAGGAAAAGATTAAGAAAAGATTAAAAGATTAACAAAAAGGTAAAGAAAAGACTATATTAAAATTTTAAAACTCCTCATAGAAAATAAATGTGTAAATAAAGACAATCTACACATGACTATAAGCCAATAGTAGAATCAACAATTCAATAGAAACACTGCAAAGGATACAAATAGAGAATTCAGAGATAAAGGAATATAAATGTCTTATTACCATGTGGAAAGATGCTCCAATCTGATTCAAAATAAAACAAATACATATTAAAACCACAATCTGATCCCATTCTTATCCTATTAGATTGGGAAAAGCACAAAAGATTAATAATACATGGCACTGGTAATGTGATAGAGAAATAGGTCCCATCTCACATTGTTAATGGGAATATAAATTGATCCAACAATTTTTGGTTGGCAATTTGGCAAACATCTGTCAAAAATGTAAATGTGTATATCTTTTCACTAGTGATTCCATTTTTAGGAGTTTCTCTAACAAATATACTTGTATATATATATATATGTACAAAGACACACAAAAAACTGTTCTTTACAGCATTGTTCATAATAGTGAGAAACTGGAAACCAGCTAAATGTTTTCCAGTAGGGAACAGCTAAATATAGTATAAAACAACCACATAATAGGAGATTATGCAGCCATTTAAAAAAGAGATTTCTGTGAGTTGATATGGACTCTTTTTTATAAGATGTATTAGATGTATTAATAACTGAAAGAGGCAGTGTGAAGAATGGCATATATGGTATTCATAGTATATAAAATAATAAAAAAGAGGTATATATTTTATGAACTTTCTATATAACCACATATGTATTCCTTGTGCTGGAATGTATTCCTTATGTATCTGGAATGATACATAATAAACTATAAATAATAGTTGCCTTTGGGAAGGAAATTGGGAGATTAGGGAGGTGAAGTGGGAAGGAGAGTTACCTTTCACTGTCTTTTTTAAATTATTCAACTTATTTTTTAAAAATGTTTAATGTTCGGGGCGCCTGGGTGGCGCAGTCGGTTAAGCGTCCGACTTCAGCCAGGTCACGATCTCGCGGTCCGTGAGTTCGAGCCCCGCGTCAGGCTCTGTGCTGATGGCTCAGAGCCTGGAGCCTGTTTCCGATTCTGTGTCTCCCTCTCTCTGTGCCCCTCCCCCATTCACGCTCTGTCTCTCTCTGTCCCAAAAATAAATAAAAATGTTGAAAACAAAATTAAAAAAAAAAAATGTTTAATGTTCATTTTTGAGAGAGAGAGACAGAGCATGAGTGGGGGAGGGGCAGAGAGAGAGGGAGACACACAATACTAAGCAGGCTCTAGGCTTGGAGCTGTCAGCACAGAGCTCTACATGGGGCTCAAACCCACAGACCCATGAGATCATGACCTGAGCCGAAGTTGGGTGCTTAACCAACTGAGCCACCCAGGTGCCCCTCAACATATTTTTTTTAAACATATACAGTATTTTTCTTTGTCATTTGAAGTTCTAGATAACCAATAAATAAATATTACATATTAAGTGTATGTATAACATAGATTAAACTTTATCACTTAGAATTTACAAAATTTTTAACTTTGATTTCTTGAAATAAATTATGCTTCTGGAAATCACTTTCCAGAACTACGGGAGGGGATGGGAAAGCTTAACTGATGCCCAAATTCTCTGTTGTGAACTAGCAAAGGAAAAGTTGTAATAAATATACTAACCCCTCTGCTACCATTTTCTGGAACAATTCTGAGCCCTGGATTATTTTTGTTTCTGTAAGTTGCTTGGCTTTTCCACTAGGGGCAACAGTTATGTTTGTGATGGGTTAGGTGGAGGGGACACTTGGGTGGTTTGCTGTCTTAATGACAAATACAGAAGGAAAATCAACAACTCTCTTAACAGCTCAGTTCTCCATACTGCAGGCTCAACAGTACCCTTCTGGTTTCATTATACTGTGTTTGCTAATTAGATCCAGTTTAGCTCCAAAGGCATTGGTTGTTATTCAAATCCATATAACACTTCTGTGGTGAAAAACAGCCTCCTTGCAAAGAGGCTTCTTGGCTTTGTAAAACTGTTTTGCTTTAGTAGGATTTTCACTTATATGAATTTTGGATTATTTCCTAAGAGGTATCACTTTGTGCTATACTGGCCAAAATCACTTTTTATGATTAGGCCAGTTTCCTTTTTCTCAGTGTAATGGGGTGAATTGTGTCCCTCCAAAAAAGATATTAACCCCATAGTTCAGAATACAGCTTTATATGAACATAAGACTTTCCAGAAATAATCAAGTTAAAGTGAGGCTGCCTCAAACAGATCCTCCCCCAGCACCTTCAGAAGGGGCCTGGCCCTGCTGACACACTGCATTTGGACGGCTAGGCTCCAGAAATGTGACACAATAAGTTTCTGTTATTCTAAGCCAGCTTTAACTCAGTTTATGGCCGTCCTGGCAAACCAATACACTCAGAATGGGGACTATTAGGACACAAGTAAAAAAGCCCCAGTTCAAAATGGGCTGAGGCCTTCTCCAGTTTTTTCCTATACTAGGAAACGCCGCCGGTGAATGTGAATTCTGATTGTAGCATTTAGTCTGAAAAGAGTAAACTACATTTTCAATTCAGGTTGTGTTTCCACAACATTCCTAGGAAGAAAGGCTAAAAATATCACTTTTCTCTGGGAAGACTAATCTACCTTTTAGTTACATTTCCCAGGAGGGTTTGAACCTTCTTATGCAAGTTGTTTCTTCTTCCCCTCTTTCAAAACTCACTTTCAGAACTTGTCTGAAGACTCACTTCCGCATCGGTCCTTCCAGTCTAACTCTTTCAGAATACAGTCACTTGGCAACACTCATGAATGCTCTACGTTGTCAAGTTTAGCCTCCTGACCTAACAAACCTATTTCTCACTGGGCATTGAAGCATTAGCACTTAAATTAGAATATTTGTATATTACTTTTCTTTAAATGGTAAAGTCTTTGAAGGAGGGTTCTTTCAGTAAGTGCTAATAAACATAATGGTTAAAGTGTATAGAGTACTTACTCTGCCTGTGAATCTGGGAAAGGATACACACACACACACACACACACACACACACACAGGCTTATTCATTAAGAACACAGAGCCAGGAATTCATCACAGGTTGTACTGACTCTATAGTCCCAGCTCTGGGAATCATACTCAATAAAGATGGCCTGTTAAGCCACATCTGACTAATCCAGCAGTGAGTTCATCTGTCTTGCTCACTGATTTATCCCCAGAGTCTAGAAGAGTGTCAGCACACGGCAGGTACACTATTCATACTTTTGTTGCAGGAGTTGTTGGTACCTCCATACAAGTATAGCTATGCTATAGAAATAGAGGCAATCATATGGGAAGAAACCTCTCTACTCCTATTAGTAGGCTGAACTGTCTAAAATTGCCTATATTCAGAATTTTCAACCTACAGAGGTGGCAGTTCCATACAGTTTAATATCATACAATTGCTAAAAGGACTTAAAGTGGATAAAAGGCTCAGCTTTTTGCTGCTTGATTTGTTTTTAAAAAAGATTTGTTTGCTTCATGTCAGAAAGCCTCATATTCCTGCTGTAGCCCTTTGTTTCTGCCCAGGACGGTGCATTACTGTGTTTCTTTCACTATGTATTCCTGGCCTGAGGGGCTGTCTGATGTTGCAACACTTTGTTTCAGTAGGCATGATTAAAGTTCTTTTTCCATGAAAGGCCACTGATGCTTGGGACTGGAGGTGTAGCTTCTCCCAGAATCCATTATTTACCATGTCTCAAAAATTTGAAGTCCAGGAACCAGATTTCTAAGTCCTTCTCCCTCAGTGATCTGCTTTGTGGCCTAGATCAAGCCACCTTTGCAATCTCCGTTTCTGTCTTGATAAAGTACGTCTGAGGCAGTGCACATGTCTGTCCAAAGAGTCCTGAGAGCCATATTATTTGATCCTATCTCCACTGTGTGGCATGTCCTGAATTGATCCTCTAATTTTCTTATCCCCTCTTCAGTGTCCTCTTTGTGAATTTCCCAACTCATTTGAGCTTGGAAAGGTATAGTTACCTTGCTGTGTGAGATGGAAGAAAGGGCCTGAGTCACTAACTGCCATCTATGGTTTTCACCCATCTCCCTCTGTTCAGCCATGTCCTACCTTTAAACCCTCAACCTACAAAGTGACATTCCACCTCACTTGCTTGTCAGTAGATTCTCTGCAGGCTCGCAGGATGTCACTCTCCAATCTGTAAAAGTCACTTTCCACCATTTCACTTCCACTTGCCTTTTTCTACAAATGTGTTGGTCTCATATCTGTTCCATTGTCTCCTGTTCCATTCTCTTCAGCCTCGTGAGTTTATAATTTGCGTATTTGTTTTAAATTCATTTACTCTCCTTTTAGTGGGGCTTCAGGAGAGAGAAGAAATAAAGACATGTGTTCAATCTGTGCATAGATCAAAAGTCATTGAAACATATTTTTTAAAATAATAGCCCTGCAAGGTATGGATTAGTAGGCTTGTTTTACAGATAAAGACACCAAGTCTCAGACAGATTCAGTAAATTGCCTGAGAACTCACAGCTAAGTACCAGAGCTGTGATTCATACCTATGTTTAATTGAGTCTAAAGCCCGTGCGTGCCCTTTAGCAGTACAGAATCCTACCTGCCATAGTTACCTGAAGAAAAGTCAGATGACCACTATTAGGGCCAGTCCTAAGAAGGCACATGATTCAAGTCATGCAAGATCTAGACCACCCTGAAGTGCCTTCTAACTCTGGTTGTATTGTTTCCTTTTGCTTTGATAATCAAAGCAAATGGGTGACAGAGATATTTTTAAGCAAAGATAATTGACTTAATATCATTTTAGCTGGAACATTAAATAGTGCTCAGTTAAAATCCTGGGAGAGAGACATAAGGAAGAAAACTGAACTGAGTAATGCATAGTACCTAATTATAAATCTGTCTACAGATACAATTAGCCCATGGTCATATACAAGGAAGAAAATGTATGTTTAGATGACTCCATGGTGAAGCCTTTACTTAAGTGCCCTGTGTCATAAAGCATGCTGATAGCATTCAGCCAAAACCACTGAAGGAATGAATTATATACCATTTGTTTATATTTTAAGATTCACAGTTGGCAAGCATTATTGCACATGTGATCATCTTGCTTATATTAAAATGATGCAATGGAAAATATAAGATGTAATACTTGAAGTGTTCCAAAGGAAAAAAAGCTGGGGGCAGAAATGGTGGTCACAGGGACTCCAATAATGAAAAGCTGAATGCTGTATCTTTCAGGAGTACACATACTTATACATAATATAAGCTCTTATATGACTTTACTCAGATGTTAATAAGAATAAGTTAATCAGTTAACAACTTATTGTTATATCACAATTAAGGGACAAGAAAAATGAAGAGTAAGAAAAAACAAGAAAGTATGATATGAATCTTCAAGTATATTGCAATATGTTTGAGGCTAACCAAAAAAGAGGCTAATCTCAGTAAATGAGAAGAGAACAATTCAAGAGTCTATAGGTTTGTTCTAACTTTTGGGAAGACTCAAATTTGTACAAGTCCTTAAAAGTCAGATCCAGGAACTTAGGCTTTTCCTCTAATTAATTTTATTATACATTTTTTTTATTGTAAAAATAATTAAGAAAATATAAACCAGGGGGTACTTGGGTGGCTCAATCAGTTAAGTGTTTGACTCTTGCTTTTGGCTCAGGTCATGATCTCATGGTTCATGGCTTCGAGTTCCTTGTCAGCCTCTGCCCTGGCAGCAAGGAGCCTGCTTGGGATTTTCTCTCTCCCTCTCTCTCTGCCCCTCCCCCACTCATGCTGCCTCTGTCTCTCTCAAAATAAATAAATAAACTTTAAAAATTTAAAAAAAAAGCATAAACAAGGAAAATAAAACTGAGATAAAATTACCCCCAAATCCCAACACAGTTAATTTAGTGATATATAGCTTTATCGATAGCTCTGTAATGTACATGTGATTTTGTAAACACATTTTCCATATAATGTAGGATCTTGAGCATTTTTCTGTGTCAGTATGTATGTAGTAGAAATCTTTCAAAGAGATAAGAAAAGGAAGAGAAAAATGTGGGGAAGTGATTGGCTAGGTCTCACAGTATGTGGGGTTATTCTGGGCCTGAAGAGTGTGCAGGATTTAGACAGACAGAGGATGACACTTTCCAGAGAGAACACCAATGTGAAAAACTTCAGGGAAGGGAATGGAACATGGCTCATTCATGGCCCAGTGGGGAGACCTGCCCTGGGAGATAGCTGGCGTCCTCTGTAGAAGGGTGGGTGAGGCTAGAAGAAGGCAGGCTGGCAAAGGGAAGTTTTAGGACAACTTTGCTTCCTCCTCTCTGAGCATCAAACAGGGAGGAATGGGTTTGAATCAGCCAAATGGGAATACCTTTCCTAAAAAAGAGAATTGTTGAAAGTGATGTGCAGTGGTGAGAGGAGGGGTTTTCTAGTTAATCTATGACATTCTCAAGACTCTTCTGTTGTTCAGCAACAGAAAAAACCCAGGGCACTAGCTAAAACAAAAAGATGGGCAGGTCAGTTCCCAAGATATAAGAGACCTTCCAGGACTAGAGCTGGAATGCAGCTGGACCTCACTTGAGCTGGCAACTCATAGCTAGAGGGCTACAGGCAAGCTGGCCCTCCTCTATCTCCATCTCACCTCCCTGCTTTCCTTGTGGATCTGCCAGATTTTCCTCTGCAGGTTGGACTGCTGGAATGTCAGTTGCCACAGTGGATCCTAGGTCTATAAGCTCCATGTCCCAGTTATACTACTTAGAATTTTTTTTTGCTGTCTCCTTCTTAATTTCTTTCTCTGGTCCCACCTCCCAATGAGGAAAGCAAACCTGTTTGGGTCAGTTCAGATCAGGTCTACCCTTGATCCAGTCAACTGTGAGAGGGAGGAAGGAAGGGCCTGAGTAATGGGGCTCTATTAGCCCCTGGGATGCTATTCCAGAGGAGGAAGAACTGGAACAGGCTGATAGGATTCTCCAAATGTCCTTGGTATGTACTCTCAGCTCTCTCCTCTCCAGAAATTAGTGGATCTCTCTGTCTCTCTCTCTTTTTTAATTTAATATTTATTGATCTATTTATTTACTTACAGAGAGAGAGAGAGAGAGAGAGCATACACATGTACTCTTAGGGGAGGGGCAGAGAGAGAGAGGGATAGAGAGAATCCCAAGCAGCCTCTACATTGTCAGCAGAAATCTTGAGATCATGACCTGAGCCCAAATCAAGAGTCTACTGCTTAACCAATTGAGTCACCCAGGCGCCCCTTGAAATTAGTGGATCTCTTATGTTTTGGGTTTTTAATAATCAAGATTATGCAAGTGCCCAAAATGACTTTGAGTATGAAAACCAAAGACATAATGTTCCTCAACCAAAGGAAAGGAAATATGGACATATGATGAGCTCACAGGCCATTGAAGAGCTTCTTAGAAAGAGCACATTGTCCTCATATGACAATCGGAGTCTGAAACAACAGAAATATAGAGAAAAAAAATAAAACTAAATCCAACACCATTAACTATGTAATGTGAAGCGATTTGCACCAAGTAGATCACAAAAGATGACCAAAGAGAGATGGTTTTAGGTATATGTTGTCACACAAAATCTTGCTCGGCATGATGGTTTTACTTGCTTGGTTAAATCTTACCCAAGTATTTGTCCTATCGTGTGGTTTGGGTGTGGTGGTAAAAGTCTGGGTGAGTCATGCTGATGACCAATTGTGGCTTTTTTTCCCACTACAGTGAAGAAATATGGCCTGCTCAGTGTATCAGCCCAATCTAAATACCTTCAGATATGCTATCGGAGAGTTATTAATGGGTAAAAGACATGCTGAGAGAAGAAATGAGGGCAAGGCCCAAGGAAAATTCAGATGACTACTTTTTGAGTAGGAGGGGTAGATTGGGATATACAGATAGAATAAGATCATTTGAAAATCTTCTATATCATAAGAATGTAATAACTCTTATAAATAAAATTTGATTCCTATGAACCACTTGGTAAATCAGAAAGAAACAACACATTAAAGGATTGGTCTAGCTTTGCTAAGCATTTGAAGTGAGCTGTTTGCTGTGCAGAGAACTGGGCTGGTAAAATTTCTATGTAGATATGTAGATATTTCTATGTAGGCATGTAGATATTTCTATGTAGATATGTAGGTAAATTTCTATGTAGATAATTAACTCAGTAAAGTGGTATTTATGAGTGGGAGAAGAATGGAAGAGAAAAGCAGATTTTAAGGTATAACTTGATTTTCAGAGATACACTTGCCAGGCAGAATATGAAATTGTATGACTCAGTTTCCTGTGTGGCATCCAGGTCTCAGGGGCCATAAAAAAAAAAAAAAAGGTCACTATCCTAGGATGACAACAGCTATAGGACTATGGGTCTGGTATATTTATTATCATGAATACATCATCCCAAACTCATTTTCTTTGTTGCCTAGCAAAAGCTGGAATTATTTCAAATAACCTGCCTTTCTTTCATAACAAACACAAATGAAACAAGTAGTTCAATTAGATTCATATCCTAAGGAAATAATGAAAGAACCCATTCTTGGGAATGAAAACATTAGGGTGAATTCTGGCTTCCCACTAAGTCAAAGTTGTGGGTCTGGATCAGGCCTTTCCTAGAGGACTGCTCAGCTATGAATAACACTATGGTCTGGTGAATGTCTAGAATGCTGGCTAAATGGGAATAGACCTAAAACATTCATCAAATGGATAGGACTGAGATTCAGCCAAAAATGATGTGTGCCTTCCAGAGGATACTCTGGGGTTAACTTTTTTTTTATATTTTTTAAAAGTAATCTCAACAACCACCATGGGGCTCAAACTCACAACCTCAAGATCAAGAGTCACATACTCCACTAACTGAACCAGCCAAGAGCCCTTGGGATTTAAAGTTATTAAATTAATAACAACAAAAATGCAACATAATAATTGCAACCAACACAATTATCATACAGGAAGCACCATGCTACATGCTTTAATACGTCACTATATTCAGCCTCCAGAATAACCCTAGGAAGTACATAGTCAGTTTTATTATCCACAGGTAACAGATAAGGGAACTGAGTTTCAGGGTAATTGAATAACTTGCTCAAGTGACAGAGTCAGTAAGTGGCAGAGTTGGGATTTGAACCCAGCTGTGTGGATCTAAAGCTTGAATGCTTACCCATTATGCTGTATTGCCAAAATATAATGGCCTCCAGAAAATGGAAGTGACATTCACTTTGGTGTCTACTTGATTCTGTTCCTTACTTCTCTATAGGAATTCTGATTCAAGTATATATTTATTAAAAAAAATCTACTTCTAATTCTTTTCTTAAATGAATTTTAAATTTTAGAATAGTTTTAAATTTACATGAAAGTTGCAAAGATACTATAGAGTTCTCATTAGTCTGCTCTAGTTTCTCCTGTTGTTAACATTGTATATTGCCTTGGTACATCTGTCAAACCTAATGAACCAATGCTGGTGTGTTACTATTGACTACACTCCATACTTTATTGAACTTAGTTTTCCTTTGATGTCTCTTTTCTGTTGCAGGATCCCATCCAGGACACCTTATTGCATATGGTCATCATGTCTCATTAGGCTCCTCTGTGCTGTGACAGCTTCTCAAACTTTTCTCATTTCTGATGACCTTGATGCTTTTATTTATTTATTTATTTATTTATTTATTTATTTTATTTATTTATTTTGAGAGAGACATCGACAACATGAATGAGGGAGGGGGAGAGAGAAAATCCCAAGTAGGCTCCACACTGTTGGTTTTTTTTTTTTTATTAACTTGTTTTATTTTTTATTTTTTTAAATTTACGTCCAAATTAGTTAGCATATAGGGAAACAATGATTTCAGGAGTAGATTCCTTAGTGCCCCTTACCCATTTAGCCCATCCCCCCTCCCACAACCCCTCCAGCAACCCTCAGTTTGTTCTCCATATTTATGAGTCTCCTCTGTTTTGTCCCCCTCCCTGTTTTTTTATAATTTTTGTTTCCCTTCCCTTATGTTCATCTGTTTTGTGTCTTAAAGTCCTCATATGAGTGAAGTCATATGATTTTTGTCTTTCTCTGAATGACTAATTTCACTTAGTATAATACCCTCCAGTTTCATCCACATAGTTGCAGATGGCAAGATTTCATTCTTTTTGATTGCCGAGTAATACTCCATTGTCTATATATAAACCACATCTTCTTTATCCATTCATCCATCGATGGACATTTGGGCTCTTTCCATACTTTGGCTATTGTTGATAGTGTTGCTATAAACACGGGGGTTCATGGGTCCCTTCGAAACAGCACACCTGTATCCCTTGGATAAATGCCTAGTAGTGCAATTGCTGGGTCGTAGGGTAGTTCTATTTTTAGTTTTTTGAGGAACCTCCATACTGTTTTCTAGAGTGGCTGCACCAGCTTGCAGTGCCACCAACAATGCAAAAGAGATCCTCTTTCTCCGCATCCTCGCCAACATCTGTTGTTGCCTGCGTTGTTAATGTTAGCCATTCCGACCTTGATGCTTTTAAAGAATATTGCTCAGATTTTGTAGAATGTCATTCATTTTGGGTTTGTCTGATGATGTTTTTCCAGTTGGAGGTTATGGATTTGGGAGGAAGGGCCGTAAAGGTAAAGGATCATTCTTATAACATCATATCAAGGGTATATATTATCAACAAGATTTATCACGGATAATGTTAATCTTGTTCATTCAGCGATTGTAGTATTAGTTTCCTCCACTGTAAAGTTACTTTTTTATACTTTTCCATGTTCTTTGGAAGCAAGACACTAGATAAGCCCACACTCAAAGGGGTAAAGAGTTCAGCTCCACCTCCTTGAGGAGGGATTATATATAAATTAGTTGGAGTTCTTTTGTATGGGCTGTTTGCCTTTTCCCTCTTATTTACTTATTCAATCAGATATTTATATCAGTATGGAATTGTAGATTTTTATGTTATACTTTTTGTTATAATCTAATACTGCATTATTTATTTTGTTCCTCTAATTTTTCCAGCTTTGGCCATTGGGAAGTCCTTCAGGTCAGCTCCTGTTTCCCTTTGACTTGCTTTTGTTTTTGAACATTCCCTTACTTTCTGGCACTACAAAATGCTCCAGGCTCAGCTTGTGTATACCTTGCCCCTATGGTAGAGTTAGCCATTTCTTCAAGGAATTCTGATTCCTTGGAAATTCTGATTATTGGAAAATGGCATTAGAAACCAAGATCTGGGTGCTGGGTGTGATCATCGCTATGGGAATATCAGTGCTTCTGGGACAGAGATTAAAGGATAGAGCTGGGAAATATATGTATGTAAATAAACCCATGTTTACACACATGTCTATAATCATTACTGTATCTATCCATCTGTATTTTAAGTTTAATATGAGTTCAGACTGATGTCTCCAACTCTAATACATACCACAGATTCATTCTAGACTTCTCCTTTGCTCATTTGTAATTTTCTACTCCAAAAGTGAGAAAACTGGACCCAATCAAATGCTACTATTTATTTATTTGTTCAAGCCCAGCTGATACATACAGTAGTTTCAGAATTCTTAATTTTTACTACTGTCTTTACCACCAAAACAACTTTATCAACAGTACAAAGTTTACGTAAAGTACCCTTTCTGTCTTTAGTCTTATAGTCTCTAGTCAAAATGCTGTTCTCCAAAGTTACTTAATTCTTTTTAAAAATTATTTTTTGTTATGAAAACAATATAGTTTTATTGTTGAATATTTGGAAAATAGAACAAAATTTAAAGAATCTTCCATAATCCTATATTAACCACTGTTAAATTTTTGGTTCATCTTTCTCCTCTTTCACTGTGGATATGTATATATGGACATCAATACGATTATATATCTATAATAATAATTATATATAAAATAATTATATATATATATATAAATCTACCTACTTGTAGTGCTTTCTATATAAATGTATATCTTTATAAGTATCAGAGGAGCAATGTAGTGACTATACAGCAGATTTAGAGATGATTCTATCACCAATTCTTAAGCTGAAACTTGGTGAATAGAAAATAATTCTAGTATATTTCAGGGGAGCTAAAATATTTCTAACATATTTCTGTCTGGTGATATAATTTTCTTTGATAATAGAACTTATGTTCTTTAAGTTGTCTAGACATCGGACTAACCTCATGTCTCTTTGATAGGGCCTGGATATCAATCATATCAAGACTAATCTGTCTAGAGAATGCTTCAAGGGCAACTATCCTGCTTTTATTGACCAAAAAGGATCTCTGAGCTGGAGATACCCAAGTGTCAGGCACTTGGGTCTCCTGGTACGTGCTTGCTTATAGGTGAAGACAATTCACTAACCCAAAAAGGTGAATGGCAGAGGAAACTCCAAGAAAAGTTAACTTTTTTTTTCCTCAAATGTGGTTTCATATGTCCTTAGAAACATGGATGAATGTTTGGTTGAGATTTTACATCTCTATTACATTGAGTACAGAAGTCACTGTGGCCTCTATAATTTTAGGGATGGATCCTAGTGCTTAACCACTTTGGTCACAAGTGTGGGTCCAGAAGCTTCATGCTAAATCCTTCACTTTTCATATGACCTCATTGACTTAGAGTGATTTTCATTTTTCTCAGATGAATAGGATGAACAGGTCTAGAAAGAGAAGCTGTATAATGTTAGCATTGATCTATTGATGCTGGACATGAAGCAGGACCAAGAGCCAAGACATGGATTGAAAATAAAAAGGTGAAAAAGCTGTCAAGAAGGCATGAGCCACGTCCCTGGCCCAGCATGTCTAGCGGACGGCTGTTGATTTTTGGTAATAATTTCAGTAGGTGCTATAGTAGAGAGAAAGATATGAAGGGGAAAAGGGATTTAAAAATGCTGTAGTCGTAAAAGGCTTGTCTTCACCTTATGTATGGTTTATTTGGAAAGAAACTCTTGGAATTAGATGGAGCTGGTATGAAATATTGAGACCCATGAGCACAAGGGGCCCATGGAAGGTAACAGTCTCCTTAGCGTTGTTGATAATGGCCATAAATAGTTCCTGTTGGCAGGTATAAGTGTCCTTATTGTGTTCTTATTGGGTATACCAGAATAGAGTGGTTTGAGCTCGTTGATCAAAAGATAAAGGAAGGAGGAAACTTAAGCTGCCTTGCATAACCCCAACCTGATACACTCTGACACAAAATACCTAAGGCATTTAGGAAGATCTCCAGGGTCTTCTGAAGGGTGTCAAAAGTTTTTCTAAAAAAAAGAGAAGTAGTTGAGGTGAATGGCCCAGGAAGGCCACTGCTTACAGTTGTCCATTTTATACAGTGCATAAAAATACCCAAATGAGGAGCCCTACCTCTTCCTTCAAATCGTTTTTCAACTTAGTCTCAAGAGAATTTTTCCTGTAAGAAAATTACCCAAAGAAAATGAATAAACACATTGAAATCCTGTTAAAAAAATAAGAAAGAAAAATTTTTAAAGCTTATTTATTTATTTAGAGAGAGTAAGTGTGAGCAAGGGACAGGGAGAGAGAAAGGGAGAGAAAGAGAATCATAACCAGGCTCCATGCACTGTCAGTACAGAGCCCTATGTAGGGCTTGATCCATGAACCGTGAGATCATGACCTGAGCTCTTAAATCAAGAGTCTGCAGCTTAACTGACTAAGCCCCTCAGGCACCTTTAAAGATTTTTTAAAAAGTAATCTCTACATGCAACGTGGGGCTCAAACCCAGAACCCTGAGATCAAGAGTCACATGCTCCACTGACTAAGCCAGCCAGGTGCCCCTATTGGGTTTATTTTTAAAGTTATTCTTCTGGGGAGATACCTTTGCCCTAACTCTCAAAGGTTCATAAAGCCAGGCCAGTCTTCATCTGCTTAAGGTTACTTTACGGTCCTGAATTCCCCTGGTTACTAATCCTACAACAGTTCACAGGGAGAAGTTATTTGCAAATGTCTCAAGAAGCTGAATTCATTGACTCAGGGACCAGGATTATTTAAATGCAACACTGGAATGCTGGAAAGCCACATTCCAGAAAGGTAATATAAATTTGTGGTTATATAGGACACTGTGGAGTTAAAAAATTTCCCAAATAGCTGTGTCAACTTGGGCAAACTATCCAGCCTCCCTGTGCCTCAGTTTCTCATTTGTGAAATGGAACTTACCTTATATGATTGCTACAAAAATTAACTGAGAAAAGAAATATAAAATATTTAGGCTTGCACCCAGCACACAGGAAACATAATAAAACTACATTAATCTTAGCACAACTTATGTTGGGCTGACTTAAGACATAATTGACCAAGCATTCAGCTTTATTTATTTAAGTTTTTATTTATTTATTTTGAGAGAGAGGGGCACCTGGGTGGCTCAGTTGGTTAAGTGTCCAAAACTTGATTTTGGCTCAGGTCATGCTCTCAGGTTTCATGGGTTCAAGTCCTACATCGAGCTCTGCACTGACTCTGTGGAGCCTGCTTGAGATTCTCTCTCTCTCTGTCCCTCTCCAACTTGCATTCTCTGTATCCTCTCAAAATAAATAAATTAAAAAATTATATTTTGAGAGAGAGAAAGAGAGGGCAGGAGTAGGGGAGGGGCAGATAGAGATGGAGAGAATCCCAAGCAGGCTCCGTGCTCAGCACCAAGCCCCATGCAGAGCTCTCATGACTGAGATCATGACCTGAGACAAATGAAGAGTCAGACACTCAATTGGTTGAGCCACCCAGGCACCCCACATTCATCTTCTTCTAAAGATTACTTTGTTCACTTCTGTAAAACTGCATCATTTGCATAAAGAAAGATGCTCATCTTTATATTGGGGAGAAAGGGCATTAATTTACTTTATTAAACTGTAATATAATTTCGTGGGTTTTTTTGTGACTTTGCATTTTGATTCTCATTAACTGAAAGTTTATAAAAAACATAGTATGAACAATTCCTAACATATGAAAAGATGGCTCATTTTCTTTTATAATAAGAGAAATGCAAATTAAAATTACACTTCATTACTATTTATCTACCTCTCAGAACTGGTAAAGGTTAAAAAATATGAATCCTACATAATTCATGAGGTGAAAAAACAGACATTCAAATTATTATCAATATCTATCAAATTGTTAATGTACCTACCCTTTAACCCAGCAAAAACTCCAAACATGTATATGACAGACATATTTGCACATATAAAAAATGGTCCATGAGCAAGGCCATTGTTTTTCACTGAAGTATTGTTTTTAATAAGAACATTTGGAAACAACCTAAATTTCTATTAATAGGGTATTCATCAAATAAATTTTGGTACATACAATCCGAAAATAAGAATAAGAATGCTCTTTCTGTATTACTATGTAATGTTCTTCGTGGTATATTCAGTAAAAAAGCTAAGTGCAGAGCAACATGAAAAAAAAAGCTATTTGGCTAAAAGGGGATGAAAAAGAAATGTATATGCTTGAATATGTATCAAATTCCTATGGAAGATGCACAGGAAATCACTCACATTAGTTGTCTTTTAGATGAGGAACAGGTGGCTGGAGGACAGGATGAGAGGAAATTTTGCTGTATTTACCTTTTTAAAATCTTTAATATGTAAATGAATTACATATTTAAAAATTAAATAATTTAAAATATACCTCATTGGTCAAGAGAAGATCCTTACTCACCCCCAATTTTGGTGGTAGTTTTAAACTTAGGCTTTGATGTAATAATAAAAAAAAAATATCTGTTTCCTAAGGTTTAAGATTTTAGATAGAAATTATTGCACAATGAACTTTTTCAGTGTGACATGAAACTAAAATTTTCTTACTATTTAAAACATTCTTCATGATTATTGTCATTGGCATTTGAGCAGGCTTTCCACATTGAAAAGGAAAAATAAATAAGTGTATTCCATATACATCATGTTTAAAAATAGTAGGAGTCAAAGACTATTCATGAAATTGATGCCAGTAATTGCAAATTTCTCTACCCACCAAGAATCAGGTATCCTCTAGGGTTCAGGATGGAGAGTGATACCACTCCCTCTGAAATGCTATTTTCTGTCCTAATCTGAGCCTGCAACACTTTTATATTCATAGTTCCAGCCTTGCACACACAGAGAAGCAACAGACTGGAAAACCCCCCGGAGGATTCTGATCTATTCCAGTACTGCCCCCTCCCAAGATGCAGCTGAAGCTGAGCTTTCCTAGAGTGACCTGTTGTTGGGTATAGTGGCTCCAGAGCGGAGAACTTGTCATCCTCCACACTTGTGCAAATATCTTATGGGGATGCCAGCAGTCATATTTGACCCCTTCTTCCCACTGGTCACAACCACCACTGATTCAAAGTGGTACATAAAACTCTTCCTTATAAATTTACATTTGAAAGTATTTCCAAATGTTGTCCAGTCTCTCATTCATTCAGCATTTCTCTTCCATATTTTCCTTTTTTCATAGTTTTATGTTTTCATTTCCTTCATTTCAAATACAACAAATCATTTTAATATTAGATCAGCAGCAATAATCTAAATATATCTGAAGAATTCTATTTTATTTTTTAATTTTTGCCAAACAAAAACAAACTGCTGGGCATATTGAGGAATTAGAGAAAGCTTAAGAGAAAAATGGGAAATGCCTATATTTCAATAGGTTTTTAAGCCTAAATTCAGAATCATATCCTTCAATACAATGTCAGAATGGACAAGCCTTTGTGAACACTCAATTTTTTCCTGTTATTAACAATGTCATTCACTGAGTGGCACTATGTGCCAAGAGCTTAACATGGTTTACTGTATTCAACTTTACACCAACCTGTAAGATACATCTTCTACTCATTATCAGATGAGGAAAGAGGCTCAGAAAGGTTAAGTCACAGAGCTTATTTATGATGGGGTTGAGACTTTAAATAGTGAATAATAACTATCATAGAGTGCTTACTAAGCATCAGTCTCTGGGGAGAGTACTTTCCATAATTTGTATATAGCAAACCTAACAAGGTTGGTACTATTATTATCCTTTTGCAGATAAGGAGACTTGAGTCATAAAGAGATCAAGTTAGAAATCGAAGCCTGTTTGACTCTCAAATTCCTGCTCCTTCCAGACAGCTATATACCTGAACCAGATAGAAATTAACATTTCTAAGATTAAAGATTAGTTATTGAGAGAAACTACAATTTTAGGAGACAGTAGTGAGATGAGATGGAATTGATGATAGGGAAAAGTAGAAGAAATTAAGCCATCTAAATTGATCTATTATGTGCCAAGTTGAAGAATCTTTAAAATTACCTGAAGCAGAAGCAATTTCTAACTAAGCACACAAGAGAGTCCTTTAATGTTTGAAAGAGGCTTCTGAATGGCAATAGCCTAGTCTTGGAGTAGCTGGAGAAATTGGTGGTGAGCATTTGTTCCTGATTTCCACTAGGTCAGAACAAATGCATGGAACTTAAGTCACAATGAGAGATACTTCAGTGCACTATAGGAAAGATTTTCTGATGTGAAGGTTGCTTTGGAATTGAAAGTTATTAAGGAGATTATAAACTCTGTATCTAGAAACTTTAAAATATAGCTTTAAATCAGTCTAGGATGGCTTGCACCTTATCCTGCCTCAGCCTAGAGAGCTGGGTTCTAACCAGTCAAAATCCTGTCCAACCTCCTAATTCTGTATATAGTCTCCAAATCCCATTCAATTCTGAGAGTGACTATATCTAAGCTTTCCTTCAATATGTGCATGGCAACATCTACTCCTTCCAGGCTTTCTCATCTCTCCACCTCAAACTTTGGAATTGGAAACAAAGAGAAAAGCAAAGTCCATGTAATTTGCTCCTACCTCCTATTATTTCTCTTTATACATATATTTCCCCATAACATCTCGACACAATGCTTCCCTCAGGTCAAGAAGTTTTAAACATCCTCTCCCTGTAGAATATCAAGACTCCTTTCTAAGTACGTTGTCTGCTCACATGGCTCTTCCTTGACTGGGATACTCTCTGTCTTAGGAATTCCTCCATCTATGGTATCAGAGCCTACTCAAATTACAAGGTGTTGCTCTAGTCATAAAGCCTCTGAAGGTCATCCTCTGTTCAGAATTTCTATGGTACTCAAAGTCTGAATCACAAAGTTCAGTGCTGAGTCACACTGTGATTCTCTGGCATAATGCAATATCTACCCTTCCAACTAGATTATGAGTTCTTTAAGAAACCTTGCCTAATGCTTTGTTGAATCCTCAATATTGCTGAACAGTCTGAATGCAAATATTTGTTTTTAATCACCCATAATTTTGTGGGCTTATTTTCACCCTTGTGGTCTATTGAGCTTAGAAATATCAAATAGATTAAAAAATGTTGGCCCAGTAGTGTATATCAGACATTGGTCAAAAAAATGTAAACTATGTTGGGCACAAAATATTTCATTTCAGAGGGAGCACTACTCAATGTTTTTACTGATGGGATTTGGAATAGAGGCGCCATTGACACTCAGGAAATGAGGCCACCTACATTCTCTCCAACTCCAGATCTCTGGGCCCCTATTTCAATATAAGAATCTATTGTGCTTGACTCCATTTATCTGAAATTTATGTTGGAAAGTGTGCCAAATACTGAAGAAGAAGGAAGAGAAGGAGAACTAACATGTTGAACAACTATTTGTCAGGGACTTTAAGTTCACAATTTCACATAATCTTCACAATAGCTCTTATTGTAGATACTGAATTTCATGGAAATTAGATAATGTGCACAGGTAAATGAATAAAACAACAAAAAATTAAACCTCTCCTGTCTCTGATCCCTATGATAAAGGTTAAACTGATCTTAAAGCACAGTAAAGAGCAAAATGGATTATGCACACTTTGCTAAAGAAATTTGCACATTCTTATAACATTAAAATATTTCTTTGTGCCCTTATAAAAGATTATAAAGTACATAATGTAGTCAGTTAACACAACCATCGTATACACAGTATAAAATTTGATTTGCTCAAGGAATTTATACTACCAGGCTAGCCTGAACTCAGAAACATATTAAGAAAATAAAGAAATAATTTCTCCCCATTTGCAAAGCTGTTTGGGGGAATTAGGGGCAGTCATAAGTTGTTCTAAATGGTTGGAAAATGAGACAAGAGATGTACACTGGCTGTGATTAAAAGGAAAGGAATAGATTTTAAGAGAGGGAAAACTGAGATGCTCTCTCCCAGGATGACCAGTGGAGAGTGTGCTTCTGAGTGAAGCTGAGCTTTTCCCTAAGATTTCCAAGAAGACATCAAACATTCATCTCCAGCTCCATTCCTAGACTTTGCTACTTCCATCCATGTTCTTGGGCTCAAAAAACTGAAACATTATCACCATGGACTTTTTCCCCTTCTTCAAATTTAACCAGCCACTATATCCCAAGAGTTTTGAATTTCTAACACCTCTCACATCGTTTCCTTCTTTCCCATTTCCACATCTATGAACCTCCATTGGATTCATTTCCTCACAACCATACTGCAGCAAGTTCCTGTCTTGGCCTACACCTCCCCAATCCAAATCAGTTATCGATCTTCTTCCAACATTGGTGGAACCATCCTCATGGTGACACTCCTCTTTGTGTGGGGAGTGAAATACCAGCTCCAGTCTCTGCTCCACCTGTATCTTCAGCCTCATTCCCCACTCCTCCCTCTCCCTAGAATTCCTAAATGGTATTTTCAGTCTTACTGAAAACCCTCAGTGGTGGCAATTATTTCTTCCTTTCTCTGTTCTGTAAACATTTACTGGGTCTCAATTCTCTTCCATTGGCGTATATTTCTATGTGTATGCCAGTGCTCCTAAGTAAGTCTTAGGGACAAAAAAAGGTAAACAGAACACAGTCTCTGTCCACATGTAAGGGAAATTGACATTATACAAATTTGGGCCTTCTGGTATATTGTGGTGGGTATTAATAATACAAGTCTATGCCCAGCAGAGAGAAAACATTGAGCGAAGAATTATCAGTTCTCACTTGGGGGAAGTGAAGTTCAGGGAAAGTTTTACATAGGAGAAAATGCTTACTCCGAAAATCAAGAAAACAATTCCATTTACAATAGCATCAAAAGAAAAAGAAACACTTAAGAAAAAATTTAAGGAATTACAAAGGGGCACCTGGGTGGCTCAGCAGGTTGAGTGTCCAACTTCAGCTCAGGTCATGATCTGACGAGTTTGCACCCTGTGTCGGGCTCTGTGCTGACAGCTCAGAGCCTGGAGCCTGCTTCGGGTTCTGTGTCTCCTTTCTCTCTGCTCCTCCCTCACTTCTGCTCTGTCTCTCTGTCTCTCAAAAATAAATAAACATTAAAAAAAATTTAAAAAAAAGAACTACAAAGCTCATATACTGAAAACTACAAAATAGTCTTAAAAGAAATTAAAGATCTAAAAGAATGAAAAGATATCCTGTGCTCATATATTGGAAGATTTACTATTATTTTTTTGGAAGATCTGCTAGTATTGATAGGGCACTACTACTGAAACTGATCTACAGGTTCAAAGAAATCCCGCTTAAATTTCCAATTGCAAGGGACACAGAATAGCCAAAACAATCTTGAAAAATAAGACCACAATGGAGGACTCACATTTCCCAATTTCAAAACTTTAAGTCCACAGTAATCAAGAAAATGTGGCACTGACATACAGATAGAAATATACACCAATGGAAGAGAATTGAGAGTCCAGAAATAAGCCCATACATTTATGATCAATTGCATTTTGATGAGAATGCCAAGGAGATTCAATGGGGGGAAAGAATAGTCTTTTTTACAAATGGTCAGGAACATAAATGCATATGTACTTCTTTCTCACACTATAGACCAAAGCTAATACCAGATGGATCAAAGACCTAATATAAGAGTTAAAACTATAAAACTCTTAGAAGAAAAAATAACTAAGTAAAACTCTTAGAAGAAACACAAGTTAATACCTCCAAGACCTGATGTTAGTCAGTGGGTTTTTAGATAGCAGTAAAATGGGGTTTTAGATAGCAATAACAAAAATAGAGGTGTCTGGGTGGCTCAGTCGGTTAAGTGTCTGACTTTGGCTCAGCTCATGATCTCATGCTTTGTGAATTTGAGCCCCACATCGGGCTCTGCGCTGACACCTCAGAGCCTGGAGCCTGGTTCGGATTCTGTGTGTCCCTCTCTATCTGACCCTCCCCTGTTTGCCCTCTGTGTCTCTGCCTCTCAAAAATAAATAAATACTTTAAAAAATAGGTGAATTTTTACTTCCAACCCACTATAATGTCTATAATAATACTTAAAAAAAAAAAGGGCACTAGCAAGTATTGGCAAGGATGTGGGGACATTGAAATACTCATATGTTGCTAGTGGGGATGTAAAATGATGAAGCTTCTGTGGAAAACATATTGGCAGTTCCTCAAAATTGTAAATATAGAATTATATGACACTGGAATTCTGCTCCTAAATATGTACCTGAGGGAATGAAAACAGGTGTTCACAGAAAAACTTGCATACAAATGTTCATAGCAGCATTATTCACAATAGTCAAAAAGTAGAAACAATCCAAATGTCTATCAGCTGATGAATAGATAAACAAAATTTGGTATATATACACAGTGGAATATTATTTGGCCACAAAGAAAGGTAAAGTATGGATCCATGCTACAACATACGTGAACTTTGAAAACATTATGTTAAATGAAAGAAGCCAGACACAAAAAGCCACAGACTGTATGATTCTAATCATTGCATGATTCTAATATGCAGTGTCCAGAATAGGCAAATCCATGGAGATAGAGGTAGACGAGTGGTCACCAGGGCATGGGAGTAGAGGAAAATTGAAACTAAGTGGTAACAGTTACTAGAGTTCTTTTTGAGGTAGTGAAACTGTTCCGGATTTAGATCATGGCAATGTTTGGTATGTTCAAAACATAGTGAATAAACTAAAAATCACTAAAGTATACAGCTTAAAATGGTGAATTTTATGTCATCTGAAGTTAATCTCATTTTTTTAAATGCTATTTAAAAAAGAGTAGTTGCTGGGGCTCCTGGGTGGCGCAGTCGGTTAAGCGTCCGACTTCAGCCAGGTCACGATCTCGCGGTCCGTGAGTTCGAGCCCCGCGTCGGGCTCTGGGCTGATGGCTCAGAGCCTGGAGCCTGTTTCCGATTCTGTGTCTCCCTCTCTCTCTGCCCCTCCCCCGTTCATGCTCTGTCTCTCTCTGTCCCAAAAATAAATAAACGTTGAAAAAAAAAATTTAAAAAAGATTAGTTGCTTAAAGTGAATCTTGAAGAATAAGCAAGGAAGGGCCCTAAGAGTAGACAGTGGAGAAATAAATCCCAGGAAGAGGATATCAAATGCACAACAGCAGAAGCAATATATTAAGTTCAGGACTCCACAAATGATTACAAAAACAAACAAACAAACAAACAAACAAACCCAACCCATAAGAATCAGTTGTAGGCTAAAACAAACAAAACTTTTAAAGCATTTCTTTGTAAGTCAATACAATACTTCATTTCTTGTGTGATTAGAAGATGATTTTCTTCCCTACTGCATTTTTGCCCCACTTTAATTTTTTGTTTACATTTTATTTATTTTTGAGAGAGAGAGAGAGAGGCAGAGCACAAGTTGGGGAGGGGCAGAGAGAGAGGGAGCCACAGAATCTGAAGCCGGCTGCAGGCTCTGAGCTGTCAGCACAGGGCCCGATGCGGGGCTTGAACTCACAAACCATGAGTTCATGACCTGAGCCAAAGTCAGACACTTAACCAACTGAGCTACCCACGTGCCCCATTTCCACCCCCCCCCAACTTTAGAAGTAACTTCATTGATCAATAAATAAAGGATGATTGGGTATCATCCCTCTGCCTGGAATGCTTTTCCACTGACTCTCCAAGGCCTTTCTTATTTTCATATTTTTTATTCTTCAGGCCCAACCTAAGTGTCTTTTTCTGGAGAGGATTTTCCTAACCCCACCATTTAAGTGGATCCTACTTCTCACTTTTATTTTCCATCACTGCATTCTCTTAGTATCCTGCACAGGCAATTACGTTTACTTGCAGGTTTATTGATTTTAAATTTTTATTTCCCTCCCTAGACAGTAAGCTCTGAGGAAGGGAACATGACTGTTTTATTCAGTGATATGTCCCCAGTGCTAGGACATTGCTCCATAAATATGAGTCAAAGGCAGGAAGCCTTGATAAGTAGATCAAACCCACCAGGTTACAGGCCTAGAGTCATCTGGCATTGCCTTGTTCTGGAGCGGACACTGTTGAGCCCAGTCCACAATATCCCAGGGTTAGCTGGTCTAGGGCTTGGCTGTGGTTTAACTCTGTGTTTGCAAAATTTATAGCAATTGATAGCAAAGAAATTCACCCCTGCCAGAGTCAACACCAATAAATGCTGTGACTCATGGCTCAGCTGCATTAGTCAAGGTTGGGCAGAATGAGACTGGGAGGACATTTCTCTAAGGCAGCAAAGGATTGGCTTTTGAAGATGAGAATCGAGCAAACCCACGCTGCTTGAGTGAAAGGCTTGTGGGAGAGGAGTTGGGGGACGAGGTTGGAGTGCAAGGTTGAAGTATAAGAGTGTGAAATCAAACTCTTGTAACAGCCCTCTGATTTAACTCTGTGTGAACTGCCTGACAGAAAGTGTGCAAAGTGTCAAGCTACCCTTCTTAGGAAAGTATGATGCGTTTAGTTGCAGGTCTGGTTCTCTGAATGAGATGCTGAGACAGAGTTTATGGTACACGTTATTTATAAGGAGTGACACTTGGGGATGGAAGACAGATTGACCACTGGTAGAAACTGGACTGCAGTGGAGGTTTGGCAAAGCCTTGGCTGACCCAGGGCGAACTCTTGGAAGAGAAATGTCAGGCAGGGTTGCCACACATCTTGCCAAATGGCAGGCCCTTTTTACACCCCTTATCCCCATTCAGTGGCCATATGTAAGCTGCTAAAATAGGGCATGACCTCAGTGAATTCAGTTCTCTGCACCTGAGTCCCCCTGGGTGGAGCTGACAGCTGGAGACTGTTTGCTGACCACATTCTCTGCAGGTGGGACCAAGTCCTTGCTTGAAGGGATCCACTCAACATACCACTGCCTGTACCATACAAGCCCACCTCAGTGTTATTAGACATGTGGAACAGGGCTTCTTTCTTTCTTTGCTTTCTTTCACTGTAGACATTGTCCATAGGCTAGTTTTCCCTCATATCTTAGCCCTAAGAAATATTATCAAATTTCTTCCTCATGAAACAATAAGTAGCCAGAAGCAGGACTACTTTATCTTAACTCATGCTAAGGGTGTCACACCAGAGATTACATTTTGCTACCCCGAACTCTGGCTTGATTTTTGAGATTTTTGATTATTGGTTTTTTGGTTTTTGGTTTTTGATTATTAAAATCACTTAGCCTTTCAAAACCATCAACTGATAAAGAGAGGTTAATGTTTCTCCATGTGGCTGGAAGCTGTTTAATTCTACCTTTCATGTTATTATCTTCAAGGAAAGAGAAATAAAAAAGGAAGGGGGAAATGAACTTCATTGAAGCCCCATGCCCAGCTATTTGAGGTGACTTTTCCATATTATATGTCATTCAATTAGAAGGAACTGCCTTTCAAAGATTGGTGCTTTCAAGGGATCAATGACATTGTCTATATCTTATGCCTAGGGACTAGGCATTAGTTGTGTAGATGTTAAATTCTTCTAGATACTTCAGTAGGAGATATGCAGTACAGAATTCAAGTTCATCAGGAACCTCCTTCCTCAGTGATACCCTGGGCATCCTAGGGCTAAGGGCCAGCACATATAAAAAGCAGTTGTGTAATCATCTGACAGTTTCATTCAGTGACAAAGTCTTTGTTAATTGCTTATGTTCTGAATGTGCTAGAAACAGTATCCATACTTACTTCTAACCTGGGCTCTGAAGGTTAAACTAATTTGGCAACTTTGAGAACAGAACTTCGCAGGTCTCTGTGACTTATATTATCTCAGAATATTATTATCCTCACTTTACAAATAAAGAAGCAGAGTGATGAGCGAAGAATGACATCCTAAGGTTTCACAAATGGCAGGTTCAACCTTGGGGCAGATCTGTATGCCTGGCTCTAAACCTATACACTTCTAATAACATCACCCAATTTCCTACAAAGTGGTTGGGTGTATGCTTTCTTTAAAAACAATGTTTATTTATCTATTTTGAGAGAGAGAGAAAGAGGAAGAGAGAGAATCCCAAGCAGGCCCTGTGCTGTCACCACAGAGCCTTATGTGGGGCTCGATCTCAGGAACCATGAGATCACGACTTAAGCTGAAATCAGGAGTCAGACACTTAACTGACTGAGCTACCCAGGTGTTCCTGATTTCTACATTTCTTTTCATTTTTACTGTTTCATGTGCATACTTATCAAACATGCTTATCCAGGGCATACTTATCAAACAGAAATAGAAACCTTATTCAGTTTATATACACAGTATTAATGTTGTGTCTTTATAGAAAGGTTAAAACTGATTCTTGCCATCTTTGAAGATATTTCCTCTGAGCAGCAAGATATTGGGTGACACCCTCTGAATTTCAAACATTTTAGCCATGGGAGACTGTTAGATCTGCTAAAGCAATTTATTAACTTCCTTCTTTACAGAACATTTTTTAAAACAAGGTAAACTGCCACAACTATTTAGTGCATCCTATTACAAATGGGGCCTTTGTTTGGTGAAGGATAAAAGGATAATTAAGTGGAGAGAAGTTTTTATTCACTGAAATGGTCACTTTGAAAGGATGATTTAAAAAATCAACATTGCTTAAAAGGATTTATTTCCTTTCTAAAGGTTTGGATGAGAAAGGGTAACATTATTTCTACTTTCAACTGGGATTCTGCTCCCACAACAGTCTTGAATGGCAATCAACCGAGCAACTGATCTTTCCTGTTCACCTTGTAAGAGAAGCCACACTCCAAGCGAAATGAAAATGAAAGTATGGCAAAAAGGTAAGTCTCAACTTCATCTTTTACTTTATGAACAGGAAACTTGGGCGTCTGAGGCATAGGACTTGAAGAGGATCCAAACACCTCCCAGTGGTATCAAGGGGCAAATCATCTAGTTGAGTCCCTGGCTTCCTCTCCTCTTCTTCCCAGGAACCACAAGATCCAGGAGACAGTGAGGACATTTACATTTCTGGGCACTGAGCAGAACCTACCCTTCAGACAGTTTCCTCAGTCGGTTAAGCGTTGGACTTCAGTGCAGGTCCTGATCTCGCAGTTCATGAGTTCCAGTTCCAGCTCTATGCTTACAGGTCGGAGCCTGGAGCCTGCTTCAGATTCTATGTCTCTCTGTGTGTGTGTCTCTCTCTCTGTCCCTGCCCTGCTCATACTCTGTCTCTCTCTCTCTCAAGAATAAATAAACATTAAAAAAAAAACAAAACAGTAACACCTCATTTTTTTTTTTACACTTCTGTAGCTTTCCAAGCATTTTCACGTAGTGGATCACAAATTTTGGGGTTTCACAGACTAGTAAAATTACCACCCCCCAAGTTAACACCCCCCCAATCTAATAACAACATAGATCATCCAACTTTGTATTTTTTTCAAATAGTGATATCTGAGAGAAAAAAAAAAAAAACTTGCAAATTCCATCACCACCACTGATGAAAGAAAGAACATGATCTTAGCAAAAGAGCAATAAGGTCCTTTAAATAGCCTAAAATGGAGTTTTTGGAAAACTCACTATACCATCTTGAAGTTTCTCCTTCTTCTACAGGGCAGTAAAAACTTTGCCTCAGATTTTCACAACCAATTTCTGAAGGAGGTGAAGCAGGTATTATGCTCCTCTTACCTGTCGAGAAATATGTGTTAAGAGATGCGAAGTCAGAAGGTCTGGTGATGCTTACATGGCTTGTCTCTAAACCTTACTTGGGGCATCAAGGCCCTAGACCTGGGCTAGAATCTTGGTTTAGACACTTAGCAGCTAGGAAAGCTTGGGACATTTTAGTAACACCTGAAGGCCCTGGAAATAGATTGAAATCAGCTTGCCCTGAGGGCCTGCTTTTAATATAGGGCCAAAGGGTAGATGAGGTTTGGTTGGTTCAGTTACCCTTTCTTGGCTCACCTGCAGATTAGAGTGGACTCCTCAAGGCCAAGGCTGCTCAGTGCTTTTCCTGGATTTCCCAGATTACAACCATGGACTGGGTTGCTCAGCCAGCAGAATCCAATTTGTATCTCTTACTTTCCCTGTGGCTTTGTGGTTGCTGAGAAACACTTAGAATGTGAGTAGGTATTGCTCTTCAGAGACTGGCCCTCTTGGAAAGTCTATGAGCTCCCTAGTATTTCTTTAATGACTTCTTTTTCTTCTTAAAAAAAATACTAGGGAGAATAAAAGAAGAATAGACAGGGATGTTCTTTCTTCTGAAAATCTAAAACTGCATCCCTGTATGTCTGGGTAGATTTGAGATACAAATTTAATGGGCATTAGGTAAGCCAGCTTCTACCTTCCCCAACTGTGTGGATTTTTTTTTTTTTTTTTTTTTTTTTTGGCTGGGAATACATTGCTTGAACCTAATGTAAACAATAACCTGAAAATTCTTGGGAGGTTCATATGTGTGCTTGGCCAAAAAGAACGTAATCTCTTTCATTCTTTCTTTACTTTTATGACCACTGATTGTATGGAGGAAAAAGGAGCAGAGGTTGTAGTAGAGTGGGGATAGTGACAACACTAATTTTCTCTTCTCAGTTTTTCCCTCTTCTCTCAAACTGGTTTTCCTTCCTTTTATTAGTTTAGATGATTTTACTGATGAGAAACTGGACGCACAGAGGGATTAGGGAAATTGCCCAAGATTACAGAGATTATGGTAAAATGTGATCTGAATTCTGGCTTCTAGCTTTCTATACAATTTTGTTGCCAGTTTTAAGGATTTACCAGGAAAAGGTTATAAGGAGAGAATACTGGAAAATATTTCCTTTGAGTAAAGATTAAGAGAAAAATTCCTTTCCTACTTTCTGTGTGAGTGAGTGGGCGTGCCTAGAACCTTAACTAGGAAAACCATTATTGTTACATACTACACTAACTAGTAACCCTAAAAAGAACTTTTTTGTGACCTTTTAAGAGGGAATTGTCATGAAAAATGAGATGTTTTCAGAGTACCGGTACTCTTTATTGCTGCTCACAGATTTATCGATATTAATGAGTTCTGAGAAACAAAACTGTGTCTCACTTCTGCTTCAGAGATTTACAACAAACGAGGCAGTCTCACAGGGAATTAAACTTAGAGGGACGCGTGTCCACAGCACATAGCAAAGACACCAAGAACTCTTCCTTGAATCTATGTGTTGCCATGGAAATAGAGAACCAGACTGATGCCCTGATTTCTTATCTCTAGACATAATCCTTGCACACAGGGTATGAAACACAAAGCCATACAAAGGGATGAGCATATTTTCTTATTAAATGATACTGGTTCATATTGATTAAGTCCATGAAAAACCTTTTGGCTTTGACATTTTTTGCGACTAGTTTATCTTTCCAGCTAATGAAAAAGTGGCAAAGAGGTATCAAAGATCTTTATTATTAATGATGTTGATAAACAACAGATAGGTGCAATATTAAGAGGCCTCATGCTATATGGCTGTGCCTCTAGCCACTTATTGCATGATTCGAGAATTCTCCTGCCCAGTCAAACTATTACTTTGGGGGAGTATTATATTAGGAATATTCCTTCATTTTAGGAAATTTTGAAAACCCCAAAAAGAGAAAAGAAAACCACTTGGAATCCTACCATTCAGAACTCTATTACTATAGTTCTGGTATAGTTTTTTTTCCAGTTTTCATTACATGCATATATTATGAAATAAACTAGACACATGCATGTGTATGTTTATGATTGGAATCACACTATATTTCCCCAACTCCTCTAAACTTGTTCAATGCCATATGCTTGGTTGAAATGCTCTACTATCTAAGAATAGTTGCCTCTTTCCCGAAGAAGGGTGTGCTTAGAAAACACACAAAGAGGGTGGGTATCAGAATACTCTTCCCTTGAAACAGTTCTGGCTATTTTCTCATTATATCTGTAAACATTTGTGGGGAGCCCCCATACAGTACATGGATAAAAGACAGGCCCAATTATAACCTAGAAAAAACACAGAAAACTTTGTGTGCTACTTAGATCTGGCTGAAATAAGATGGCTTATATTTTATTGAAAAATTACCAAATTATTGTGATATAAAAAAAACCTCTAACATTTCTTTCTTTTTTATTCTAATAAGGTGTGTTAAAATGATGTCAGAGGAGAGAAGAATTTTAATCCTCATGAGGATTCAACCAAATGTAGGAGAAAATGGCATGGAATTGGATTCAGACGGACCCAGATTTAAATAGCCACACTACCACTTGATATCACTGAGACCTTGAACCTTACTTTCCTGTTCTCAAAAATGAGGATATAAATACACCGTTAGAGTGTTGTTGGGAGAATTAAATGAGATTATGTATGTAAAGCTATTAGTAAAGTGTCTAGCTCCAATGGGGCACTCCATGTTGACAGTTGCTATGATTATTTTTTAAAACATTTTTTTAACATTTATTCATTTTTGAGAGTCAGAGAAAGACAGAGCACAAGTGGGAGAGGGGCAAAGAAAGAAAGGGAGATACAGGATCTAAAGCAGGCTCCAGTCTCTGAGCTGCCCCTTGCGGAGCTCAAACTCACAAACCATGAGATTATGACCTGAGCCGAGGTCAGTTGCTTAACTGACTGAGCCACCCAGGTGCCCTGACAGTTGCTATTATTATTATTATTATTATTATTATTATTATTATTATTGAGTTGTGAAAGCATTAACACAAAGGTTCCATGCTCAAGCCCATGTACTATGCTATGAATTTAGCAGTGTCCATTAACTTTAATATTCCCTTCATGGCTTGTTTTGAAACTAATAAAAACAAATGCTATTACTGTGTATAAGAGTCTATGAACTGTCACTAAGACTAACACACAATCACAGAAGAAGAGCATCAGGTTATAAAAAGTATTGAGGTACATTGGGTCTGATGCAATTTATGAAATACCACAGATACAACCATTTTGTGGAGGAAAAATGATTTACATTCCTTGTGTAATGAGGCATTTCACTAAGAGACACAACTAGACATGACTAACTGCTTTGACTTCAGAAGGCAGTCTGTGCTAAGCCCTCCTCCATCAGGACTAATATACCCTACCTGCTAATGTTGCTGCTGGCAATGTATCATCTCCTTCTAGAGGGTTCCACAAAGGATGAGTCTGCACATGGCTTGTACATTTCACACTTGATCTCAGCCAAAAGGCCGAGAATCAATGGCTTGTACATTTCAAATGTTGCTTTTCTCTCTTGAGAAAAGGGAGTGTCCATTTTCATTTTTTCAGTTTAAAATGAATATACTCCGTTTTCCTTTGTTTTCAATGTTTTCCCTAAATAGGTAGATGCTCTCCAGGGCACTTAATGTTTCCTACTCTCCTGATTGGTCAGACTCACATATCTAATGGTGCTTCCACCATAGATCATAGCTGTCATATTTGTGTGGTCAACTCCAGCACGTCTTTCTCATTGCTATTTTAGCTGAAAGGGTGATTTAGTTTATGACCTGCACTACTGAAATTAAGCCTGAATGTTATAGAGAATCACATGTCCATAGAAAAAGAATCAGGAGAATATACTGGACATTAGGTTCAGTACTGTGTGCATTATATCCATCCGATGTCTTTAGTACTATAAGCTGAGAAATCCTAGCTACAGTCTGCAAGCAGCAACTAAGTTAAAATGATTTATTCTTTTGGTGACAGGCAAGAAATTGTCCCATCAGATTAATTTTTTCCTCAACAATCAGCCACCACTCTGTTACCAACTCTAAGTCATGAACTGAATGCTCATTGGTCATTACACATTTTGGATGTGAGGCATGATCAATAAATGGTAGAAAAGAAATAGCCTTTGTTCATAAGAGTTTCTGGCTGCTTTCAGAATTTAATTTCATAACCCAATTGAGGAACAACCAGAAATTTATAAATAGAATCCTAAGGGAATGTAACAATCCTTAAACCCACAGATCAGTGAAAAGTATACTGTGTTTTTTAAAATCCTCAGACAGAACATCCCTTGGAAATCTGACCTAGTAACTAGCAACTAAATGTAACCCCCTCCAGTATTAGTATAATTCCCTTCATTCTTTCTTTTATTGATCACCGAGGGGTGCCTAAATTTGGTCTGGTCACCAGAACTGGGGAACAGAGGGACTTGAAGCTATGGTGATTCTGATCAACCAGCCACCAGGGAAAACAAGGACAGAAGATTTTACCAGTGCAGTCTCCCCATTTGCTGCCTTTTCTAGGTGCATTTTCCTTTTCTTCCTTAGTATCTGAACCTTACTTTTTGTGAAGATGCAATCTACCCAAAGGAGTGGCTATTTCCCAATATCTTTTGTAACAAATAGTGACCATGTGATTAAGCTCTGACCAATGAGATGCTACTATAAGTGTTGCCTGGGACTTTTTGGAAGACGGTTTATTTGGAATGGACTTGGTCAGCAGGTGTCTCTTCTGCCCTTTTACCTTTCCTATTTCTTATGCCCTTAAGTGATCAATAATGATTGATGCTCCAACTGCCTTCTGGATCTAGGAAGCAACCTTCAGATTGGAAGCCCGCACTTGGGTAGAGGGAAGGACAACATGAAGATGCCTTGGCCCATGATGGGCTATGAAACTGCCTCACCAGACCTTTTATGTGAGAAAGGAACAACTTCCATCTTGCTTAAACTAATCTTGTGTTTTCTCGTATGGGCAGTTGAATCTAGCCTAATATAGTGATAAAAGGGTCAGACTCTCTGGTGTATGAACTCCCTTTAAGAGGAGAACAGAGCCTTTTTTATTTTTTATTATGTTTTTTATTTTATGAGACAAGAGATTTAAATGCCAACACTTTCTGGAGTTCCTTTTAAATCATTTAAAGTACAGTGACCATTAGCAATTCCTTACCTGAGGTGGAACCCAGGGAGTTTGAGATGCCTGTGGGGAGTGTGAAGAGGAAGAATGGGCAGGAAGAACAGAAAATGACTTGGAAAGGGGGTTGAAGATGCTTTGCCTCTGTCACATTTTCATCCTGTACAGTCCTCCTGACTCCTGACAGATCTGGGGCCTCATACCTTGCCCTGCAGACCCTAGAGGACATGGAAGAGGGAAGTGCATGCATCTGAGTAGCCCTGAGGCACCCTGAAAGCCTGGCCTTCCAGGCAGCAATAGCAGCAGTGGTGAAAGACTGCCATTCTGCTTATTGCCTACCTGCCAAATACTGGGAATTTACCTGCATTGTTCCATGAACCTCTCCAACGTAGGGTATTAGCCTTATTTTGCAGATGTGCAAACTGAGGCTCAGGGAGATTAAGCATCTTGCCCACAGTAGAGGGAACAACTGTCTCAGTCTTCCCAGAACTGAGGGGTTTCCTGAGATGAAAGACTTTCAGGAGAGGACCAGGCAACTGGGACAGTCGGTCACTCTGGCCCATCTGACTGCAAAGCTGTTTTATACCATCTGTAAGCCCCAACAAAGCACACACCTCAGATTTCCTCAAAAGCTGGTTCTAGCATCCTAAAATGCTCAACTTTGACCTCTGGCTTGGGAATGTGCTCCCCTTTCTGAAAGTAGGCCCTGGAGTGGACCTCGTAGGACTGTGTGATGGAACTAAAGTGTCCTCTGTGCTGTCTTACCATTCCAGGCAAGGAACCCCAACTCCGCACACCCAGTAGCTAACACCTGATAGAGCCCTGTGTTGTACAAGGAGCAGAGCCTTGCCCTGCATGGGGCAGAGAACAGGTCCTTATCCTAGTGTGTTGAAATGTTCTCCAAATCCTTTGCCCTCCTTGTCCTCCAGATGTAACTGTTTAAAAAACTATTACAGTACCTTTACATTTTTCCTATTAAAATACTTTTTCCAGAGTTTTAAAAGCACTATTATTTGTCTGCCTGAAGATGCAAAAACTACAAATTTAAGATGAGTAACTTCCAAGTTCTATCCCTTTCTATTTAAGCTTATCTCTTACTAAATGACACCAATGGGATTCTGTGTGTCTCAACTTAAATAAACCCAAATAATGGCCATCTAGGGTAAGGATTCCTGGCTTGGGGTTTCTGGACAGAATTCAGGGATACATGAACCTCCCTGAAATTCTGTGCCCTCGTGTGTGTGTGTATGTGTGTGTGTGTGTGTGTGTGTGTATGTCTGCACACATGTACTCTTTTATAGGGTAGAGGGTCTGCAGCTTTCACCATATCCTCAGGGGAGTCTGTGAACAATAGCTGAGAAGCAGTGGTGAATTAACTTGGAAGAATTTTTACCCTTTGTAAAAGGTGTCTTTGTTTTATGAAATGATTCACAGTAGCAACTAATCCCAGTGTATTAGCCTATGATTCAGGCTATGGCCTTGATGCATCAAAGGAAGAAGGCAGAGAGCCATAAAGAAGGAGTGGTCAAGGCCGTGGCAGGGAAGTGAGGCTAAAAGCTCCATCAATTTGGTACCACTCCCGTGGCAACAGAACCAGAATCCTCAGACCCAGAGGAAAGAGCCATGGGGCCCCTGGGGTCCAGAGCCAAGGGCCAAAGACTCTTTTTACTTTCTTTGCCATTAACATAGCTGTAGATGGTTGGTTTCTTATTTTTGGTGCTTTCTTTTATATTTTTGCTTGTTTGCTTTTTGAAAAGTGTAACTTCTCTCATAAATACATGAATTCAGCAAACATCTATTGAGTATTGTAGTCCAGTGTCTGAAAGCCCATACAGTGGAGCTTCGACCTCAGTCTTGGGTTTGTCACCCAGCTCCATACTTCATAGCTATGTGACTATGGGGAAGTGGCGTGGCCTCAGTGGCATGGACCCTGTTCTCTGTCCCTCTCTTTCCCAGCAAATTCTGGAAGCAGCAACCTTTAAATAATAGGGCCACTGATAATCTGGTTGTCTCCTCATGACCACAGTCCTTCGGCCAGCCCTCCCAGGCTCCCTGCCCTACCTGCCTGGCATCCTGAATAATGCAGGGTCCATCAGTGCAAGGGTCACCTAGCACAGCCTCAAACTACCCTTTCCTGTTTGTTTCATTTTCCATGATGCCCATTTGCCCCACTGGTGAGGCAATCTGTGTAGCGTTCACTGTAAGATGAGTGCTGTCTACATCAATAGGAGAGACAGTTTTTGCAGAATAAGGAGAGATGAAGAGGTGGGAACTTCTGAAGGACTATGGATGACATTGGTTGCTTCAGCCTGCTCCAAGTATGCTGAAGGCCACTGCTGGGGCCTCCCCAGTGCACAGGCTTATGCTTGTGAGTTTTTTTTTTTTTTTTTTGAACTAAAAATCAAAAGTCAAGCCTGTGATCCTTTTTAATGAGGGTGAGGTATTTTCACCTCACAAGCTCAGGGTGGAACATTAGGAGCTGATGGTTTCCTTTTCATGGTTAAAAAAAAAAAAAAAAAAAAAAATATATATATATATATATATATATATATATATATATATATATATATATTTTCTTCAGGTTCAGAAGAAAAAAAAAAAGAACTGAATAAGAGGGATGGCCTGAGGCCCATTGGCACAAGCTGGGCCTGTGGCTAATAGTCTGACATGAGGCTAATGGTCCACGGGCATACTGTTTGGATTTTCCCAGAATCTTTGGACTCAGATTCAGATTTATCTGCCTGAACAGTTTCCCCTTCCCCCACAGAGAATGAATCATTTCCTCCTCTCATATCCTGCCAGACATTTCAAACCATGCCTCCTATTCTTGGTTAAGTGCCCAAACTGAACTCACGGTGATGAAAAAGCAACTGATGGAAAACAGTTTTTCATTCTCATTTACAAGCCTCTTGAAATAAGCTTTTTGGAAGAAGCTTGCGGGCATGATACCCTGTCCCAGCTGGATGCTCTTGGTGAAAACTCATTGTCAATGCTGCAGCGCTACAGCAGGTTGTACATCACAGAGCCTCAGGAGACAAGGGAACCCGATTCATTTCCCTGAAACAGTCTGAGAAGGTGGGCCTCTGCCAATGTCAGCTACTTCATCCAGAGGGAAGTGAAAAAAAAAAAAAAAAAATCACTCAAGATAAAATGATGAGCTTCTGCTGCCATCTGGTGGGAGTTCTCACCTTTAATAATTGTTCATTAAAGAGTCCCTTGCCAGAGGCGACTATATAGGGCAGTGGTTCTCAAAGTAAGTTCCTCGGACTAGCCGTCCTGGTCTTACCTACCATTTACTATCAAGGAATTTGGTGATTTACTTAACCTTTCCAAACCTAGCTTCCTTGGTGATAAAATCTCTAACTCAGAGCACTGTGAGGATTAATACAGAAAGGTAGATAACGTGAGCAGTAATAATCAAAATATAAGGTACCTAGCATTAAATTTAAGGATGTCCGGTTATGAAAAATGTAAAACCTTTCTTTGAAAGACCTTTGTGAATCCCTAAATAAAAGAGTTGGTTGGAAAAACAGAATCTCAGACTCGACTCTTGACCGACCGATTGAGATGGACATTCTAACAGGAGCTCCAGATCATTTGTATAGATATTAAAGTTTGAAAAGCACTGCTTTTCAAGTTTTCCCTGGAGAGATTAATGATTATTCTTATTTTATTCCTACTTTGTGCCTGTAAACATCCTTACATTGTTTCCTTAAAAAAAAAAAAAAAAAAGCTGTCATCACAGACACCCAGCACAAGAAACATCATAAAGCGGATGTTAAGAGCACTGGACTTGGGGTCAGACAGCACTTATTTTATATTCCATCTCTACTACTAAAGACATGTGGTGAATTACCTAACCTTTTTGAGCCTTGGTTTTCTTAGTTGTGAAATAATCATGAAAATATCTAACTCACAGCACTGTGAGGATTTAAACAGAAAATGTACAGTAATAAAAAATATAAGGTGCCTACTATTAAAACTAACAAAAGATGTGCATTTATGAAAAAAAGTATAAAATTTCATTGAAAGACATTCAAGAATACTTAAAGAGAAAGATGAAACCATGTTCAAGGATAGGAAGACTCAATAATGTAAAGCTGTCAGACCTCTTCAAATTAATCTGTACTAATGCAATTCAAATTACAACCTCAACTGGGCTCTTTGTTGAACTTGACAGGCTGACTCTAAAATTCATGTAAAAAAAAGGACTAAAAATAGCTAGACAACCTGAAAGAGAAGAATCAGATGAGAGAGTCACTCTACCACATATCAAGATTTAATATAAAACTAACAGTTAAAGCTGTATGGTGTGACACATGGATAGATGTTAACTAGCCTTAGTTTGGTAATCATTTATCATTATATACACATCATTATGTTGTACATCTAACACCAATATAATGTTACATGTCACTTATACCCCAATAAAACAATTTTTTTAAAAAAGGAATAATGAGAATAAAATAATCATATTTTACAACAATCAGCTTGAGTGTTATGATACCAACTGAAGAGGCCAGTAGGGACTCTCCTTTTTATTCTCAGTGTGGATGAAAACCAGCCCAGAACCCGTGGAGGACAACTGGCATAACCCTGTAAAGTTAAAAGCATGACCTTATAAAGCCACCAATACCATTCCTATGCATTTGTCCTGGAAATGATTTAGAACAAGTGCCCAAGGAGACATTTCCAAGAAGAACTTTATGAAGCTCTCCTTGTAAAAGCAGAAGTGTGGAAACAACCAGAAGTACACTAACACAGGAGGATAAATGAATACATTTTCTCATGGTACTGAATGCCATATAGCAGTTAAAACAAATGGATTAGAGCTGCAAATGACAGCACACACCTCGGAAGCACAATGTTAGGCAAATAATAAAAAGAAAGCAAAGCAATTGTCAAATATATGAACCATATGTTATTTATAAAATTTTCAAACCTGCAAAATATTAGTAAATTGTTTCTGTATCTGTTCATAGGAACTAAGAAACAATATAGGCATCTTAATAATAAATATCAAATTCAGGCTCATAGCTCCTCTTGTAAAGGGAGAGATGATGGCATTCCAATAAGGACCCAAGGTTTCAATAGGATCTGTAATGTTTAATAATATGAGGTCAGTGGTAGATATATATATATTTTTTGTAATTTCTGGAATTCTTACATGCATGAAACAATTCAGAAAGGAAGATAATGTACAAAAGGGAGTGGCTAATATTAACTTATGGCTGTGATTATAATAAAAATTTTTTTTTAATGTTTATTTACTCTTGAGAGAGAGTGAGAGAGAGACAGAACATGAGAAGGTGAGGGGCAAAGGGAGAGAGAGACACAGAATCTGAAGCAGGCTCCAGTCTCTGAGCTGTCAGCACAGAGCCTAATGCCAGCTCAAACCCATGACCCACGAGATCATGACCTGAGACTAAGTCAGATGCTCAACCGACTGAGCCACCCAGGCACCCCCATATGGCTGCGATTACTAGAGAGGAGTGAAATCCTTCCAAATAAATGATTCTGATATTAAATATTTATCTCTGGGAGGAAAATTCTTAAAATACTGCACTTTGAAAGATTTCCTACATCAGCTTAAATCTATTTTTTTTAATCAACATGTCTACAGAGTAAATTAAACATCTAGTAACTTTTTTGGAGGGCACATATCAATAGACTGGCCAGCAAGCTACTGTGTATGTGTGTGTGTGTGTGTGTGCGCGCGCGCGCGCGTGTGTGTGTGTGTGTGTGTATGACACAAAGGGGAAGATACATAGCCTTTAAAATACTTGAAATAAGGAAGAAAAAGGGGAAAGAGAAAGAGGAAGACAAAGAACAGGAGGATGAGGGAAAAAAAGATAATTATTCCAGGCTGGATAGAGATAACCTGCATAATATGATAATATTGCTATTTTTATTTTTTTGTATTTATTTGAGTACACTTTATACATAATGTTACATTAGTTTCAGGTGTACAACATAGTGATTCAAGATGTGTGCATGAATAAACACACAGGAATATTATGCAGCCACAAAAAAGGATGACATTGTGGCCTTTGAGACAATGTGGATGAACCTAGGAAGCATATGCCAAGTGAAAAGAGTGATACTTCTATTTTAACAAGCACACTATTTCAAACATAAAAATGAAGGCTATCCCTTTCACAGTAGCCCCCTAATGACTTTTAACATTTATCCTGGAAATGCCACCAATTAGAATATTTTTGGAACTTCTCTTAGAATTACCTCTAGATTATATAGCACTCTAGTTTGAGTTTCTATAATTAGGATGCTATTTTGGAGGAAAATTTTGTTTTGGGAGAAGAGCCAAGAATAGTGGCCAAATCAGATGATATGACTTTTGGTCAATAACTAGATACGACCATATAGTAGTACTTCTCTTTATTTTTCATACCACAAAATGGTATTTGAATGGCACACTGGCGTAAAATGGACATGGCTGTTTATGACCAGTGTGGGTAACCTGGCGGGGGGGGGGGGTGGTCCTCTCAGCTGCCATAATCTCTGTCTAGCCACCCTGGGAACTGAAGGAATTAGCATCTCTACATACTCATAACTAATGATCGCATACAACTTTGCCTCAGACACTGACTGAAAAGCTTTTTAACACAGGGCAACTGATCTTCCTCACATCCTGCTCCATGACTCCGTGTGGAGTCACTCCACCAATACTATTTCCTCTAGCTAGGCACATAAATTTGCTGGATCCTCAGAGTTAGCTTGGGGTCACTTGATTGGATTTTGGCCAGTGACATATGGAAGCCCCTTCCAGTCCTGATCATAGATCTCCTGGACAGTTGTCCACGCTCTTCTTAGCCCATAACCAAGCATTCCAAGATGGCAGATTCACACAATGGAAAGGGCCTTAATTCCTGGATCACTATTTGGAGCAGAGTCTGCATGAAAGCTCCGTGATTTACACTGGAATATGATGAGTGAAAAATAAGCTTTTGTAACATTAAGCTAATGAGATTTTGGAATATTTTGGTCACGCAACATAGCCTAATGCATTGTGACTAATGCAGAGGCAATTCTAAAAAACAAATTCCAAAACTTTTCTAAGCAATGGAACCAGTGTCATAAACATTGATTGTCAAGTATATTAGTGCTGGAAGTTTTACTTAAAACGTGGTATTATCATTTCAGAGTCACACGATGCAGTGTTGCATGGTAAAGTATGCATGTTCTGAGAGCTACATTTCTTCTGAAAGAGCTGGACCTTGAGGTCAGGTTACAATTTGGGTAAGAAAGACAGGGAGGGCATTTCACACAGAAGGGAAGTGAAAGCACATGAAGAAAAGTATCTGAGTGAGTGCAGGGGAGACAGAAGCAGCTCATTAAAAAGAGGAAAAAAGGGGCGCCTGGGTGGCGCAGTCGGTTAAGCGTCCGACTTCAGCCAGGTCACGATCTCACGGTCCGTGAGTTCGAGCCCTGCGTCAGGCTCTGGGCTGATGGCTCAGAGCCTGGAGCCTGTTTCCGATTCTGTGTCTCCCTCTCTCTCTGCCCCTCCCCCATTCATGCTCTGTCTCTCTCTGTCCCAGAAATAAATAGAAAAAAACGTTGAAAAAAAAATGTTTTAAAAAAAAAAAAGAGGAAAAAATACTCCCCATTTTTCAACCTACACAAAACAATTAAAAACAGATCATGTAATCATCTCCTGGTTTTGATGAATACAGATTCCGGTATATGTCCATGTACTCCAAAATCCTGAAAGTATTTCAAACTGTTATTCAAAGCAAAGAGGCTTCTGGAAGTCACAATACCAAGAGCTAATGTTTACTAACTATTTAACGTGTTCCAGAGTGTAAGCTCAGTGCTTTAAACTGGGACACATTTCATTAGTATTCCCTGGGAGCTTGTTGGAAATGCCAAATGTCAGACCCTGCCTCAGACGTACTGGATCAGTATCCGAATTCTAACAAGGTCCTTGGGTGATTTCTACACATGTTCAGGGTTTTTTTTTTTTTTAACGTTTTTAAAAATGTTTATTTATTTTTGACAGAGAGAGAGAGAGAGAGAGAGAAAATGAGTGAGGGAGGGGCAGAGAGAGAGAGGGAGACACAGAATCCAGGGCAGGCTCCAGGCTCTGAGCTCTCAGCACAGAGCCCGATGCGGGGCTCAAACTCAAAGACCATGAGATCATGACCTGAGCCAAAGTCAGACACTCAACCAACCGAACCACCCAGGAGCCCACATATTCAGGTTTGAAAGCACTGCTTTGAATGCTTTGTTACAAAACCTGCAAAAAGGTTGATTCTATTCATCCTACTTCAAATATCTGCAAGTATTTCACACCATAATTAAAAGCAAAGTACTTCTAGAAGTCATAATACCAGAAGGTAGCATTTTTTAAGTATTTTACATGTTCCTCAAAAAGTCTATGAGGCAAGCACAGGTGTTTTTCAGTAAATAGGAAATAAGGATTTCAGAGATTGTCATTTACTCCCAAATACAAGCTAGCGTAATATTATACATGGGGATGGCATTAAGCCTTGCCCAGCTAACTCCAGAATCTAAGCTTTTACATCTTACACTAGTGGTCTCTTCTTGTGCTGTGAAGAGCATCGTGGCCAAAAATTAGGTTCATCAGTGACCACAAGCCTGACGTGAAGAACATACTTAATTGGGAAGCATGGCAGAATAACCTGAGACATCTGGAAAAGCAAATGTGAAAGGAAATCTTTGCAAAGTGAACAAATGGATAAATACACATTTGCTCATATGAAACAACACACATTCATATACAGGCAGATATACCAGTACTAATATGTAAAAATGTAATTTTAAGTGTTGTCTGAGAGCTTAAGCAAGTAAAGTCTAAAGGATAATTTTTTATTTCTTTCTGAGGGAGAATTCAGTTATTTGGATATCTCCTCATTTAGTAAATTTATTAAGCCAGGAGATTAGAATTAGGAGTTGATTTAACATGACCCAATAGTGAATGGAATGAAAAGTGCTGTGGTCTTACTTATTGCTAACCATTTTTGTTGCTGAGGGCACCTGCTATAGTACTTTAATACAGTGCTTCTTAGATTTTAGGTTGCATCAGAACCACCTGAGAACCTTATAAAACAGGTTGCTGGGCCCCATCCCCAAAGTCAGATTCAGTAGATCTGGGGAGGGGCCCCAAGGTTTTGCATTTTTAATTCTTTTTAAGTTTATTTATTTATTTTGAGAGAGACAGAGAAAGCATGAGCAGGGGAAGGGCAGAGAGAGAGAGGGAAGGAAAGAGAATCCCAAGCAGCCTCCACACTGAGCAAAACAGGACACAGGGCTCAAACTCACAAACCTGTGAGATCATGACCTGAGCTGAAACCAGAAGTCCAACACTTAACCAACTGAGCCACCCAGGTGCCCCAGGTTTTGCATATCTAATAAATCTCCATGGGATACTGCTGCTGTTGATCTGGAGACTACAACTTGAGGAACACTAGGTAGTATAATGTTCTAGAGTAAGCATCAGACCCCAAGAGCTAGATTTCAGGTTGTGCACAGGTGGTATAGACCTTCCCTTGGTCAAAGAAAATAAAGAAGGGTGATTGGGAGTATTCAGTTTTCTCACATTGTAGACCTTCCTCAGGGTAAAATTTCTCATTCTCTCTTAGCCAACCTTTTGCTTTTAGCTGGATTTCAAGAAAAATATGAGAAACGCAAAGCTTTATAAGGTTAAGGCAGGCCTAACTTGGTTTTGTAGGGCTCTCTCCTGCCTCTCTTCTCAGCTCTGGCTTCTCTTCTTCCTCCAGCTCCTCCCTCTGTCTTAGCCCTCATCCTGGCTCTCAGCCATTCCACGAACATTTACTGCAATGGACACCAGGCACTCATGGAGGCATCTTATCTCCAGTAACTCAAAAAGTAGGTGTTATTCTTACTGTACATATGGAAAAACTGAACCCCAGAGAAGTCAAATAATTTTCCAAAAATGATGAAGCCAGTATATAGTGTAGTAGGATTCAAATTCAGGTTTACATGCTTCCAAACCTCATTTTCCTTCTCTGCACTGCTCACATAGAGACAGTTAGCAGTCCATGTCAGCTGCCTATTAGGATCATACTGATGCCTGGGCCCTGGGCGGTGGTGGTTTTAAAAGCTCCAAGGTTATTCAAATGTGTTGCCAGTATTGACACTCACTGCTTTATGAGTATTGCTGTGATACTTATGGTTTATTAGGCATGTGTGTTTGAGTCTGTGTGTGTGTGTGTGTGTGTGTGTGTGTGTGTATGTATATGTATACATATACAGCAAAACCTTGGATTGCGAGTAACTTGTTCTGTGAGTTTTCCTCAAGGTGAGCAAACATTTCTAATAAATTTTAACTTGATAAATGAGTGATGTCTTGCAATATGAGTAGTATGTGATGCTGAATGTCACATGATCACAACTAAGCCCATGGTTCTTCTGTCTCTCTCTCTCTCTCACATGCACATGCTGCAGGATTGAGGGTGATCGTATCCCATTTTTAGTTCAAAGGTCCACCTGAATGTTTTCCTGGAATTCCATACTCAGTGTATTGGAAACATGAATTTACCTTTCTCTTCATTGTCCTGTCTCAATGTGTGGCATCACCATCACCTGACCCCCTCAATAGTGAGAGAGCTTGGAGTCAACCTCAGTGCCTCCTGCCTTTTTCATGCCCTCTGCCCATCACAGAAGTGTTGTCAGTTCTCTGTCTTCTAGGCCTCTTAAACCCATCTTCTGGTTCCACAGGCACCAACATAAGTTTTCACCTTCTTTTACTTGGACAGGCAGCAAGGCAGCAGCTAAGGGATACTTTTTCTCTAGCTTCTTTGCCTTTTGCTTACTGAGCCCAACCTATGAGCTGCTGACAAAGATATTTTTTTTTGGTCACACATCTTTTAAAAAAAAATTTATGTTTATTGATTTTTGAGAAAGACAGAGCACGAGTGGGGAAAGGGCAGAGAGAGAGGGAGACACAATCTGAAGCAGGCTCCAGGCTCTGAGCTGTCAGCACAGTGCCCAATGCAGGGGCTCGAACTCATGAGCTGTGAGATCATGACCTGAACCGAAGTCCAACACTTGACTGACTGAGCCACCCAGGTGCCCTTTATCACACATCTTTGATGGGTTGCCATTGCTACAGAATAAAATCCTAACCCCATGCATGGAAATTGAGTAGCCTACAATCTGCCTTCTATTACTTTTAGCCTAATTTCCCATCAATCCCCATTCCTTGTCCTACAGCCATCCAAATACACTTAGTGATTCAGTCCTAAAAAATGAGTTCATATTCTTTCAAGGGACCCTTTAGCATTCTTCTCCACTCCTTTTACATACTTAGAAATTTTTTCCTTCTTCAAATATTCAACACATTCAAGTCCTACAAAGGTCAGTTCCATTACTATGAACTCGATATCTTTTCCCCACAAATTTCCAATCACAATGAATCATTCCATCCTCAATACATCTCTGTCACACTGTTTAACAATTGCCATATAGTGCCTAGCATGAACATTATCTGCACATGTTTATTTGTTCCAGTTCCAGGTTTCTAAAGGATTTTGAAGACCAAGACCTAGGGTTAATTGTCATCTTATTCCAGACATGATGGAGTCCATATACTATTGGGATCCCAGAACTGGAATTCTGTCTGCCTTATTCACCCTTGTATCCACAGGGCATAGCACAATGTAAGGGTTCAAAAAACATTAGTTGAGTCAGTGAGTAAATAAATGGGGGAACAAGTCAGAAACTCTATACAATCTAGATGGTATTTACTATTTTCATTTGATTTTTATTGTCATTCCTAATTTTGTACAACATTGAATCTGTCTTCAGCAGAGCTAATGTTACTTTTTATGTCAAAAGCAATAGAATATAAAACCTTCTTCAAAAATTGGAATGCTGGTCATGCTGAAGATAAGGCAGCTAAGATCCAGAGGGATATACACACACACACACAGAGCTGAGCTGTGGTATCCTACAAATTGAAGAAGCTATTTTCCCATAACAAGTGATGAGCAGGAGAGCATTTTGTAAAACCCTTTAGAGAGAAGTTTTCTTAGCAAAAGAGATGGGAAATTTTATGTGAACTAACAGTGAGAAGTGACACAGAGACTTAGATTTTCCTGTTGACAATATTGCAAGGAAGAAAAATCTCAAGTGAACTGGTGTAGGACATAGAAGCACATGAACAGAACGTGAATCATGAAAGAAGAAAAAAAAATCTCTTTCGTAAATAACTAAAACTATCCCTGGCTATGCTAAAGGTTCTTAAGTTCCTCATTGAGGACCTACTTTAAATTACTATCAGAAATTTGATAATGTCAAATTAAAATGGGATAGGCCCAAGAGGGGCCAGCTCAGAGATACTGGCTAGCTCAACAATATACCTTACCATGGGAACCATTGTCTAAGACTTCCTCTCCCTCACAAAGCACTTAGAATCACCAAGGTTCATCTCATTGACTTTCCTCTTTTTGTATTTTAATGGCTGACCAAGTCTCCTTCAGAAGACATATTTTTTCTTTGGATAGTATTAATGCCCTTCAATAGTTTGTTTTTCCTTTTTCTTTTTAACCTAAAGAAACATCTTACTGGCATGTTAGCCTTAATCCAATTTAGTGTACCTTTTTTTCTCATCTCTGATAGACACAGTAGAGTGACATTGATATCCCAGGGGCTGTATCTGTGCTACCACATATTTCCCCTCCATTTGTAGTAACTGACATGACCGTAAGGATGGGCACATGATGCCAGCTAGGTGGGTCATAGTTCCTCACTTCCCTTGCTACAATAATTGGTTGTAGGAGTGAGCATAAAGGGCGATCAGAGTCCTTTCTTGGGCTTTTCAGACTGAGGTAGGAGGAAAAAAGCTCTAGATCAGGATGCTGTATGTCAGGTCAGAGCTGCCAGCATCCACGGTCCTAGTGGTAAGAGAGACTGAATTCAACATTCAAAGATAAGCAGACAAACAGGAGCCAGTAACAGAGTCTGTAGTTCCAGAATCCCCAGATACACCTGTGTCCTTTCTGATTATGAAAACTACTAAATTCCTCTCCCTCTCCCGCAATAAAACTTTTTTCCTCTTAATTTGGTTTCATTTAAAGAGTCCCAATAAATATATGATCCATTATGCATTGATTTCAAAATTTAAATCTCATAGAAAAATTTTATTCTTTTTATGCCCCCAGTCAGCAATGTTTAGAATCAAACACAACTTAACCTCATTCATTACATTGCAACTGCATTGTCCTTCAGTCTGGCCCTCAGACACACCAGACCTCCTTCTTCTCCCAGGCCTTTACGCTTGCTGATCCCTCGAATGACCTTCCCCAGCTACTTTTAGACCTGGTATATTCTCAGTATTTGAGTCTCATTCAGTGCCACTTTCTCAGAAATGCTTTCCCTGACTACCTTTAACAAAGCCATCTTCTCCAATAAGCTTATTTCATGACGCTGTTTATTTCCTTGATAATATATATCCTGATGAGTATTAATCTTGTTTGTTATCCTTCTTGCTCCATAGAACACAAGCTTTATGACAGCAGGGCCTCTCTCTAACACTCACTGCCTCATTCCCAGTGCCTGGCGTGGTGCCCAGCTCATAGTAGACACTTAAACATTTGTGAAATATTAAATTAAAATGTCATTTCAATTGCTACATAGAACTATTGTTAACAGTATGGCATTAGCTGTATACACTTTATATGCTTTTTATTCCATGGTACGCTTCAGCAATTCTCAACCATACTTTGCTCTCCCGTAAGGTTCTGAGTCAGACCATTCTTTTGGATATTCTTCCATATAGACCAGAGGGACCCTACCCGACTATGACAGGTGGAATTTTGCTGTTCAAAATGGAGAAGACAGATCAGTAGTATTTTATCGAGAAAACTGCCTGCCATCAAGAAGAGCTTGAAGCTAAGTTCAAAGAGGATTTCAGAGGCAGCCCAAAAGACCTTGTCTAAGTGGATCATTACTGCAGTTTTTTATTAAGACACTAGGTGGCAGGTGACTATGCTCTTGGATACAAACAGGAGTAATTGGCAGGGTAATGCTCACCAAATGCTGGATAACTTTCTCTGTTGACACTAAATGTCAACAGGGATTTTAATCATTTGACAAAAGGGTGAGAATTGTGATAAGGGCTTTGGACTTGGTCTATGAAGCGTGAGACGTATTTTGAAACTTGACTTTCAGACTCACAAAGGATATGTGCAACGTGGGAACATTAAAAAACTAATCTAGTAGAAAAAATTAACGTCAGCTCCAGAGCACCACCAAGAGTGATAACTTCTATGCAATGAAACTAAAATCACTATTTTCACTGCAATAACAGCTGTGTACATTTTGGATAAATAATCTAATTTAGTAAATAATTGATTATATACTTTTTTTCTTTTCAGCTTAAACACCAGGCAGATTTAAAAACATTTTTTTACAACTAGAAAGTGACCAGAGAATCTATTGTCTCCTTGGTAACCTTCTATGCAGAGTCCTGGGTTTGGACAGCCTTTATTTTCTGCCAAGGCCACAGAATATTGGAGAAAACAATCAACTGAGGGACACATACAAAGCAGATTGTTTAGGTATTCCCTTTTGTTTAATAAACGTCACCTGCTATTAAATAAAGGAAATAGAACATGGGATGTGATAAGCACAATAAATTCTAATGAATATATTTCTTTTCTATCTTGTGGTCTTTAACATATGGTAGTAAGGAAAGTAATAAAAGGAGGATGGGAGGAGAGGCAACCAGATAAGGAAAAAGGGGGAAAAAGATGAGTAAGGGAATAAGATACTGAAGGGGAATGGGAAAGAGACATTCACACAGAAGGGAGAGACCAAGGAAAGAGAAGAAACAGAGAAATCAAGGGAGAATCAAGATAATTATGCTACCATAATCCAAGATAAATGGTAGCAGGGGAGACAGGAAGTGAGTACACAAAAAGAAAAGCAGAAGGAACACAGACCAAAATCTAGAGGAAGAGGAGCAGACAGAGAGGGTTAGTAGTTTAAGATGTTTTCATTGGTGGCTATTTATCTGGGACTGCTTAATCTTCAAACTTCAGAATAAAAGTCTGTTATTTGCTGCCCTTTGAAATGTTTATTAATCTGTGAGTCATAGTTTACTGTTCTTTAAATGATCTAATCTTAAACCTTAGAAGGCTCTTTTCAAATAAATGTGAGTGAGCCTCTTTTAGGTCACCAGGACCAGAGAGTGGCTCAGGTTTGTTCAGAAAATTAGATTAGATTGTGTGGAAAAGATTCTCAGAGAAAGAAGGAAAACAGGAACAATATATAGCCAGGCCTTTCAAAAAAAATAGGAACTGGAAGATATTTTAGGTGAGAACTCAGCCCTAGCCACCAGGTGTCCTGTCACTAGGTCAGCTCCAGAAATCTACTGTTCTTCCTTTGTTTTCTTTTTTTTTTTCCCATTGCTGTCACTTTACCTTTCATCTCTGCTTCTGCTGATCTTCCAATTATCAATGATTTTCTTCTGTCTCTGAATTCACACTTGGTAACGCAGAGGATCCATGCTTGGTCAATCATCATTTCTTCCCTTACAGGGGAGAGCTCTTGCTTGAGGCCATGTGAGTGACTGGCTAACCTTGAGTTAGTTGCCTACCCATGGTTCAAAGTCTGATCAGGAGTACAATGTGTATATGAGAGATCTTTCCTTTTTAGACCATATATATGGCAGGTATCTAGAAAAAGAGAATAAAACTGAAAGGCACAAAGGTTGGTGGGACCAATGCATTGCACCCTGACCCATTAGGCATATCACACCTTTTCTTCTTGGACATATGCTTTGGTTATAGCCACACAACCTAGTTAAATTACTGCATGTATACTCACTTGCCCAAGGTCAAATTTAGTCACTACATCCAGAAGAAATATCAATTACTTCATATTTGCAGTCTGAAGTCAGTGGCCTTTGAGATTCTTTTTTTCTTTTGTTTTTGTTTTCTTATTTTTTGTTTGTTTTTAAACCCAAGCCCAATAAAGCACTAATGCATGATGCTTGGGGTAGAGAGGAAGGGGAAATGAAGGAAATGGGTAAGCTCTATGAGGGAAAGGAAAGAAGGAAAAGGGGAGGCAAAAATATTTCCCTGTGTTGAGAAAAGGAGAGAGGTTTGTGGGGAGTAGATATACCCACACCCAACTCTGTATGGGTGGCAATATATCAAAGAAATGATGGTGAGGCACCTAAGGAAGGGGTTTGCAGCCTCTGCAGAACATTTATGTTCCTCCCATGTTACCTGACTTAAAGTTATCAGACTTCAGGGGACTACTGTGGGCTTAGGCAATGTCAGCGGTGTCCATGGCGGATTGAAGAATGGAGAGCCAGAAAGGCAGATGGAGGACAGAGATGTTCCCTGGACATATTGTAAGACTTCCAAGTTCTTATCAGACCTCAACAAGGAGTTCCAATATTACCTCAGATGAATTTCCCAATAATGTGGTTAGATGTATGCTTGAATTTATATTTCATCTGAGTTATAGAAACAGATACTGCTTAAACCTTGAGTTTACAGACTGGAAATCATACACTTGCACTGATTTCAGCACTGGAGACAGCAGTGAATGCAGTCAGCCTGAAGGCATATTGGGACTGTAACCACCCAAGCCCCCTTTTCTTCAACCTCATAAATTTTGTTTCCTGCAGTGCTTAGATGGGAGGAATGTGACTGTCCTTCTTGGTCCTGGTCATAGTAGAGGCTAGGTGCAGGGAACCAGCCAGTCTGTGGACAGATTTGGGGCCCTATTCCAACTTGGATGGAGAGAAGTCTATGAAAAAAAAAAGGCTTAAAAAGTATCTTTTCTTGCATTTGGGATGAAAGGAAATCAACAGCAGAGATAGATGATGTTTTCCTTCGGGGTGACTGTAAGCTCTCATTAGGCATAGGAGCCAGAGCTTATTTATGGAATTATACTACAGTTTTGCTGTCTGGACAGCAAGTTCAACCAATTCTAATCAATCAGGTTATACAAGTTCCTATTACAATAAATTCCCATAAAATTAGTCCCTGGGTATAGAGCCTCTGGGGCATATGAAAGGCCATGTTGATCCTGAGGGATGGCAGATGTAAGGCTCATCTGACTTTACTACTCCTATCCCCCACTCCTGAAGATTTCTTCCCCTTCTCCTTCCCCCATCCCTCTTTACTGTTTTCCTTCCCCTTCCCTCCGGATGCCCACTGTGATGATTCAATACTGGTGCCAAACCACGTAACTGCTTTGATACTCACTTTACCCACTTATGGAGGGATGATGTCTACTTGGCAGGATCATAATGAGGCCTGAATAAAACAGCATATATGAATATCCTTGCATGACAGAGACACTGAATAATTATCTGGTAGGAATTAGAGAAAGAAGAAAGAAGGCAGTGGTTTAAGTGCCATCCAGTACATGGAAAGATAAATCACTCAATGGAAGGTTTATTGGGTGGGAGACAGTGAGGAGGGTGAGTCAGAGCAGACTAATGAAGAAGTGTGATGTTGGAAGGTGCAGGCTGTCGCTGCTGCTGCTGCTGCTGACGTTTATCTGAAAGAGATAGAAGACTAAATCTCTAGTTGGTGGTAATTAGAGGAGCTCCCTAGGCACTTTATGTGGCTGGGATGGTAACCTTCGTGTCTTGCTTGAGACCAAATCCACTTTGTATAATTATATCCTGACAGCAGGCACCCAGCTACATGTTTTTTTTTTTTTTTTTTGCAAAAAGATAATATTAAATTCATTGTACTTTCTGTAATTAGCATTTCACATAGGTGAATGAGGAAAAGATGACAGTGTGCAACCTGGTTTCCTTCTCTTTCTTTGGGCAGATGGGCAAATTTCTGGGCAGATTGTGACATTAGGAAAATCTTGAAAATGCATGAAAATTAAAAGGTGTTCTGGAAGTACTTTCATAATGCTTCCTGATATAGTCTTCATAACATGATAAATATGAGGTCACAGACCCTAAAGTTAAAAGATGGTGCATTCCTAATCGTCATCATCTGGTTTGGACTCAATTGAGTCCTCTCCAAATTCATATGTTGAAGCCTTAACTCCTAATGTGACTGTATTTGGAAATAGTTCTTTAAGGAGGTAATTTAAGTTCAATGATATCATAAGAGTGGTACCCTGATCCAATAGGACTGGTGTCCATATAAGAAGTGGAAGAGATCTCAGAGATCTCTCTCTTCATTGGCACACATAGCGGAAAGGTGAGGACATAATGATAAGAGAGCTGTCTTGTGAGGATACAGTGACAAGGCAGCTATCTCCAAGCCAGGAAGAGAGGCCTCATCCAAAACCAACTTGCCAGCACCTTTATCTTGGCATCTGAGGGCTCTCAACACAGTGTGGTGGGCTGACTGCTTTGGGCCTCCACTCTCCAAAGCTTATTTTTGAGGCACCCCACTGTGATGCATGTGGAGCACAGAAGAAGACAGCGTCATGCATCGAGTTCTATCATTTGCTTGGCTACATCTGGTTTTTACTGACACATCCACAGTGGCCACAAATAGCTTTGCAGCTTAGACCATGTTTCCTAGTGCCTCTACAGGTTTCCTACTGCTGCTGCAACAAACCACCACACACCTAGTGGCCTCAAATAACAATTTTAACTCTGACACTTTTAGAGGTCAGAAGTCCAAAATCTTTCTGACTGGGCTTAAGTCAAGATGTTGGTAGGGAGGTTTCCGCAGGGAGGCTCTGAGGAGGAAATCTGTTTCCTTGCCTTTTCCCGTTTTCATGGTCGCTCATATTCCTTGCCTCAGGGTGGCTTCCTCCATCCGCAGACCACGTCACTGCAGTCCCCGCTTCCATTGTCATGTCACCTCTTCTACTGATTCTGACCATTCCTGCATCTTTTTTTGCAAGGGCCACTGGGATTATAATGGGCCCACCAGGATAATCCAGGATGTGCTCCACACCTCAGTAATTTGCTCTCATCTGCAATTCCTTTTGCTATATAAGGTAACATGCACAGGGTCTGGGGAGTAGGACATGGACATATTTTGGGGGGCATTATTCTATCACATCGTTCTGCCTACACACCACATTCCCAGGCACAGACCTCTTATGGAGCCCATTCCCATTTGCAGTATTCTGTAGGCTCATTATTATGACACAAAGTATCTCCTTCTTGAACATCCAGGTCTTATGCCATTTTGTCCAGGAATCCTTTTCACATTTCTCCAACTCACTATGACTCCTCATATTACTTAAAATATGAGCTCCATTATTTGTCTCTTGTATGTCAGGCTAAATTTAGTTCTATTTTGTTTCACAAGTATTTGTCTTGTGACAAAAACTTACAAATTTCCTAAGTTTTGTGTATCTTCCTCTCATTCCTCTGAAATAATTTCTTTGGCTTTGTAGGTCATATTCTTATCTGGACTCACTGATGCCCATGGGGTCTGTGTCACTCCCCAACCAAGTGACTGAGCAGATTGGTGTCCCTGCTTGTTTGTACCCATTCACCCTTGGCCTTGGTTGTGGGTCAGCCTCCTGCTCTCATCCTTTCTGCGGGCTTTTTTTGAAACTTCTTTTATGCTAATGCCCTCCAGGACTGGGCTCCTTCCCTGGGGCCTGGAGTTCTGCTTCTGATTCCTACTTCACTAATGAGCAGGGCCTAGGTCCATGCACATAAATTCTCCAGATAAGACCTATTTGATAGGAATCTGGGGACCTAGGCCACCTCCTGGCCTTAGGACCTTCCTACCTCACCTTGAGCCATTGGGGTTGTCCATGCAGGAATTTTGCTTTTGCTATCTAGATAAACCTCCAGTTTGGTATCTGTCACAACTCTTCCAGCCCCTGTTATGTCTCAATGCACATGTCTCCTGTGAGCATGAACCATCTTTACCTTTTATCCCGTGTTTCTGTGAGTAAGCAGTCATACCTCACAAATCACTCCAAGATATAATCCCTGTGAATTTCCCACAAAGCCTACTACAGACCTAGCAGGTATTTAAAACCAGTACCAATTGATTGGAGAATTGGTTTTATTCTCCTTACTCCATACTGGCACATTCAAGGCAAATATATTTTGTTAAGGACACAATCTGGAGAAAGAACTGCTTCTTTTGTCTCCCTTTTCTGGAAACATGGAAGTCAGCTGCAATTGCCATATGATATTTATCTTTTGCGAGCCTGCTATATGGGAACAGGAGGGATACAGAGATAAAAAACAAAGTCCCTACCTTTAAGAAACTCCTAATCTAATATGGTACACAGAGAAATAAAACAAATTATAACTGGAGTGAACCACAAATTTGCAGTCTATTGCAAAATGAAAATGTGGAGCCTCTTGTTAAAAAAAATCAGGAAAAAAAGTACCATTAGCAGTGCAAAAATTTTAAACTTTTTTTCTTCCACAAGCTCTCTTGATTTGGCATACTATTTTTTAATGTGATGTTTAATATCATTCTAAGTAAAGGAAAATTAGAAATTTAAATTGTTAGCATAAATTTTGTTATCCATCTTTATATGGTGCAGTACCAGCTTTAAAAAATCCAAATATGAAAGCATTTGACTCACAGGCAGAATCACTGAAATTGCATAATTGTAGTATCTTGTTTTTACCGGGACAGTAGAAACGTTGCACAAAACTAACTCAACTATTTTCATTTCACTTCTTGATATGCATGCATTCTACCAGCACTTGCCATCTATAGGCTACTAATGAATAAGGAAGGACTAGAATTAAAGTGACTATGATTACTCTATCTTTCCCTTTTTTGTGTGTTATAATTTTCCATGTAAGGGTTTGGCTAACACGGGGAAATAATAAGAATAGGAAAGGATGTTAGGGTTCGTTGCTCATTTTTAGAACATTACTGTTCTTTAAGAACATTACTGTCTTCTTCTTGTGTTCCAAGCAAGCTCCAGTTGGAATAGAGAGCATGTTCTTTGGGGTTGTAAATGTTGCTTCCTACTTAGCAGTAGATGTAACATGCTTATCCTGTACTTGTTTTCAATTTTCTGGAAATCTCATGCATTGTGGGTCTACTGGAATTCTGTGATCTTGGGGCATTGCAACTGTTTTATGTGAAGGGGGCAGTCAAAAATGGCAGACACCATTACTGAAAGTATCTCTTCTGCTCAAGTGCATGCTCTACTGTCCTAGGTGACTTGATTTGCAAAACCCAAATTCAAAGATAAAATTAAGAATTTCAAGATGGTGACAGCAGAATATTAAAGTGTGGGGCCCTTCAAAGTAGAGCTCTATGCAACTGTACTGGTCCTGCATCCATGAATCTGGTCCCGATGACAATACTCAGTGAGAAATTCCATGATAGAGACAACACGGGGTTCCCTGGGAATACATTACTAGAAGGGGGGAAGAGAGGACTTTCTACAGGAGCTGACACTGGAGCTGAAGCTTCAGGAATGAGAAAGGTGTCGCCAAGTCAACAAGGAAGGAAAAGAGCATGATAGCAGGAGAAACAGCAGGTGCAGACAGAGACGTTATAAAGCACTGCATGTTTGGGAAACTACAGCTGTATGATATAGTTGCAATGCAGTTGGGTCTGGAATAGCAAAAGAAGTTGACTCAAGAAGTCCTAAGGGAATGTGAATGACAAATGAAGGAATTTGCTCTGAATGCCATTGGAGCAGTATAAGCAGAAAGGTGACATAAAAGGATTTGTATTCTCAAGGGGTCTCTCAGATAATTATGTGAATAATAGGTTTGAAAGAGGGAAACTAGCAAGAGAAACCAATTTGAAGCCATTGCAGTGCTACAAGAGAGAAGCTAAGACTGTGGATTCTTTAATTTTGACCTTTAAAAAATGTTCATTGAGAAAGACCCATATTAAGTAATAAGAGTTAAAATATTAAGTGAAAAATTAACTAAATAACAAGCCCATGTATAACAATAACAATTGCTATAGATTTGGCTTCTTATATCAGCTTCTAAGCCACTCTCTTCAAAGCACTGGACAAATGCTTCAACAAATGTGGATAAGAGAAATTTTTTTTTTTCCTAGTTTGGTCTATGTTCCATTATTATTCAGTGATTCTTCTGTTGCCATTGCCAAGGGCTTACTGCTAAACAATTCTGTTCATGTTTTAGGCTACGCTGGTTTATATTAAAGCAAAAACTAAGAAAAAGAAACCTTGCCAGCCAGGAACTATTCTTCCAACATTGCTTGGTTGTTGTATAAACTCTACTTATGTAACTTTGCAAGGAATTGGGGAACTGAAGCAAATATCCAAGCTTATTCTGACTTCCTCACTTTTGATTTGTCTGCATTCAAGAGCTTTGATTTCCCCTTTCTATTTACTTTCTCTCTTTAATCCTTCCCATCAAAATATACCATTAAATGTAATTCATCAGAGCAGTGCATTGCTACCTTTTATCATGTAGCAGCCCACATAGAAAATGATGATGTGGATATGGCACACTGGGGTTAATGGATAAGACCACCTGCAACTGTAGCGACTGCTCTGGGGGTTCTGGCTGAGTCAGCCTCCACCCACCTGCTCTGAGGGCTGAGGGCTTGAGTGCACCTGTGATCCATTTCCAGCACAGCAGTCTACATCCGCATACAGACCCACAAACTGTCATGATGAGGTTTCGGCCCTTCCAAGAAGCAATGTTAACTAGTTCAGTGTTTCTTAAACCTTTATATGCTTCTGCAACACCTGGGGATCTCATTGAAAATGAATATTCCACATCAGGTCTAACATTCAGTATTTCCAACATGACCCCAGACCAATGTCAGTGTGGTTCATGGACCATACTTTGTGTAGCAAGGAACTGGGTGATTCAAAAATTTAACTTGCCCTGGAAAAATTACAAAATTCTTCAAAATTAACATAATTTTAAAAAGTTATAAAACTCACAAATTTCCTGACTTTTAATATTGGTTACCAGAACATCAGAAACAGTATTAAACAGACTCTTTCAAGTTCCAGGAAAAGTCTGCCATTCTTACTTGACTAAATCTATCTTGTTTCAGTTTTACACATCCAATATATTAGAAGCTTCAAATTGTTGTTCTTGGTAACCCTCTAACACCTATTTTGAAGTGATTATAACTGACAGTTCCTCTTATAAGAAACACGTGCTTGGAGTACAGAGCACTACTAAATTTGGTTTTCTTGTAATCAAAGACAGACCCTTGTAAATAGAGGTGAGAGCTGATGATTTAGCAAGACTTTTGCTCTAGATGGAACATACTCAAGGAAAAGCCATAGTTATGTTAAAAGTTATTATATTCTCCTGGTACTTGAGAAGAGAAGTTATGCTGTTAAAATAATTTCTTTGTAGAAGCCTCTGGGTGGCTCAGTCTGTTAGGGGTTAAGCATCCAACTTGCTTTAGGGTCAGGTCATGATCTCAGGGTCATGAGATGGAGCCCCCCACCCCACCCCCCCCTCCACATTGAGGCTCTGTGCTGGGCCTGCTTGGGATTCATTTTCTCTCTCTCTCTGCCCCTTCTTCCCCTCAAAATGAAAAAATTAAAAGAATCACTTAACCTTAAACTAAATATTTTTTTCCTCTCATATTGTGACTAAAACTTTTTGCTCTTGAAATTGTTACTGTTTTTTTTTTCCAGTTGTCAGTATTGCAGACTAAGAGACAATAGGTGTTATGTCCCACTTCTAAGTAGAATAAAAATTTAAAGGCAAATGTAAAAATGACTTTCACATAAAGCTGAAAGTGGTATTTAAAATAAGCTCAGTGACATTAAACTTCTTGGAAAGAGAAGGTGAATCTTCAAGATTCAAAACATTATGAAAATAAAAATTTAGGCTTTCTATTTTTATGTATACCAGTTTTTGAATAAGAGAAACCACAGACAAGATGTGAGATTGATAATGAAACATAGCTCTATTCAGATTATGAAAATTTTGGACATGTTTACACAAATATTTATTTCTATAAGATCCAAATACTTTTATTCAAACTGTTTGAAAATCTTATGTTCAGTAAGATTTTAGTCTAATTCTTGTAACATAAGCATCAACGAGACATTTGAATGTAAAGTGATTGGTAGGGAGTGAATTTGGAATTATTTAGAAATCTACTATCTTTAAAGTAGTGTAAATGAAATCATTCTTTTCTGAATGAAAATGACATTGGAAGAAAGGGTGATTGCAGTAATAAGCTTGAAAATCTGGGAAAGTTGTCTAACTTTATAAACCAGGGAAGAAAACAAGATATGTGGAAAGACAAATTCATGATTCTGGAGGCCTAAAAAATTAGTAGGCATTGGAAGGAAATAAATTATGACATGAACTGCAGAATTCCATTAATAATTTATGGAGGTCTCTTTTCCAAGCAGAGTTTAAAAAGGTGGGCAGGGATTCTCTATATGGAGTCAATAGTTGATTAATTTCATATCAATCCTTTCTTTGAAGATTGCATAGAGAAATCATGGAGCAAAATGCTTTGACTATGGATGAGTAGTTTTATGGCCAATAAATTGTAGTACATGGTGTTTTACATTAGAGAAAAGGGCAATCAGATTTTATGCTTCAGAGTGTAAATTGATTACTCTCTTGGGATCAGAACATAAATCATTTTTCTGGCTATCTTACTGTAATTTCATCCAGCTGGTAAAAAGCACTTTTTTTTTCCTTCTTATCAGCATCAAAAGGATTAGACTTAGACCATGATAGTTAACAAATGACAAAGCCTGGTGAACTGATATCTTATTTTTTTGAAGAAAATATGAATTTAGCATGGGTTATCACATCTACTTTAATTGTATGGATTTTGGTTAATGAAAGAAACAACAATACCCAGAAGTTATTATTCCCTCTGAAGTGATTACAGTTCAGGTAATAGCACCTAAATGGAGGCTGGATCACGGAACAAGTCTGAACAGCTAGAGTTCCAATAAGGAAAAACAACAGCTGAGCAACACCTATGGCAGGCACAGTGCAAGGCATTTCGTATCTATGATCTCATACGAATGATTATCTGTAATAAAGACTATTTTTCATAAAAACAGCTCATCTGAAACAGCTAAGCAGAGCTTCCAGAAATATTCCTTATTTCAATATTATACACAATTAAAACAAAAATGAAGAATGCTCTCACCTTAGTAGTATTGGGAATTTATCGTCAATGTTTCTCAATCAGCTATTTTCTCCTGACTTGAACATAATTTTTTCTTGAAGTTAAATCTCTTGGACTATGTACACAGAGCTGAAATTGAATTTATAATTTATTATGATTAATTATGTTCAAAATTCTTATTTGTTACCCATTTTCTATCCATATTTCTGCTTAAGACACAAATGCCTTTTAGAAATAGAAGAAACCACTATTTTCTTTCTGGGTCCCAACAATTCTTTCCTCACAAAGATGACACTCAGAATATTAATCTACTTACATGAGTAGCAACCAATCAAAAAATATTTCTTATTGTTTTCTTCCCTCTATAGTTAGCAGAATGACTATCCTTTCGCTAAGTTTTTATCTGTTTTCTCCAGTGAATCACTTTTAATCCTAGCCCTTTACCTGTTGAACAATGAATAATGAATGCATTATTATGATATATGGGATTTGCAAACTCTAGGCACCAGCTATAGACCCTTCTGAGCTCCAGGAGTCAAAACCTCTGGCAGCTGTAATGGGTTACTGTTAAGCACAGGTCAATTTTGCTTTTCATACCTATTTTATATACCTTTCTAGCTGATGTGGTAAACTGAGAATGAGAGTCTTATTTTCTGAAGACAAAACTCTATTGCTTAAATAACCAGAGCACTTCTAGAAACAAATAAGACTCTATGTTCAGTAATGGCTGAATAATCTTCATGAGGTAGAAAGATCACAGGCTTAAACTCTAACCTAAAGTCTAAGCTTGACGGAAGTTTCATCACCTCGGTAATCGTGAGCATGTTACGTGGTCTAATGTAGTTCTATTGCCTCATCCGTAATACGGAGATAACGCTTCAGGGTATTCTCTTGTGGTTTACATGGCATAACTTATAGACAGTGTTTAACAGAGTCACTGGCTAATACCTAGCAGGTGTCTGATGAATAGTAATATTGTTACTCCTCTTCTCCACCTTTTCTGAATTAACCCCTGATTAACTCTAGTCAGTACGTAATTTATACTGGAATTACTACTATGGATTTGCAGTCCTTTGTCCTTTACTTTGGTCCTAGTTGCAGGGTCAGAGCTATCACTGACATGGCTGTCTTTAGGAAATGGTTGCTTTTATAAATTATAGTCTTCTTTCAAGTGGTTACTAGATTCCCAATTTCTCAGATAAGCTGCCTTCCTCACCACACTGTTAGTGCATCAAGATCTTGTATGTGTTTCCCCTAAGTACCTGGATTCTAATTGACATTGAACTCCCAGGTTAGGAAATGTGACTTTCTCTTCTACACTGTGGATAACTGTTTCTTGTTTAATCAGAGCACATTTTTGACTTATATTATAATAATTAAAAAATGTTTAATGTTTATTTTTTTAATAACATTAAAAATATGTTATTTTTAACATATAAATAGAGAGAGAGAGAGAGAGTGCACACGAGCAGGGAAGGGGGAGAGAGAGAGAGAGAGAAACAAAGAATTTGAGGCAGGCCCCAGGCTCTGAGCTGACAGCATAGATCCCAGCCCAACATGGGGCTCAAACTCATAGACTGTGAGATCATGACTTGAGCTGAAGTCTGACACTTACCAACTGAGTCACTCTGATGCCCCTTATATTATAATAATTCTTGTCAGCCACTCAATTTAAAAGTCCCTGCCATTGTTATATTATGGTATGACACAACCCATTGAAAATATTATTTTCTTAGACCTTAAAAAAGCCATTTAAAGAAAAAAAATTAAACCAGACATAAAAAATCATTTCCAGACACAGGGAAAAACAAAAGTTACTTCTCAAGAAGTTATGGGCCTGCCTTCTTATTGGCTTTTACAGGGTTAGTGGTATTACCACCTGGTAGCTGTGTGAACTTGGGCAAGAAAATTAACCTCATAGTGCCACAAATTTCTCATCTGTCAAATGGGATAATAAAAGTGTCTACAGGGAGCTAGTGAGATATATCTGTTAAAACTGGGGTGATTTTGTTTTGTTTTCCTAACTGATCTCTCTTTGTAAAATCCTTTCCTCTTCTGCTTTGCACAGTGTAGGCATTGCCAATGGTCTTACATGTTTACACAAAATAAATATTAGAGGAGTTAATGAATGTCAAGTGCTATCAGAATTCCATATCTACCAAAAATAATGAAGAGAAAAAAAAATCAGCCACCCATTTAACTTTCACAGCTCTGTCTTGCAGCTATGAAAGAAGGCATACCATAGAAGAAAGGGTACCAGATTTGGATTTAAAATGGTAGACCTAGAATTTGAAACTAGGCAGTCAAACTCTGAATCCTGTGCTAGAAAGTTTCCAAGCTTATGTAATTTCTGAAAACCTGTTTGCAATAGAAGAAGAATTGAGTGTTATAAGAACTCTCTCCCTTGAATAGAAACTATCATTCAAGTCATCACATTAACCCTTATCACCAGCATTCAACTCAACTGTAGTCAGTTCCCAGTACTCACTTGCTCTCTCCACAAAATGACAAAAAAAAAAAAAACAAAAAAAAACAAAACAAAAAAAAAAAAATGAGGGAAGATGAGCCTGAGATTCTGAAAAGATAAAAATAAATTCAAATGTTTTAAAGTAGAATAAAGAGTTTTGTGTTTAAGGTGGAAAGTTTGAAAGGAGGTGAGGACCAGTTAAAGATTTGAGAAATACAGTAAAACCTTGGTTTGTGAGCATAATTTGTTCTGGAAATGTGCTTTGTCATTCAAAGCACTTGTATATCAAGTGAATTTCCCCATAATAAATAATGGAAACTCAGATGAGTCATTCCACAACCCCAAAATATTCATGTAAAAATGATTAGAATACTGTAATATAAGACAAAATAATAAAGAAAATTAAAAATATAAGAAAAATAAACAGATTAACCTGCACTTACCTTTGAAAACCTTTGTGGTTTGTGTGAGGGAGATGAGAGAGGCGGGTCATTGTGTAGGACAACTTTCATTATCACTATTGGAATTCACTGCTATCTATTGGCTCAAGGGAATCTTTTTCTGAATGGGGGCCATTTTATATGCTCTCATGGATGTTGACTACAATACAGTATTAATAAACTCTTGTCATGTACTGTATTTAATGTAACTGGCAGTAAGGCATCAGAAGAAAGGGTCTATATCTGCAGGTAGCCTGACCTGGAATAAAGCAAAGAATTCCTAAGCTTACTTTTGTATGGAAAAGCAAAGGACTGTCCATAGGTGCTTTGAAGTGACAAAAAATACATAAGTGCCTGTTCTGGGCACCTGCAAGTCTGAAAAATCACTGATGGTTGCCAAACACCATGGCCTGAGACCGAGCATCCAAGCATAGGAGATGATCACCCACAGTCCCTCAGCAAGAGAGAGAGAGAGAAAACCATTGCCTCAGTTGTGATCATGTGACATTCGGCATCACGTACAATTCATATTGCAAGACATTAGTCAATTATCAAGTTAAAATTTATTAGAAATATTTTCTTGTCTTGTGGAAAACTCACAGAACAAGTTACTCACAATCCAAGGTTTTACTATATATGAATGAGCCATTCTAATAGTAATTTCTCAGGCTTTACCACTCTACATTTACTTTTCTATCTTCGTTAACTTGTGATCTGAAGCAGTGACTATCAAAAATTTTAGCAGTTTAAGTTCCTATTTTCCAATTGAAATATTATATTGCACTGTAAGACAAGCAAAAATATTTTTATATAAACCTATACACTGACATTTGTAATATTTACTTATTAAACAGACAATGAAAATGTACATTAATATTTTGGTGGTTTCCAGTGTGTTAAAATTTTGGCATATATCATATTTTAATATGTTTGCTAGTTCAGTTTTTAATTACAATTTTAAAAATAACTATTTAAACATATTTTAAGCACTTGTAACAAGTGCTTGCTGGGCCCCAGAAGCACCTCTGAGGAAGTGTCACAGTTTGCAAACCACTGATGTAGGGAAATGCAGGCATCCAGCCGCTCACCCCCATCCCAATACATAATAAGATGCTGTTCTCCCATCCCTAAGTGCATTTATGCTGGTCCACGCTCCTGGCAAAGAAGCAGGCATCAGGCTCCATTGATTTTAGACACACAGAGAGTCACTTATCCATATGCTCAGGGTGTTTGACGCTGTGTTCTTGCCCAGTCACATATTAGTCACTTTCCGTTAGTGACTATGAATATAAAGGAGGAATTTTCTGAAATATGGATCTTGTTTCAATAACTAGGGATAGAGAACCCAATAACCATTTTTTCTTAATTTATTATGTATTCAAACAAATAACTTCAGTTGCTGGCCTCTATACATGCGAATGAAATACTCCACCTCTTAAACCAGCTGCCAAAGTCCCAATTGTAAACTGAGGAAAGCAGATAAAAATAGGATAGGAAACTTGCCTCCCTTCCTCTTCTTCCTTTCTTTTATTGAGGTTCACTGTACCCAATTTATAGAATCACAGAGTTTTAGAGTCAGAAGGAAACTCAGAAATCATACAGATTGTTGTCTCACCTCTACAAAAATTACACTAATAGTATTTCTGGTGGCCTATGATTGAACATTCTAGTACAAGGAGCTTACTACCTCATCAGTCCACCCTTGGAAGTTAGGAATTTATAGAAAATTCTCCCTTATGTTACATATGCCACAATTTGGTCAGTCACTAGTTGAGGACATTCAGGTAGTTTCCAAGCGTTTTCCCACAACAACATTGCAGTTAAATATCTTTGTAAGTATATCCATAATTTCGGATTTATTTCATTAGTGAACATGCCCACAAGTGGAAATGCTAAGTCAAAATATATTCACATTCTTTAGTATAGTAAATAATGCTGGATTACTTTTCAAAAAGCTTTTGGTAATTCATATTCCATCAGCGATGTATGACAAACCCTATTTTCCCTCTGGACTACATCAAGCTTTTAAATTTTTGTCTACACTAGCTGAAAAAAAATGGTATCTCATCGTTGTTTTATTTTGCACGCCATAATCATTGCTGAGGCCAAACATCTTTTCAAATGTTAATTGGTTATCCGTGTTTGGTCTTGTGAGATTTTTGTTGTTACTGTTAAATTGTTTGCCTGTTTCTGTGGATTGTTTATATTCTCAATGTGAAAGAGCTCTTACTTGATTAAGGGTTGACCGTTCTACTGTTACTCATGAACCTTAGTTTCTAACTTCTAACTATCCTGCCTTATCTTCTCTAAGCAAATTTATTCTCAGATTCTCTTAAGATGTGCTGCTTGCCTATAAATTAATATCTCACCCTAGAAATGATCTGCATAGTATAGGGCCTTGCTCCTCAAAGTGTGGTCCACTGACTGACAGAACCAGCAGCACCTGGGGATGGTTAGATCATAGACTCTCAAGCCCTACTCCTGATCTGCTAAATCAGAATCTTCAGTTTTACAAGATACCCAGGTAATCTGCATGCACATTAAAATTGGAGCAATACTACAAAAGAGCTTGAAGGGATTTTAACTCTTGCTCCTGGCTCTGATAGATAGATAGATAGATAGATAGATAGATAGATAGATAGATAGATATTTTTTTTTAATGTTTATTTATTTTTGAGAGAGAGTGAGAGAGAGAGCATGAGTGGGGCAGAGGGGTGGGGGGACAGAGGCTCCAAAGTGGGCTCTGTGCTGAGAGCAGAGAGCCTGATGCAGGGCTTGAACTCAAGAACTGTGAGATCATGACCTGAGCCAAAGTGAGGCGCTTAACCAACAGCCATCCAGGTAACTCTGGCTCTGATATTTATATTATGATTACAATAGCTTTTCAGGTCACAGTAAGTGAGTCCTTTATTCTGCTTTCAAATAAACTGATGTTGAACTGTTTCCCCATCTACATATTTATTAATGACCATTTTGTACCTAAGTAAAAGGTTTTATCCTTATTCCCAATAAATTTCATCATATTCATTTCAACCCATGATTTTGATTTATGATTTGCTCTTTGAGTACCAAATCTGCATTTTAATAGAAAGGCTCTCACTATTCAGTTTTGGGGGAAATTAATCTAAAACTTTAAATAAAGAGGTATGGTAAGACCCCATATAAGTCCCTTCAAAGTTGCTTTCTTTTGTCTTATGGAAATATTAAATCCAGTTAAGATTAATTTTTAGATAAGCTTTAAGGGGAAAGAGAAGGAAGGAGATTTCATAATATGCAACATTTAACTGAAGATAATTATGCATGTGGTGGTACTTGAGTGACTTTAAAAAGTGACCTTTTTAAAAAACAATCTCCTGTTGACTGATTATCCTTACCAGTTGTTTCTCTGACAGATGCAGGCATCAAGTCCCAGAAGAAACTTGAGAGTTGTGCCACTGCCTCAGAGCAGCAATACCTGGGAACTATTCTGCAATGATGACTTTTGCCCCTAGAATGACTAAGTTTCTAAACACACAAAGTAGACATTTGAGAACCAAACACAATTCCTCTGTTAAGAGTATACATAACTTCCAGTCTGGAAAAAATGGTGTGGACCTATTTCTCCTTGCTCATCCCCAGAAAGTGCAACTGTAAGTCCTGGAAATAACTCAAGAGACAGCCAAAGGATATTCAGAAAGGTGATAAGAAGAAGGCAAACTGACTTGAGAGAAACAGCATGGTGGCAAGGTATTTTGCAGGCCCTACCCAACAGAAGAAGGTGACCCAGACTTGGTATTTCCTGGATACCAGCTTAGCAATAGAAGGGAGCCCTGGTCAGCTCATTTACTCCACTAGACTGAGGGAAAGTCCCTCTGAAAACATCCTTCTGAAACCAACCCAACTTCATCACAGAAGGAATAGAGCTAGAGGTAACTGCTAACACTAAGTGTCCAACAAGTGCTCTCTCTCCTTACCAGACTGGAGACCACATATGCCCCCCTTCCACCTACCGATACCAAAGCTAGTGGGAGGAACTGGCAAGAAGGACCCCACCAAAACATGTGGCCCAACCAGGAAGCTTCTTTGCTCCTGCCCAGAGACTCCGGGGGGGGGGGTATCTTTAGGGAGATTCTGTCACAAGTGCCTGACTAAGAAGCTCTCCACCTTCACATATCATAGACTTCTCTTCCCCACTGGAAGACAGTGGGGCAGTTATCAAAATCAGGAATGAAACAGGGTATCACTATAAATCTTGGAATTATTAAAAAGATAATGGAATACCCTGAACAACATTATGATCATAAATTGACAACTTAGGAAAAATTAATCTCCTGAAAAACCACAAATTATCAAAATTCAACTAAGATGAAACAGAAAATCCAAATATTCCTATAATAATTAAAGAAACTGAGTTCATAATGTAATAGTTTATAAAAAAGAAATCTCCAGACTCAGATGGTTTAGCTGGAGAATTCCAGTGAACACTTAAAGAAAAATTAACATCAATTTTATACAACCTTTTTTTTCTGAAAATAGAAGGCACACTTTCCAACTCATCTTATTGGGATAGTATTATCCTAATACCAAAACCAGACAAAGACAGCACAAACAGGGAGACTTCAGACTAATATTTCTCACGACTTTACACAAAACAACAACATAAACAAAACTCCCAAAAAATCCTAGCACATCAAATCTAAAAATTATTTAAAAGAATTACATACTATGGTCAAGTGGATTTATCCTGAGTGTGCAAGGCTGATTCATTACTCCAAAATCAATCAAAGTAATCTATCATATCAACAAGGTTGATAAAAATCAAGAAAACTCATATAATCATATCATTTGACACAGAAAAAAAACATTTGACAAAATCTAACACCCACTCATGATAAAATCTTTCACTAAGTTAAGGTACTACCTCCCCACAGTAAGTAGCATCTATAAAAACCTTACATCACAGTTAATGTTGAAGGACTGAATGCTTTTTCCCTAAGATCAGAAACAAGGCAAGTATGTTCACTCTTGCCACTTCTAGCCACTCGCTGGATACTGGAACTTCTAGCCACTGCTATAAGTTGAGAAAACGAAATAAAACATACAAATTAGGAATAAAGGAAACTATTTTTGCTTGCATATGAAATGATTGTCTATGTCAAAAGTCCCAAGAAATCCACCAAAGAACCTTCCTAGAATAAGTGAGGTCACAGCATACATGGTCAACATACAAAAATCAATCTTATTTTTACATACTAACAATAGCATGTGAAACTGCATACAATATTATTATAATTACTCCAAAAAATAAAATACTTAAGTGTATACTTAACAAAATATGTATAGGATCTATATGCTGAAAATTACAACTTCTGTGAAAGAAATTTTTAAAAAGACCTAAATAAATGGAGAGATATACCATGTTTTCATATTGGAAGACTCAACAGAGTAAAGATTCCACTTCTCCCCGAAGAGATCTATAGGCTTAATGAAATTTCTGTAAAACTTCCAGCAAGTTTGGCTGGTTATCTCTCTCTCTCTCTCTCTCTCTATCTCTCTCTCTCTCTCTCTCTCTCTCTCTCTCTCTCTCTCTCTTTCTCTCTCCCTCTTATCTATTATCTATCTATCTATCTATCTATCTATCTATCTATCTATCTAACAAGTTTATTCTACCATTTGGAAAGGCACAGGCAGAGTGTAGACACATGTATCAATAGAACATAAGAGAGAACCCAGAAATAGACCTACACAAATATGCTGACCTAGTTTTTGACAAATGTGCAAAAACAATTTAATGGAGGAAGTACAGCCTTTTTAACAAATGATGCCAGAGCAATTGGACATCCACAGGCAAAGGGACAAATCTTGACCTAACCTTCACACCTTATACAAAAACCCACCAAAAATGGATCATGGACATAAATCTAAAATGTAAAATTATAAAAGTTTTAGAAAAAAACAGGAGAAAATTTTGGGAATCTGGGGCTAGGCAGAGTTCCTAGGCTTGACACAGGAAGTACAATCCACACCAGGAAAAACGGGTATGTTGGGCCTCATCAAAATGAACACTATTGCTATGTGGAAGCCATTGTTAAAAAGATGAAAAGATAAGCTACGTAATGGGAGAAAAATTTTGCAAACCCTGTATTCAATAATTGATGAGATAAATTCAACAAATTCTAGTACCTAGAATGTATAAAGAACTAACAAAACCCAACAGGACAAAACCAATCAACCCAATTAGAAAATGGGCAAATATCTTAGACAAAACAACTTGTTCAGGGCCTGAGGCCTACTTAAGATTCTGTGTCTCCCTGTCTCTCTGCCCCTCCCCTACTCGCACTCTCGTGTCTGTCTCTCAAAAATGAATAAATGTTAAAACATAAAATAAAAAAAAGAAGCCAGAAACAGAGTACATACTAGGGGCACAAGGGAACTTTCTAAGCTGGTGTCAATATTTTCTAACCTGTTTGCGGTGTGGGTTACATGGGTATGCACCTTTGTTGACATTCATCAGATTGTGCATTTATGATCTGTGCTTGTTATTTTATGTAAATTATACCTCATTAAGAAGCATAAAAAGACAAAAAAACAGAAAGAACTAAAATTTCAAGGCAACTGAAGATGTCTTAAAGTTCAAATTTTTGTCTTTCTGGGGACTCCCATAAAGATATAGTAGAAAACCATCTGGCTCTTACCAGTTGAGTCATCACATCCAGTGCACAGCTCAAGGGCATAAACCAGAAAAAGTTAAAAAAGAAAAAAGCACCTGATGGGATAGACTCAGCAACCACAGCAGTTACCCACATCACGTGTTGCTCCACCCTGTCTTTCAGGGTCACAGCTTTTGTCCTTCTTCCCAATTAGTCATCAGGTAACCTCTTCTTGTCACCACTCAACTCCCTACCTGGTTTATTTCTATTTTGTCCTGAATACGCTTGTTATTCATTTAATCCTTCTTCCTGTTGTCTCACCAAGTCCCAGTAGGCTGTGCACGGTGCTGTGAGCTATGGCCCCAAGGTTTGCAGACACTTGGTAGACAAATACAGAACTCCCCTCAGCCCTTGACAGGCTCACAGCTGTTCTTCTGGCTGGCACACAGTGAGGAAAGAATAAAACTGTCCAAGGAGCAGAGACTAGCAGCAGGTAAGCTTTATTTTCAGCCAATGTACCCATGCAAATCTTGTTTTGATACCCAAGTCAAATGTAGCTGAGGGGATAGGGAAAGAGAAGACCAGATGATCCCAAACTCAACACAAAAGTGTTACTGAATAGTCTCCCTTAAAAGCCCTTTCCACAGTTGTATCTTTCAAGGCTGTGAAGCTACCTGACTATAGCTTTTGAACAAAGTGAAATGTTGTAAAAAAAAAAAAATGGCACAAGTTGTGTAATCAGAAAGAACCAGGTTAAAATCTTGGGTCTGCAGCTTACTTGTGCATGTCTTTTGGGCAAATTATTTAACCTCTCTGAGCCTCAGTTTCCACATGTCAAATCTACAAAAGCAACATTTACCTGACAGGGTTGACCTTGGATTTAAATGTTAAATATTTTATAAAGCATCTAGCTACAATTGCTGGCACAAGGTAAGTGTCTATTAATTAATTAATTCATTAATTAATTAACTAACTGCATTCAACAATTCATTTACTAACTGATCCTATATTAATATGTTCAAAATACAAATTAAGCGCTGAATATATGCTAGGCACTGTTTTAGGATGCATCAGTAAAGATAAAAATTTCTTGCCCTTATGTAATTTACATTCCATTTGGATAGGCAGAAAATAAACAAGTAAGTGAACAAGAATATAATATGAAAGGGAGGAACAAGAGCTATGAAGGAAAGTAAATGAGGGTAGGGGTATAGAAGCTGGAACAATGCACTCTTTTACCAACATCAATCTCTACCACACTAATCTAGGCCACAGCTCCGTGATCAGTGAAGAACACTGTCTTCCTCACCAGCTAGTGTGATGGGAAAAACTGTGACTACACGAGTGGTATTATGTTATTGGTCTTGAAATTCATTTAGTAAACTTTTTTGAAGGCCTACTCTGTTTAGCATAGGACATTCAGTGGTGAACAAAACATAAGCCCTTTTCACAAGGATGTTAAGGATCTCACAATCTTGTGAGGCAGATGGACAAGTTTATAAACTTGAGGTTCTCGTCCACAGTACTGTTCAACATTCACCAAGGAGCTACTGATTTTAGATCCAGCTATAAATTCATCTTTGTTATATCTGAGGAGACAACCTGTCACTGTGATGTCAGTCAGATGGAATTAGACTTAGAAAGTCTCAGACTAAGAAATATGATTGCGAGCCAGGTGCCACCTGCTTCAGGCGAACAAAACAGGTGAGGTGTAATGTCAAGCCAGGGCCATAATCAGACGTCCAGTTCACCGGCTCATAGGAGAAATTTGTTCTATGCACATGTAAGAGGGTAGGCAGGCAGTAAACAGTTCTATCCAAATAGTAAAACAGTGATGGGGGCTGTCCAAATGAAGACTGCACTAACTGTAAGTACTTTTACGGATCCTATGGGATATTGTTCCTCTATCCTCAAATGGCTGACCCAGAATTTGCACACAGCACATCTCACTTCCAAGCATGAATACTTGTCACTCGAACAAGAACTGTCTTCCTGATTGCCACATACGTCACATGTTTTGTGGCAGAAACAGATCCATGAGTGAGAAGGTCTCTCATTGTGCTATTTCTCTCGGCAGCAAGAGGGGCAGGCACGTTATTTAAACGTCTGTTTCTATAAAATCAAGTTTATTTCTATTGTTTGGTACCTAGGAACCCTCAGGGAGTTTCTCCCACTCATTATCCTAAAATGTGTAACAAAAACAGCTGAGGAGGTGGCAGCCAGAGGTCTGTGTTCCCGGTGCGCGGTGTCCAGAGAAGACATGGTCTGCACAGAGCGTAGCTGCTGCTTTGTGGCAGAGTACTCTTCTATTTTTGGCTCTGACACAACATCAAAGGCTGTGCTGATTTCCTGTGCTAATTACTCCTACATATATTATTCTCTTTCCATACAATTTCCACTGTCCCTTCTGCTTGGTTTTAGTTAATGATATTCTCCATAGGTATCGATTTAGTTATCATTCATGTTGACAGGCATCCATTTTAGTTTCTTCTCCAGTCCTTTCAAATACCTCCTTGTGTGGCAAAGTAAAGAACCCCATGAAAACAAAAGAAATATGCACAGAAAGAAGAGTGAAGAAGGAAGTACCTTACTTTGGGGTGAATGAGGGCAAAATACAATGCCAGAGTACTCCCTAACCCTCTTAGTATTAAAGGGATTAATCAACCACCTTTACTTTCTGCCTCTTACTAGCAAACGAATAGTGATAGCACATCTGTCAAAGATGTACGGTGGTGTGAGAGCCTCTAGAGGACTAAGGATCCCTAACTTCCTGGTGTGGATTCAGTCTCTACTCAGAGGCAGAACCTGCTTGTCCCTTTCCATTTAACAATATTAACTGCTCTCCATTACCCAGAAAAGAGGTTTCCAAACTAAGCTCAGTCAAAAAGCACCCTTTCTTCAGAAGAAATTTTAACCCAAACACTGAGAAATCTAAATCCATAGAGTGGAGGAAAGCAAAAGTGCTATGGTTAAATCAGGAAAAAAAAAGTCACCCACCACCTTGCTGTCCCCTCCCCTCCATGGGACTCCAAAGCTCTGCCAAAGCAGGGTTTAATATAAATTACAAAATCCTTAGATGACTCTAAAACATCTGTATCAGCTGGGTCCTAACAATCTGTCTGCATCAACCCCTGTCTGTATGCCTGACACTGCATACTCTAAATGTCTACAGAAGTTGCCTACAGGTCATTAGCTCTCCCACGGCCTAATGTTCATGGATGTTTATCGAATTAATGCATTATGGCATGACTGACTGTAAATGAATGGAGTATGTACATGAAATAAAGACACAATATAAAGCCTGCTCTCAAAGGGCAGGCAAGCAATTTAGTCAATAGAAAAAATAAGCACGTGTTAAGAAAATGGTGAGCAGTCAACTGAGTGAAAGCCCTGATTTACAAAAGCAAAAGCCAGTAAGAGGATATCCTTATGGAGGAAGTAGCATTTACAGTTTCTCAAAGGATGTGTTAGGATTGGATGTGCAAGGGGAAGACTATGGAGATGAGAACTGGTAATGCCGTTTTGTGGTCAGGGGGTACAGAGTCTGGCAGGAAGGAAGGGCTAGCACTGGTAGGAATAGGAAATATGTGTGGATAGAAATGCTGGGGCAAAACTGTAGAGGGCATTGTAAATCAGGGAGCAGAATTAGGTGTGATTCCATTTGCAGTGGGGAACCATCATCTATAAGAGCTAGGAGAGAGTGACATTGTAAAAGTGGTAAATTAAGATCTCGAGGAGAGGAATAACATAATTCAAGTCATAGGCTAAGAAAATTAGTTTAGCAGTGTTATGCTGATGAAAGACTAGCTAGAAGGCTGCTTTAATAATGAATGAGCTTTCCTCTTTCCTGCTGATAAAGAAATGTATATGCCTACACTCAACTTCAGAAACTCCCACGTAATTTGCAGCAAATGCTGACACCAGTTCTCTTGGCCCTTCTTGTGCAGATGAAAGCAACTCAATGTTGGGCTTAAAACAGGTTCATATGTTTGCAAACAAGTACATGTGGAAAAAAATACATAAATAAAACATTCTCACTGTTTTACAAACCCAATGACAGTGTCTTGATTCATTTTATTTTTAAACTCCATTTGTATACTCAAAGTTATGGCAGTTGTACATTTTATCAATTTTAAGTTTTCAAACTTGCAAATACAAACATGCAGATTTCTGTACCAGGTTTTGGGCAGTAGTAGGGGCCATGTGTAGTCTATATACTTTTTAAGTTACTAACCCTTTCCACCCCTCCTTTAGCTTTAAACTTTAAATGACTTGAGGATATCCTTTGTAACACCCCGTGGTGCCTAGCTCAGTGCTCTGAATATAGTGACTAGTAAGAGAATATGGATCACGAAACTCTCAGACTATATTTCCAGAAGATCCTCTCTGTCTTTGCAGAGGATGCCAGCTTTTTCGCTTAAATGCCTGTGGTTCATCCTGTTTGAAGAAGGAGCAGAAGCTAGTAGCCATAGTTGTGGCGAACATAGCATAACCAGAGAGTTGTTGAGTAATTCTTATATACCTGAAACTAGTGTAACGTTGTGTGTCAACAATACTTCAATTAAAAAAAAAAAAATAAAAAGAAAGAATAAGTACAGGAAAAAAAAAAAAAGAAGGGGCTTCTGGTTGTTTTCTCCAATTTCGTGTCACCAGTGATGGATTAGCACCACCCTGTCATGTCTTCTCACTAATTTTTGCCCTTCCTGTTTTGCTTTTGGGGCTCATCTGCTTCATTACCATGTTAATTTGAAAGAGAAGGGATTACATTAAAGGAACAATGGAATCAACAAGTCTAATATATGTATCAGACAAATTCCTAAAGTGCTTTTCTCTAAGGCAGAATTCACACACAGAAATTCACATTCATTAGGCTAAAGGCAGAGCGTGTCAAACCAGTTGCAGGTTTAATAGAGAGGTCAGACCCTTTCCACTCTGTCATTCCTACTGAAGACATCATTAGAGCTACAGTAAAATAAGAGAATGTCACAGAATGTCAGCCTAGTCATAGTGCAACTGTTCTTTTTTCATTAGTGACTCAGCTGGTTGCTATGGCAACGCCACTCTAGATTCAAGGATACTAAGGCTGATGCTTTCTGCCTCTATTTTCAGTTAGGATAAATTGTGCTCCCACCTCATGGGCTCCTGCCATGATATTTATATTTGGGTCATGATAATAAAGCCAGTTGGAAATATGTCTGTTGAAATTCTAGCCAGGCAGAGAGGCTTCTCACTAAAAGGGAGTGAATATAGGATTTCTAGGTTTGATTTGAGCACCAATTATCCCGTAGGTGGGTAGGTATTCCCTTTTGCCCTGTCTGTCTCATGGGGAGATTGCAGACCTCTCATGTACTTGTTCTGTGCATTCTCTAGGTTGGCTCCAGAAAAATTCGGCAGTCTATTTTCAATGTCCCTTTCTGACACCCCCCAGGGTTCATCTATTTAAATGCTTTTTTTTCTGAGAGGGCTCAGTACCACTTCATTTATTCACTCATTTATCAATTACAGAGTAATTATAATGGATCAAGTATTGTGTTAACCAGTAACATTTAGTTGCTGTTTTACTCTAGCTATTCATAATAGCTAGACATGGGTCAGAGAGACAAGCAAATTTTATAAAGAAATGCCTATAACCTCATGTGATGCATATTTTAGTCAAGGTATGGGCATGTTTTGAAAGTTTAGAGGAAGGAGAGAATAACTCTGCTTGTGTAAATTGGTAGATACTTCACAGAAAAGGTGATGTTTAGGTTGGAGTCTTAATGAATGTGTTCTCTAGATGAATGCCTCAGTAATTCAGAGCTGAGTTTAGCCTGAAGGATTTTTGTTATGGCAAAGTGTTATTTGGTTTAATGTCTGCTTGCTCTTAAAAAAAATGAAAGTCTGCTTGCTCTTTAAATCTATCTTAAAACTCTTGAACACAAAATATTTTCTGGCAACCAGGATGGGGTTCTGTTTAAAATAGAAAAAAAGTCTGGAAAACCAAGCAAGCTTCAGAAAACAGTCTTTGGAATCAGAACAGACCCAAGTGAAAAAGTCGATTTGAAGATCTTGTTGTCAGCTAACCTTTTCCCTGGAATTGATACATTGTGAGAGATATCCATTATATCTCCTGAGCAAACAAACAAAAAGATGCTGAACAAAAGTGTCCTATGCTCCTTATAGTTGGAGAGGCATAAAAGGAGACTTCACTGAACCTATTTCCTGTAAAACTAAGGCATTTGGTGACCCTGTGTGATTAATAAAAGCATATTTCTCTCTTGCATATTAACCATTGTTCAGAAGTAGAGGTGACAGCCTAATGAAGTCATTATGTAGAAGACAGCATTCTTTATGAAATGTATCATGAGACAAAGCCCCTTGATGGAACCAAACTGATATTTATAATGGTCTGGGAAAGTCCTTTCCTATTGAGACCACATCATCACTACATAGCTCAGAAATTTAAGTAGCACCTTCTATGATGAATACTCTCCACAACCTGCTGACAGCAAAGAGTGCTGCCAACATGGTCAGTGAAATACAAGAGACATACATCTCCATATCTGCAGATCAGATCAGGACACAGGTCTGTGTAAGCTCAAGAGGTCTCACCAATGTCCCTCGGCCCAGACCTTTGAATAGGGAGGGCAGGTTTGGTACAGGGAGGAGCCTCCTGGACAAAATGTGTTCTTTAAAATTCAATTAACAGTGGGATCCAGTAATTGCCTTAGTGAGCATCACTAGTATATTTAATTTTAAAAAGATTATATGGGTTGCCTGTCTGGCTCAGTTGGTAGAGACTCTTGATCTCAGGATTGTGACTTCAAGCCCCACATTGGGCATAGGGCTTACTTAAAACAAAAATTTAAGAAATAAAACATATTTACATTTTTGTGGAGGTAATACATTTAATATGGTACAAAATTCAAAAGTATCTAAATGTAACATAATAACAAATATGTCTCACTCCCACTTCCAAAAGTTCAACAGTTCACTTTCTTGGAGAAAACCACCATTACCAGTTTCTTTTGTCACCTTCCAGGGAACCCCATGTTCACACATATATATAAATATTTGCAAAAAAGTATAAAGCTATACAAATGGTCTGCACCTTAATCTTTTTCACTTAAAAATATTTCTTGGACATAATTTCAAACCCCAAATGACCTTATTATTTTTTTTAATGAGCCAAATGAATGGACGTAGCATAAGCATTTAACCAATTCCATTGTAATGGATATTGCCTTAGTCCATTAGGGCTACTATAACAAAATACCACAGACTGGGTAGCTTATGAGTAACAGAAATTTATTTCTCACATTTCTGGGAGCTGAAAGTCCAAGGTCACGATGATCATGAAAGTGGAGAATCATAGCCTCTCACTCATATCTTTTTTTCTTTTTTAATGTTTATTTTTGAGAGAGAGAGAGAGAGAGGGAGGAAGGGAGGGAGGGAAAGAGAGATACAAAGCATGAGCAGGGGAGGGGCAGAGAGAGGAAGACACAGAATCATAAGCAGTCTCTAGGTTCCAGCTGTCAGCACAGAGCCCAATGCGTAGCTCGAACTCATGAACCGTGAGATCATTACCTGAGCAGAAGTCGAACACTTAACTGATTGAGCCATCTAGGCACCCCTCACTCATTTCTGATCTATGTTAATTCATAAACCCCAAAGCTCTTCATTGGAGGGGAGGGTGGGTCTCATCTTATCAAATATTGGAAATACAGAATGTAAATCTTTCTCCAAGACTTTGCCAAAGGCCTTAAAATTATTGTACATTGGGTAAAAGGAAATACCCAGATTTGGGGGGAGTACTAGACATTGGCTCTGAATTGACTAATCCCCGGGATACCAAAATACTATTGTGACCAATGTAAAGTGGGGCTATGGTTGCAGGTATTAGATGGAATTTTAGCTCAAGTTTACTAACACTGTACCAAGTTGGCCCAAGGACCTTCCCTTGTGTTTATTTACTCAGGTCTTGAGTGTACAATGGGAACAGACATACTGGCCAACTAGTAGAATCCCCACATTGAATCTCAGACCCTAGAATTTCCTTCCACTTCCTACCAAGATAGTGAACCAAAACCAATATGGCATCCTCAGGGAAATTATTAACATTAAGACCATTGAAGATTTGAAAGAAGTAGGGTGGTAACCTATTATAACCCCATTTGATTCATCTCTTTTGCTTGTGAAGTCAGATGGATCTTGGAGAATAGCTATAGACCATTATAAACTTAATCAGGGAGTGACTCCAATTACAATTGCTGTCCCAGATATATCTTCACTAATAAAATCAATATGGTCTGTGGCACTTGCTTTCTGGCTTCAATCTGGAAAATCTCCTTTTCCCCATAGTAATTTGCAAGGACTTCATGAAGCACTTTCCTTTTATATGGTATGGCATAGTTCACTTTCATAGCCTTGCCTTAGAGCTATGTCGTTCTCCTGTTCCTTGCTATATAATACAGCCCATAGAGATCTTGATTAAATTGACGTTTCACAAAACACACTGGTCTACTATATTGGTGACATTATGCTAACTGGATCTGATAAGCAGATAATAGCAAACATTTCAGATGATTTAGGAAGGCATATGCAAACTAGAGAGTGGGAGATAAACCCCTCAACAATTCGGGAGCCCATTACTTGAGTGAAATTTCTGAGCTCAGTGATCTTGGGAATGTTGGGATATCTATTCCAAGATGAAATACAAGTTGCTGAATCTTATATCCCTGCCACTAAAAAGAGGTTACAATACCTTATAGTCTTTTTTTTTTTTTTTTTTTTTTGGATTTTGGAGACAATATATGTTGCTTTGGTCAATCTGGAATCACCTATAAGGCTTCCAGTTTCAAGAAGGCAATCTGCTCTGCCACTTAAGCCATATTATCTATTAAATCCAATAATACTTATAGTGTGTGCAGCAAATAGAGATGCCATATGGACCTTTGAGCAAGCCCTAGTAATAGAGAATCACAATGAAGACTCCTAAGATTTTATTGATTGATTGATTGATTGATTGAATCATTTATGTACTGCATCATGTACACACAGGCAGGGGCAGAGGGAGAGAGAAAATCTTAAGCAGGCTTCATGCTCTGCATGGACATGGGGCTCAATTCCATCACTGTGAGATAATGTCCTGAGCTGAAATCAAAAGTTGGATGCTTAACCAACTGAGCCACCCAGGAGCCCTGAGACTCCTAAGATTTTAGAGCAATTTTTTCAGATAACTATTTTCATTTTGAGAAACAACTTCTAACTTTCTTATAATCCTTGATAGAGAGATTGAATTCTTGACCATGTGACATCAGAAGAACATGTGTCCTGAGCTTTCCATCATGATCTGGGTGTTTCTGATCCACCCAACCATAAGTTTGAGTGTGTACCGAAGCAATATGTCATCAAATAGAAATGGAATATGAGACCAAGCTTGGGAAGATCCAAGTAAGCTAAACAGGTGGCTCGGAAAACTTTAACAGTGTTGCATGGTTTCCTCTCTCTCAATTCATGACTTTGGTCACGTAGGATATTCTTAATGACCAACTATCTGAGGAAGCAAAAGAAAAAAAAAAACCCTGGGTTTACAGATGAGTCTGCATATTATGTTGATATGACCCCAAATGGACAGCTGCAGCACCATAGTCACTCTTAGGAATAGACTTGCAGGACAGTAGTGAAGGAAAATCAGTAACGGTGGGCAGAACTATAAGCAGTAAATTTAGTTGTACAGTTTGCCATTAGTAAGAGATGGCCAGAAAAATGGATGTATTAATCGGCAGTAGCTATTTGGCCCATTATAGGCAACTTGTAAGGAATAAGGCTGGCAGATTGGTGACACAGAAGTCTGCGGAGGAGATATGTGGCTGAACTAAAAATAGTGAATGGGCCTAAACAGTGAAGATATAATGTCCCAACTAAATGGTTATCAAAGGAGGCTCTTAATGATCAGCTGAAGAAAATGATGCACTCTGCATGTCAGTCAGCCTCTTTCCCCAGCCACTTCAGTGCTTGCTCAATGGGCCTATGAGGTAAATGGTGGAGTGGCATGGGTACAGGCTATGCACAGACTTAACAACATCAACTTCCTCTTACTAAGGCTGTTCTGGTGAACACTATTGTGTTAATATATAGTTGGCAAGTAAGTATGTAAAAAGATGCCTCAACATCATTTGTCATTATGGAATTGAAAATGAAAACCACTACACAACTATTAGGATGGCTAGAATTCCAAAACTGGCAACATGAAATACTGATGATGATATGCAGCAACAAGAACTCTCATTCATTGCTGGTGGAAATACAAAATGCAGCCCACTTTGGAAGACAGTTTAACAGTTTATTGAAAGACTAAGCATAGTCTTGTCTTAACATAGTATCCATCAATTACACTCCTAGGTATTTACCCAGTTGAGTTTAAAGCATGTCCACCCATGAATGTCTATAGCAACTGTATTCATAATTGCCCGAAACCAGGAGCAACCAAGATGTTGTTCAACAGATAAATGGATAAGCTTTGGTATATCTATACAATGGAATATTATTCTATAATATAATTGAAAAAATAACCTACCAAGCCACAAAAGACATGGAAGAATCATAAATAATATTGCCAAGTGAAAGAAATCAGTCTGAAATGGCCATATACTCTATGATTCCAATTATATGACATTCTGGAAAGACAAAACTATACAGACAATAAAATAATTCACTGCCTGCTAAGGGTTTGTAGGAGTAGATAGGATTGAATAGGTGAAATGTAGGGGATCTTTAGGGCAGTGAAATTATTCTTTATAATGCTGTTATAGTGGATATGTGGCATTATGTGTTTGTTATATCAAATAGAAGTTTACAACATAAAGAAAAAAAATCTTAATTTATAAAGGAAAAAAAATCATTTAGGAGGTCAGGGGATTCCAAGATAGAATGCAGATTGTATGTGACAAGAGGATGTAGATACATTGCAAATGTATGAAACAACTTCCAAGGAAGGATTGAAGGAAAATGTGCTGACCTAAGAAATGTTGGAAATGAATGGTGTTTTAAAGACTAAAGGCAAAAAGAACTATACATTACTCATAACTGATTTGAGTCAACAAAATTTTCTTCATGGGGGTATGGATTAACAATTCTGTTACTGCTATATGTGTTTACTGGAATTAAGGAATAAGTAAATGGATGGCAGATGGTGGGGTCCAGGCTTTTCACTGTTGGACTAGAAATATACAGGTCAACAAGAGGAATAGGCTAGAATAATCCATTTGGTAATGGAAATATCAGTAAGAACTTTGTTTAATTTAATACAGATATAGATTATTACATATATTTATAGTAGTATATACACATAATTTCGTTGCTCTGTCAGCTGAAAGGATATAAATGAAATGACATCCCATTAACATGAGTACACCTAGCACCCAGATCTTGATTTCCAATGCTATTCTCCAATAAAAGGAAGCAGGGCTTTTGGGAAAAAGGCTGTTTCTAGGACTGGGGTACAGAGTATACAAGATGAACTTAGAGCAGTTTGGCATCTTACAGTGCCAGAAATAAGGAACTACTCAAAATCAATCACATCGACATATGGTAAAAGGGCACAAGAGCCAAATGAAAGAGCACCTAGTAGCCAAAGCTGGAACAATTCAAGCTATAAAATAAATAAAGTACTACTGAATTATAACCCAAAATATTAAACAGGTATTAATGAGCCCATACTGATACAAATAGATGATTAAACAAATGAGAGAGAAGAGACGAATCTCTCATATAGAGAAATTCCAGATAAATTATGTAGATACTGCTTTCTAAAGCACATGGAGCAGTAGAACTCCCAATTTTTATGTGTGTTCTCTACATTGTGACTTCCTCCCAAAGAGTACAGTGTGGAAAGGGGACAAAAAGAGTAACTTTACAATGGAGAAACCTGACAAACACTAATTCAGCCAGGTGATCAAAGACAATGTCATCAGTGATGAATAATATTGATAATATACAACTTTGGTATAATCTGATGAAAATGTCAGTTACCTTTGTGCTCTTTTTCCCCAAAATGCATAACCCCAGTCTAATCATGAGAAAAATATCAGACAATTTCCAATAGAGGAGCGTCCAACAATATATATGACCAGTACTCTTCAAAACTGTCAAGTTCATAAAAAAAATAAGGACAGTTTGAGAAAGTCACTAAACTGAGAGGTACCTAAGGAAACCTGAGAACTACAAGTTATGTATTACCTTGGATGAGATCCTGAAATAGGATAAGGACATTAGGCAAAAACTCAGGAAAGCTGAATAAACCATGGATTTTAGTTAATAATGACATATCAGTATGTTTTAATTAATTGTAACAAATGCCCCATAAGATTATAAGAGGTCAATAATAGGGGAAACTGAGTAGGGGGAGATATATGAGAACTTTCTGTAGTATTTGCTTATTTTTTGTAAATCAAAAACAGTTTAAAATCTAACGTCTATTAAAAAATACTGGGAGAAAAAATAGTTTTTGAGACTTACAAAATCTGAATGATCCAACATCAGACATGTGCTACAAAAAAATGCCAAAGATCTTTCAGGCAGAAGGAGAATGATACCAGATGCAAATTCAGATCTATACAAAGGAATGAAAAGCAACAAAAATGGTAACTCATGTGGGTTGAATTGTTCCTTATTATTTAAATATCTTTTAAAAATAATTGACCATTTGAAACAAAAATAAAAACAATATATTGTGAAGTTTACAACATATGTATAAATTTTATGCCAACAACAGCATAAAGGCCAGAAGGGGAGAAATGAGAATGAACTATTGTAAGACTTTTATTCTATACATATTTAAAAGTGTACTGTTATAAGATAAAGATGCATACTATAAATCCTAAAACAACTATTAAAATAACAAGAGTTATGTCTAATGAACCAAAAAAGAAATTAAATAATAAAAAATATTCATTTAATCCATGAAGATGCAGGAAAAAAAGAGAAAAAGGAACATAGTATGGATGAGTCAAAATAGAAAACAAAGTGGCAGATTTAAATCTAATGATATCAATATTCACACTAAATATAAATGGTGTAAATACACCAATTAAAGGCAAAGACTCTCAGATTGTATAGAAAGGAAGTCCAAACTTTTAATATAAAAACATAGCCAGGTTTGGGGCTCCTGGGTGGCTCAGTCAGTTAAACGTTCAACTCCTGGTTTTTGGCTCAGGTCATGATCTCAGAGTTCATGGGTTCAAGCCTCACATTGGGCTCTGTGCTGACAGCACAGAGCCTGTTTGAGTTTCTCTCTCTCCGTCTGTGTCTCTGCCCCTCCCCTGCTCATGCTCTCTCTGTCTCTCTAAAAATAAGTAGATAAATAATAAAAAATTCATAAACAGGTTAAAAGTAAAAAGGTGGAAATGATATGACATGTTAACATTAATCAAAAGAAAGCTGGAATGGCTATATTAACATCAAGGTAGGTTTCAGAGCAAGGACTATCACTCAGGAAAAAGAATATCACTTCATAAATGATAAGGGGGTCAATTAATCAACAATATACACAATTCCTAACATTTAAGAACCAAATAACAGAATATAAGCTATCACCATCCCACTTTTTCATTTTCAAACAATGAGCATGATATAAGGATTTCATTGTCCATTCAAATAGGCATGTATGTTGTCCCAAGACTTTGACTTTCAAGTTTTGCCAGTTTCCTCAGCCATTCCATATATTTTACTTAGTTTTGAACACCATGAGTCATACTGCTGAATTTTAAAAGGGTGATATTTTAACATTTGCTGTGATTGTCTTCATGCATATTTTATGAGAAAATACAAATAAGAGAGAACAGAGTCTACATTTACTTTAACTGAAAATGTTAGTGGCTAATGGGACCAATCTAGCAGAATCATTATAATGAAAGTTCTGTGGTCTTTTTCATATAAAATTCAAAATGATGTGGTGTCATTGTATTGACCAAATAAGAAGAGTTTCCTCTTAGGGTGACATGACAGCAGCAGAACCATTAAAAACGGTGCTTCTATGAGTCACTTAATATTGATTTTTCATCTTCACTTCCTGAGGATCGTTTAAGGCCCTAGACTTCCAGAGTGCAGTAACCTAATATTTCTGTCCAATGGTGGGAAACAGAGACACTATCTCAAAGGTTATTCGATTTCTGACCAGAAGACCATATAGCTGAAGGAGGTATGGGAGGTCTTATATGTGACTGATGATGTAGTAATTCAATATTACCTTTTTTGTTCCTTTTGATTTCAAAATACCCATGTTGCAAAATTTCAGGGTGAAGTTAGTTTAGGATCATTTAGCTATTTGAACACCTTCTTGTTTGCCCATTGATTTTGATCATGTTATCAATCCAGAAATACAAGAGTTGTTCCAAAGTTTAATAATATTTTCCAATGTTTTTTAGGCTATTGGTCATATACTTTGATGGCCCTGTGTTTGCTATTATTAATCTATATGCCTTTAAGTGAGTTCCAAAGCAGTAGGTTTCCAAAAGGCTTTTCAACCATTATCTTTTCTGACAGATGAATATAGGAGAAGAATAATTCTCCTTCTATAAATAGGCATAATATAAGGACCACATCCATATATCCTTATATAATTTTATGTTTGTATGAATTGCTATTCACTGACCTAACTTTCCTAAACACTTCAAATCACCTGGCAATTATATCCCTTCAAAGAGTCAAAGTATCCATCCCTAGAACCTGACACCACTCTTCCTAACTCTGTGGTTGAAAGGAAACTACTCACTGGAAGGTTTGAAGGACACCAGGTGACCCTAGTTTGTCTAATGAAACATTCTTCCTTGGCTGGCTGTTGTTTAATCAATTCTTGCCTTGTGTGTAAGTTACATGATCTGGGTGGGCCTTGCAGAGGGCTGAGGGGGAGGACAGAGAGAGCGGCTTGCTAGAGGCATTAAGAAGAGAGAGGTCAAATAGGAGATAAGGCTGGAAGAATGAAAGATGCTACAGGAAGATATCTTAGAGGAAGAGCTGAGATGATCAGTGTGGACATAAAGGAAGCTCAGAGACAATCAGATTATTCCTGGCACCTCCAGAACAAAGGAAGAGAAAGTCATCTACCTGTTGCTGCTATTCTTTCATTTCCCTACTGCTTCCAAGATGGCAGAATCTATAGGTAACATGGAAGAAAGAGAAATGAGAAGAAATTAACCTCTTTGGAGAGTAAATAATGAATCATTTGCTATGAGAGTTGAAAAGGAATTTTTTTATTTTTCTCCTATTGCTCACAGAAATAAAATAATCAAAGTGTTTTAATTAGTTGTCATCTCAAGGCCATCAATGGATCATCATACATATATGTGACTCCAGTAGTAAAAATTAGATGGCTTTTTAAAACCATAGTACAGCTGAAGGGGAACAGAGAGTATTTAGAAAGCCTAAATGGGGGGAGGATGGCTTGCATATTGTTTTAATTAGAGAAAAATGTGTTTAGACATTTTTAGGCAATCTGTTGAAAAGAGACAGGTTGGTTTTATGTCCTTTTGTAGCAACGTGGATGGAACTGGAGAGTGTTATGCTAAGTGAAATAAGTCATACAGAGAAAGACACGTACCATATGTTTTCACTCTTATGTGGATCCTGAGAAACTTAACAGAGGATCATGGGGGAGGGGAAGGAAAAAAAAAGGTTAGAGAGGGAGGGAGCCAAAACATAAGAGACTCTTAAAAACTGATAACAAAGTGAGGGTTGATGGGGGGTCAGAGAGAGGGAAGGGTGGGTGATGGGTATTGAGGAGGGCACCTGTTGGGATGAGCACTAGGTGTTGTATGGAAACCAATTTGACAATAAATTTCACATTAAAAAAAAAGAATCTACTTCAAATCCAGTTCTGAGAGGGGCTTTTGGGGAAGTGAAGCACAGTGACTGAGTTGGGTTAAGAGTATGTGGAACAGAGCTCAGCAAGGGTAGGTTTCAATATGACATGAAGCCAATAAACCAGTTGGTAGTTAGGGGAAGCTTGATTATTCTAGCCACCGTATTGAAACCTTCTCTTGCTTGGAAGCAGTCTCCATGTCTCAGTCATACTTCTATTTCCCTAAGACCTTTTATATGTTATGTGCTAAATTCAAGCAATGGGTAGGTTTAAATTATCTGAGAGACTTCCAGTTCTAATGAAAGAAGGTAGGCTGATTTAGTAACTTTAATCAATGAGAAAGGGATTATAAGTTCCCATTCCAGCCCCATATCTGACTTAAATGTATAGTAAATCACTATATTTTTACTCATTTCCCCCTTTTTTTATAAGGAATGTTCACATTGTTACAAACATCCCTCCACCAGAAGGTCAGACCCTTACTTACCCTGATATTTGGGGGTGGGTGGTTGGGGAATTTCCTGTGCAATTATCCCAAATTATTGTTATAATTTAATATTCTTCTAATGTTGCACAGATTTGATATGAAAGCTCAAAAAAGCATTACTTTGAGATGTGTGATATGCAGAAAGAAAAATGTAACAACACTCCTGTAATCCATGAACTTTCATCAAATCTCATACCTGTGCCTTACTTTGCTCTTTTATAATTACCACTCCTTAATTCACATATTAATCCACAACAGTCCACTTCCAGCTCCATCACTACACTAAATATCTTCTTGTCAAAGATACCATTGCTCTCTACATGGGGCCATATATAATAGACATGTCTACAACTTCATGTATTCAATTTTCACTGGCACTGGACACCGTTGGTCCATCCTCTTCTTCCTCCTCTGCCTCCTTCTCTTTTCAATATATGGATATTTAACATATGGCTAAAATATTTAAACATGAAAAAATCCCATAATTAAAAACAAAAACCAAAAGACAAAAACAGTGTATATGGTTGTTAGATTTAATAAATACAAATACTGGACATCCAGTTACACAAGAGTTTCAGAAAAACAATGCATACTTTTTTAGTGTAAGTATATCCCATGCACTATTGAGGACATATTTTTATTAAAAAGTATTTTGGGGGGTGCCTGGGTGGCTTAGTTGGTTAAGTGTCTGACTTTTGATTTTGGCTCAGGTCATGATCTCACGGTTCGTGAGTTTGAGCCCCATGTTGGGCTCTGCGCTGACAGTGTGGAACCTACTTGGGATTCTCTCTCTCTCTCTCTCTCTCTCTCTCTCTCTGCCTCTCCCCTGATCACTCATGCTCTCTCCTTCTCTCTCTCTCAAAATAAATAAATTAAGAAAAACTAGAAAAGTATTTTTGTTATTTATCTGAAATTCAGATTTAACTGAATATCCGGTACTTTATCTGGCAACCTATGCCACCATATCCCATGCCTTGCCCTGCTCCCCAGAGGCAACAGATTCTAATTTTAAAAAGCTGTTTCTCATGGTAGTTAGCTCATTCCTAAATGACATTTTAAAATTTCTTGATTTTCTCATTGCTTTTGTGATAATAAATGAGAATTTACTTCCCTTGCATTATTCCCATTCCTCCCTCTACCATTCTTTCAATAGAATTATATTTGCTATGGTAATTGTCATTTTCTTACATGGGTTAGTAAAATCCAACACTTTCAAATTCTTATTCCATCAACTATTGGTAGCATCTTTTGATACTTTGTAAGGTAAGGAAATTAGTGTTTCTGACCTATTCTTTATCTCTCCTTCCTTCTTCTACCTTTCACTTTCTGCCTTCTGCACTTACTCTGTTGAATTGACAAGGCTAATACTATTTACCACTAGTTTTGTAACAATAATTAAGCCAATAAGTTGATTCTAAAAATTGCAAATCAATAAAATGTTTACATTACTGTGACTTTGTAAATGTTTGTTCACTTGAAGAACTAATAAGTCCCAATGAGAATATTTTCTTTCATATTTCACCAAAAAGGGCAAATAACATTTCTTAAAAGTTAATTATAATATGGATCTGACATCACACAATTGAAGTTTTTGCACTCTACTTTAGTATCTATTGATATATCTATACTTCAAAGAGTTCTTTTACTCATGTATGATGTTATAACATTATGCATTAATTGTTTAGAAAATGCTGATTCAATGAATTATGAAGATCTTCCAAATGTTGAAACATTTTATATTATAATATCAACAATAACATTTGTTAATATCATCATTGATCTCATCAGGAAAGTTTGGGAATTTGTCAGGTTCACAGTAATAGATAAAAGTTTGCCAAAATCTCATTTCTCCTTGGAAGTTTGCAATTTATCAGTGGCAATACAAAGTTTCTATTGTTTTCTTTGAAGTAATGGTCTCATTTCACTTATTTTAGGAAATGTCTGCCAAAACATTAAGTTCAAATAACCATAGTTCATCTATCAGTTGTTCAGTCAAGTAGAAATGGTGTTCTATGGTTAAAGCATCTAACTCAGCTCCCAAGTGAAACAGGTGTACAAGTGCTTATCACTAAGAACATCTTCATACTGGGGGAGACAGGATTATACACCCTTATTTGATGCAGGGAATATTAAAAAGACATGTACTCAAGGGTCAAGATGAATAAAATAATTTTTACTACTTCATCAATGACATCCTTAAATAAAAGTTGGCTTTTTTTCCTCTTTATAACCAAAGTTCAGGGCAGAGAAGAATTTAGTGCCTCATAGGTACCAAGTACTGCTTGGTACCACTGCATTGATCTATGGCAAAAGTGTCAGCACTTTTAACCACCATTGCTTATGCGTAATCAATGCAAATGTCAAAGACATGCAAAAGGCTTATTATATCTTAGTACCATTATGAAAACAGCCCTGCGTTCCTCAGGGCTTGGTGCAGCCAGTTTGAGAGTCATTAATCTAGTCTGGTCCTGGAGACTTTCCTCTGAGGACCCTTGTACTTAATTCTCTCTGGGCAAAAATCCTGAGACTTCTTTTCACAGTTGTGGGTTAGAGCTCCTGTTTTGATCCTCTATTATCTTTTGGTGTTGTTTACCCCTTGTTTTGTTACAATATAAAGATAGTTATATGGGAGGTAAATTTTTTTCTGAGTCCTTGCATATATAAAGTGTCTTAATTCTACTTTTACACATGATGGTTTAGCTAGATAGAAAGTTATAGTTTAAAAATTCATTTTCCCTCAAAATTTCATGTTGTTCCATTGTCTTCTAGTAATTAGTGTTGCTACTGCAAAGTCTGATGAGGTGACTCTTCTGTGTGTGTGTCTGTGTGAGTGTGTGTGTGTGTGTGTGTGTTTTGAATAAGTTGTTTCCTCTACACCTCCAATGTAAGAACATTTCAGATCATGTTTGTATCCTTGGTGTTTATAAGTTTTAGCAAGATGTACCTAGGTCTGGATCCCTTTTTTTTTTTTTTCCATTCATCGTACTAAGCGCTTAGTAGATATCCCTCAGTCATATCTGTCATATCCCTCAGTCATATTTGAAATATCCTTGCATTATTTCTTTGATAATTTATTATCTACCATTTGTTTTCTAGGACTTACATTAGTCAGTTGTGAAAATACCTTGATAGATTCTTTAGTTTTACTTTTACATTTCTAATTTAATTTGCCACACCTTTGACATTTTGTTCTAATTTCTATTTCTCCCATTTTGATTTGTTATCCTTCTGTTGAATCTTTTTATTTTGGTAGTCCTATTTATTTATTCAAGACATCTTTTCTATGTTTTGATTGTATCTTTTTTCATAGCAACCTTTTCTTGTGTTGAGATGTAATGTTTTCTCAAATCTCTCTGATATGAAATAAAACCTTTTGGAGATTTCTTCTATCTCATACATATTAAATTTTTACTTCCTCCAGTGTCATTTTTACCTTTGATTCATCTTGATCTCTTTTTTTTTCATGTTAGAGACTTTCTTTAAAAAAATCTAACTGTAACAGTGTATTCATATTTAAGAATGGGTCAATAAAATGTTAATTGGATGCTCTGGATACATGGACAGGCCTTATTAGCTCACATGTTTATATTTAGATTAAGTTTAAGATACTTATTAGGAAGGTAGATGTTATCTATGTAGGTAATTTCTAGAAGCTGGAGAATGTAGGCCTTCAATTTCTATAGAGGTGATTTTTTTTTTCCTTCAGAGATTCAGAATTCAGGAGTGAGTGTGGTGGCATAGCAACAACTATGTATACTTCCTTTCAGTTACTCTGTGTTGAGGCCCTCATCTCAGTCCAATTTTCTGTCATCCCTGACATATCCTGGGCTATTCCAGAATCTGGAGGGCAGATTGGGTCTGTCCTTAACCCTTCTCCCCTACATGTTCTCTGTGCTCTGGCTTCCTCTTGCCACATTCCATCACTCCTCCATCTGCCTTCATTCTCAAGAAATTATTGAAATCAAGCCAGCTATGGCTCTTCCTCGTTTCTTTGTTGTTGTGGGTTTATGGTTTAAAATAAATTAAGTTTCCATCATTTCTGAAAGTCTTGGTATAGAAAGGGAAAAAGGTATGGGTTCATCATTCCACCATCCTTAACCAGTAACTCCCTCTTTTCTTTTGGCTTCTATGAGATCATTCTTCTTTCTCAGTTCTCCTGCTGGGCTCTTTTGCTGGCTCCTTTTCTGTACTGACAACACAATATTAGAGTTTCTCTTTACTCTGTACATTCTTTTTAGGCAATCTTATACACTGTATCATTTAAAAATGTTTATCTGCATGCTTATAGTTCCCTAATTTGTATTTCCCTCCCTGATCTAACTCTAGACTCCAGGCTCTTTATCCAATTTCCTGCTCGAATTCTCTAATTTGTCACAGATACTTCAAATGTTGGTTTCCGGTATCCCTCCTCTCCAATTTCTTTCCCCTACTCAGTCTTCCCTATCTTGGTTAAGGGCTCTTTCCATCTGCAGGACTGTTCTCTCTATCTGTATGGCTAGTTTCTTCTCATCCTTAGACCTTTCTTTACATGTCTCCTAGAGAAGCCTTTGGTAGTTACCCTGCATAAAATTGCTCCCTCCTTCCCACATTAATATTCTGTCTCTAGGTACTCTATTACCAGTCCTCATGGAATTTTTCAAATTTGACATTATTATGTTTTTTTAATTTTATTTTTTATGTTTCTTACTAGATGGTGAGGCCCACAGTGGTAGGAACTGTGTTGTATATTTATCACTGCTTTCCAGTGCTAAATACTCCTTGATGCATAGGAGGAACTGAATAAATGTGTGTAGAGTGGATAGATACAGTTTCAAGTGAAAACTAAAATCTCAAAAAGTTTTTCTTATTTATAATCATCTAGAGATTACCTTAAAAGATCTCAAAAATACTGTAGTAACTCCTCATTGCTTATTTAATTTTTCAAACTTCATTGAAACCTAAAAATGTAGTTCAATTAAAGCATATGACTCTAATACTTATGAACATAGTTTAGTCCAGAAAACAATATGAGTGCCTTTCAACTGGCATATATCATTTCCTAAAAGACTCTTAATCATCTATAGGCTTACTATTCCAAATAAATTTTCTTTCCATCTTCTCATTTTATCCTTACTTGACCCAACTTTATGAAATTAACATGGCTTTTTCAATATAGGCCATGAATGTTCAGTTGAAAATGAATTATAAATCGTGACACAACCTGAGAACACAGGAATAATAAAGAGGTAAGACTCCCTGCTAAACCTAGACAGCTTTCTATATTTTGCTCTTTTAAACCTGCCAAATAAAATGTCACGAAATAGATCAGACAGATCTAGAAGATCTCACTGTCAGGAAGAGCTGTATTCATCAGGTGTATATCAATTGTCCTGCTACAGATTCTTGGCTTGATTCCCAACACCCATTTTTTCAGAGAAGAAACAGAAACACAGAACTGGTTATTCAGAGAACTAAGCCATGAGAACTGACAGACAGAATAAGATATTATTAATGACTATGGATGCGATATTTTTCCTGGTCTAGTCATCACCACAAGAGCCTTCTATTATCTCTTGGTACTAGAAATAATCACTTGGACTAGCCTTACATATGCTATTAGCTCTCATAGGAAAAGAATATCTTAATAAGCTATAATTCTTGGTTTTAATGGAAGAATTCTTAGAAAAAATCATTTTACCCATTTTTTAAAAGTAAAGTACTTACTTGGTGTAGTAATTCCTCTGGTCTCAAGGGAGGTGTAAAGGGAAGTAGGAAGGCCCAGCACAGGGGGTCAATGGTTGCCAGGAGAGGTGACTAGCACAGAACCACAAGTGGGGAGGAAGCTGCACTAATTAACTGGATCTGGCTCTATAGCTTCATTGGTCTCTGAAGCCCAGGATGACACCTGCCTCCCTTAGTGTAATCTGGCTAAGCTTAGAATTGCTTCCTAATGAGGAGAATGAACCAGTTTGAGCTTTGAAGTCCGACCACCTAGATTCAAATACCACCTCTGCCACTTCCTGGCTATGTGACTTTAACAAGTCACTTAGCCTCTGTGAGTTTCCATTTTCTCATCTGAAAATGTGCATAAAATTGGAACTTCTCTCTGTGGATTTTTTTTAAGGATTAAATGGAAATGTTCTTAGAATTATAATGATATGAAATGAGTGCTCAGTAAATGATTATTGTTAGTTGCTGAGGCCATTGCAGCTAAATCAATAGTTCATCCCCTTCTCTCAGAAATTACCTCATCTTGTTTGGGTTTGTATGTCCACTCCTGCAAGCCCCATGTATTTTGGGTGAAGCTCTACACACCTCTGGATCAATATCCCTCTGGCTCTAGATGTAGGGCTCCTGGCTCAGGCCTAAACTAATCAGCATTGCCCCACCTCCTGGCCATGGTTTCTGGTTCCAAGGTAGGTTTGTGATCTAATTCAATCCAGTGAGACTTGAGATGATCACTGCGACTTCTAGGAAAAGAAGCTTCCTTGCTTTCATGATAGAGGTTTCAGAAAGGAACTGGCATCATCTTCATCACCATCATTGCTATTACTATTATTATCATTGTGAATGATAATTCTAGGTTTTCTGAAAGGTCCTGACATTGGCCTTTTATCACCTGTGAGCCTGCTATGGAGGGAGGAGTCAGCACTCCACACAAAACAGACCAAAGGGATTTACTGCACTTTTCCATGATAATAGGGAGCAGGGACAAGGTTAGAATATCCATAGGATTCCTCACAGGTTAGACCCTCTGTGATCAGGGTCACAGAGCTAAGAAACTTGGGATCTAGTGTGGTGTCTCAAGAGCCTTTGAAAATGCCTCATGAATTTTTTATTGCAAGAAGGCAGAAAGTTATGTGATATCAACAATCCTGACAAAGTGAAGTCACTGTCTTATATCCAATAACATAGAACAGGGAAATATTTTAATAGATTTTTTCAAATTTCTAGTAGCAAAAGCAATGGCATTTTGGAGAATACCGCAGTTGCGGAACTTAACTACTTGAAGCCCAGTTATGAAGTACTAATGCAGACACCAGCAGTCTATGGCTTGTGAGCCAATTATGACACACAGTTTTCATGGTCAGGGGGAATCACTTACCACTTTCTCCCTCTTTACCCTGGAACCAAAATTACCTCTGGTTGAGAGAACTACTATAGGGAATTAAACACAGTAGCTGACAAATGTCATCAGCCTCATGTTAACAGTTATGTTTATCTACCTTTGGGAGACAACCCTGGCATGCAAATTTTCAATGCTTGCCAACTTTTATAGCAAAACATAGTAAAACTAACTGACATTATATTTTGTTTTACCACTTGGTTCCCTTAATGCTTATATTTTTCTTTAGCTTAACCAAGTGGTACCCAGGCCCAATGTTTGTTCTTGATTAAGCAAGCAGAGACATCAAATTATAATTCATTGGCAGAAATGAAGACCTCAAAAAAGGCATTTAATCATATAGATAACAAGAAATGGAAGGGAAAGAATGTAACTAAGCTTGATTCTAAACAGCCTTTTGAAATGCTTCATGAATTTTTAACTGCAAGAGGGCAGGAGCTTGTCTTTATGACTCAGCTGAAGGATGGTTCCTCATAACCCACTGGTTTCATTGGAAATTCAGAAAAAAGAATGTTACCTACTAAATCATCAATAGCACTGGTTATAACACCTTGAGTCTCTCTTGGAGACTTGGTTCTGGCATATAAATCTGTAACAAGCACCAGATTCAGGGAAAGAACCACGTTAAATACCAGTAGAAAGTACCCCCAGCCAGCACCACCCACAGCTTTGTCAAGGGGAGGGCCCTCCATGGGTCTGATTTCTGAGCGATACAGCTCAAATAAAAAAATCTTGGCTCATTTATTTCTATACCCAGGGTGATCTGACAAAAGGTAGATCAAATGACAGGATGTGTGGGCAATGTAACATATATGTAGTCTATCATAGAATAGATTGAGTACTTACCTCCAAGGAGTTTATAGCCTAAATACTATGTATGATTAAATTAGTGTGGGAACAACATAGCACACTGATGAGCCAAGAAAGCCAGATGAGGAATCAGGATGAATCATTCTTCAGTGATCAATATCATTCCAACTTACTTCTAAACTTGGCCCTCAGAGACAGCTAAGCTACACAAGAATACTGCAAGGTTAATGCCCAGGAAGGCTGAGTTCTACTTCTACCTCTACATTTTGTAGCAGGAATAAATATTAATAATATGTAGGTTTAAAAAATACTATGTTGGAAAATAAGAAGCATCTCCCCAAGCTTAATTCTACTTGTGACGGTGGCAAATCATCCTTGATCTCATTTGGGGGAGATGCCTCTACCTTGCTAGGGTTAGATTATGGTCTCGGTTGACTTGTAAATTCAGAATATAGGGGAAGGATACTATTGGGTTCACCTTGGCCATGTTCTCTGGGAAATGCACAGCGTGAGCATAGGGAACGTTTCCAAGGTTGTGAGGTGCTTCAAGACCCATATCTGCTTTCCTGAGACACAACACATAGTCAATCTAAGGTAGGATGTATGTGTGTCCCAGAGAGCTATGAATGAGCATGGCACTAGTCCCCACTCCCTGTGGAATGGCCAAAGTACTGACCCCTTCAGCTCTAAGGACATTGTAATGCCTCTCTCCTCCTCAAATTGATCCAATTTTGTTTTCCCTACACTTTGGAACCATCTTCCTCTTTCAGACACTTTGCTGCCATTGTTTCCATGAGTTTACACATGGAGACTGAGTTTACCTGCCAGGCACCTGGAAACTTCTGCTTTTGGTTCTACAACACAAGAGTCTGTTAGTCACGTAGATAAAAGACCGAGCCAACTTTTCAGGATAGGAAAGGAAAATGTATCAACAACAACGAGAATGAAACATGAATTAAGTTATCTATAGGTGGTCGTGCCACACATTGATGTGGGCGGCACAAGAAATTCAATGATCTGTTCCATTTCCATGTACCGGTTTTAAATCTACAAAAAAGAGGAGACAAAAGAAACCCATATCTTTCTTGCAGAGAGTCCAAGCTATCCCCAAATATATATTCTTGACTCCTTCCTTGGTAACACTACTGCTGATTTAGCTGAAGACCTGGATACTTATAATAAAGATCACATTTCCCAGCTTCTTTTGCAGCTAAATGTGTCATTGTGGCCAACTTCTGGTCCATGGAAGGTAAGTGGAAATGTCTGGCTGGAATGCAATCACAGTGTCTGAGGCTCCCATAGCAATCTGGGGTCCTGTGGTGTGCTATGTGTATTGAGGATGGAGGAGCTGAAAGATGGGCGCTGGTGACCTTACAAAGCTTCATCACTAGCCCTTAACTGTCTACCTATGGACTTCTTCCACTCTATAAGGACAGAACTTCATGTCTTAAAAAACGTAACTTTATCTTGAGCTATCCCAATGGATACTCCTCAAGGTAAATGAAGTAATGCCAGCTTTTACCTTTTCAGAATAATTCCACACCACCAGCAATTTCATAATACCAGAGAAAAATAGAGAAACTTCAGAGTAACAGAGAAAACATATAAGTTTTGAGTTTTCTCTGATATTTTCAATAAGAACAAGTATGTATGTATGTATGAATGGAAGCTAGCTTGAGTGTGATGCAACCATAGGCTGGCTTAGCATGTATATGTGTATAAGTAGCTATGGAATTTCTGGGAGTGAGACAGTCCTAAGCAAAGAATGAGTCAGGTGCACAAGATGGGTATGGTCACTGGATTAGAGGGGTAAGTATGAGGATACTGAAAATATGAAACTCAACTCACTTGCAAAATATAACTTGTTTGGATTTATACTCAAGTAATAAAGTAAGAAGGGTCTAAAAGTTAAAACTGAGAGAACTATGGCTCTTAAAATATTGGTGAGATTGGGAACCCATTCCACACACCTTTGGGGCCTGTAGAACACAACAACAGGTGTCAAGAAGAAGCAGTAATAGTGGTGGCAAGAGGTGGTGATAGGTGGTGGCAGGTGTTGGTAGATCCTCATAGGTGGTGATACTAGGAGATGGCAGGCGGTTGTAGGTGGTGGCACACAGTGGCAGGTGGTGATAGGTGGTAGTAGGTGGTAACCAGCAGTGGTAAGTGATAGTAGGTGGTGGTAGGTGGTGGTAGCAGCACCTGGGGCAGCAATGGTGCAGTACATAAGCAGATAAGGCATGGCACCAATAACTCTTACAAAAGGAGGATGGTTTCAAAGGCAGCAGGAGGCAGTGCCATAGGTTAGGAGTTGGCCAGTGGCATCGGGAACCATGGAAGGTGTCAGAGTTGCCCTTTGATTAACAACTTGGACAATAGGAGCCAGGCAACAGCAGCAGCAGCAACTTGCAGAAAGTGAGAGAAGAGGCCAGAAGAAGCATGGTGGATACCACATGGATGCCGAGAGGACTCACTGTTTTGAAACATTTGAAATATTTCTTAGGGCCCCTCAAAATATCTAAGGATAGAAGAGAAAGTTTTGCAAAACGTTTGAGATCCTATAATACTAAGTGGGGGTCAAAGCAGAGCAACACTTTTTATTACTATTAATATGACCCTATTTTACCCTGAGGTTCATGTGGCCTGGGGAAAACATAGGTTACATTTCTTAAAAGGCTTTTTACAGCTATGGCTGTTTTTCACTGAAAACATCCTGTTTACCAATATATAGGCTTGAGGCAGGCTAAAATGGTCCTTTCCAACGACTACCTAAAGGTATTTTAAATTGGATAAGGGAGATTTGCCTTCAAGAAACTAATATTGTCTTGTATATGGAATGTGTAAGAAGTAGTAAGCAGGTGACAGTACTGATTTACTATTCTTCTAGAAATGGGACAAAAGACTCCAAAGACAAATAATCTTTTATATTTGAAAAGTAAGAAAAATAGAGAATAAGTGATCAGTCAATAAAGCATTTGAATATAAAGCTTTTGAATTTGGTTTGAGAATAAGACCTTGAATTCTACCTTCTGCACAAACACTGGATAAGCTGAGGTTTGGTCCTTCTCCAGTTGTCCTACACAGAGGAGTGAAGGATACACAAGCCTATCCATTCATTAAATCCTTCAAACATTACCAAATTAGCCCATAAATTTTAGGGGCTGAGATATGTTTCATATGAATTTATAGAGAATTCAAAGATTAATAAAGTATAATTAATAAAATAGAATTATTGCCCTTGAAGAACCCAAAGCCCATGGAATAAGTGTGTGTGTATGTGGGGTAGATAGACATACATAAATAGATCATTACAGTACAATGGGATAAATAAAACTATGTGACTATATGGATATAGGAGTGACAAGTCCTAGGGGTGAATATGTAACACATGTGGATGTGTGATCTTTGAGCTGGTCATGAAGGACAAATGAAACTTTATGAAAGGTTGACAAGTCAGGTAGAGCATTTCATATTAGCACTTGAGAAATTATAGAGAACATTATTTTGGGAGCATGAGCAATAGTTTGGTGTGGCTAGAGCAACAGGAACATGACTGGGGACTGGGGAAGTTGAGGCCAGAAGGAAAGGTTGGGGCCAGCCTGCAAAGCATTGCCAGGCTAAGGAATTTGGACTTAAGCCTTTAGTAGTGGTAACTCATCAAAGGGTTTTAAGGAGCAGAATGACAAGATCAAATTTGGTTAGTTTGGCAGTTGTTTCATTAACACTTAACTGAGTTTTTATTAGGTGCCCAACACTGTTCAGGGGATAAACGGAAGGGTCCACTCAGGGACCTTACAGTCCCATAGCAGAGGCAACCACAGAAACATGCTTGGGCAATTGTCCATGCAGAACTTACTGGGCTGAGCTCAGCCTGGGTGATTCAGAAGAAGGTCCAAGAGGATGGAAGTTGAATCTTGAAGAAGTCATCTGGATGTGTGTCTCCTACTAGAAAGGAATCTCACAGACTTTTTGAAGTGATCCTGGCACACAGTGTTATAGAAGTGTTTGTTAAATTAAATACATTTTAAAAGCAATGGCAAAGACTAATTTGTTCAATGTCTGGAACAGTGCCTTTACACAGTATGTGCATCACAAGATATTTTTTGAAGAATGAAAGAAGGCAGGAAGGAAGGATGAGCTGAGATGAGGAAGAGTGTTCTAAGTAGAATGAACAATACACACAAAAATATGGAGGTACGAAAGAACAGAAGATGTGTAGCTGAGTATGAACTTTTAATATTGAGGAGCAGTGAGTACAGAGGCAAATGAGGTACTGTGTGGTACTATGCTAAAGGAGGTACTGTATAAAGGGTTGAGATTTATCCTGTCAGGCACTGGAAGCCAGAAGGATTTTTAGAAAGGTGATGCCCTTTAGGTATCTCATTTTGGATACAGTTTGGAGAATGGACTGAAGGAATAAAACCAGATTTTATCATGCTACAGCAATAAAAAGATGTCAGGGAATGTATGGATATGCGTATTCACAATGTGGAGTAACTAGAGGTTTGGACATTTATTGTGTAATAAGGATGAGAGAGGGAGTAGAGCAAGGATACAATGCATTTTCTTTCTCGGTTATTCAGGGAACGCACACATAGGCATGCATGTGTACATAGTGTGTGCCAGCATGCACTCACATGCATAGAAGCTGGTTGAGGTAAAGTGTTTATTTCGGACATTGTGAGTAGAGCCTCCTGTAGCGCATCTGAGTGTGCATGTTCAGAGGAGTATTGGCAATGCAGATTTGGAATGAAGAAGAGAATAGGGGCCAACATGGGAAGACGGCACATTGAGCACATGCTGCATCTTCCCTTTCTAACCTCTAGAAATAGCAGAAAAAACAGAAAGTAAAATAAATCCAAATCAGTGCTGGGAAATAGAATGGGATATTCTAAGGGACTAGAAATCATTCGAAATCTCTGAGAGATAAAAGCAGATGAATGACAGTGAAGAAAAGATTCCACAGCCAGTCTAAAATGTGGGCCAAGTGAGAATGGTTTTGAGGGGCTACAAGGACAGAGCCTTCAAAGAAGGGCACCAGAAGGGCCTTCTGGAGCCATGTAAGAATGACTGGGGTATATCGGAGTGGCAAAGTGGTTTTAACACTTTTTTTTTTCCAAAAATGGATTTAAGTACAAAAAGATGCATATAGTATAGTGAGATAAGATACAAATAGTTTTAAAAAGAGAAGAAGAGAAAATAACGATTAAAAAGCAAGATGAAGTGTGGTGTATAGTGTATCAAAACTCATGCTATGAAATCCTATGTACTTGCTAAATAGAGTTGGGTCACATATTTGACTACAAACTTTGAATCAATGAGAAAAGAGAAATGGTTTCTTTACATAACTGACAACATACAAAGGGTTAAAAACAAATTACCTACTTCTAATCTGACTTACACAAGCCTAGCCCATAATTTGTTCATGTTTGCAGGAACCATTGGGTTAGATGTGTTGGAGGAAGTGAGCTACTAGTTACAGCACATCTTCTTGGTGCCAGGAACTACCCCATATGTTTAAATTTCATAATCACAACAACTTTGCTCTTAGTCCAAATTCATTGCGCTTTTCATTGTCCTTTGCTTCCTCTCAGGAAAAGGTCCTATATATTTTGCTCTCTGCTGAGTACTTATCTGTACAAAATAAAGGCTAATTCTCATGGTGTGTATCAATAATTTGTAAATAAATCTTTCACAAGATTTGAGTCAAAGGACTTTATCCAAGATTATTGACATAGCTATCCTTTAAGATTACAATGAATTCTGTTGATCCTTGCTATCAGGCAAACCTCAAAATCTTTCTCAGATTGGCCCAACACAAAGCTTCCTGGGATCACTAGAAATTCCTGTTCCAAAGCTTTGTAACTATTAGAATGCCTTGGCCATGGAATGATGCCCACAGGTGTTCTGTGAAGAACTAGAGCTTATAGAGATGAGCCAGTGTTAATCCAACTGAGTGCAACCCTTGAGTCAATCCACCTGCAAGCTTAAATGAACATTTTAAGGTAAATTTGACTTAACTGCCTAATAATACTGTGCATAGCAAAGGAAACTACAAAACTATAAGGCAACCTACAGAATGGGAGAAGATATTTGAAATGACATATCTGATAAAGGGTTAGTTTCCAAAATATATAAAGAACTTATAAAACCTAACACCCCCAAGACAAATAATGCAATTAAAAATGGGCAGAAGGTGTGAATAGACATTTTTCCAAAGAAGACCTACAGTTGGCCAACAGACACCTGAAAAGATGCTCAAGATCATTCACCATCAGAGAAATACAAATAAAAACTACAATGAGAGATCACTTCACATCTGTCAGATTGGTGAAAATCAACAACATAAGAAACAACAGGTGTTAGCGAGGGTGTGGAGAAAGGGAAACCCTCTTGCACTGTTGGTGGGAATGCAAACGGGTGCAGCCACTCTGGAAAACATATGGAGTTTCCTTAGAAAGTTAAAAATAGAACCACCCCATGATCCAGCAATTGCACTGCTAGGTATTTTCCCAAAGAATACAAAAATACTAATTCAAAAGGATACATGCGCCCCTATGTTTATAGCAGCATTATTTAAAATAACCAAATTACAGAAACAGATCAAGTGTCCATCGACTGATGAATAGATGAAGATGTGGTATACATGTATGTATATACAATGGAATACTATTCAGCCGTAAAAAGAATGAAATCTTGCCATCTGCAATGATGTGGATGGAGCTAGAGAGTATTATGCTAAGTGAAATAAGTCAGTCATAAAAAGACAAATACCATATGATTTCACTCATATATGGAATTTAAAAAACTAAACAAATGAGCAAAGGGGAAAAAAAGAGAGAAAAGGGCAAACCAAGAAACAGACTCTTAACTACAGAGAGCAAATTGATGGGTTACCAGAGGGGAGGTGGGTGGGATAATGGGGATCAAGGAGTGCGCTTGTCATAACGAGCACAGGGTGATGTACGGAAGTATTCAATCACTATATTGTACATCTGAAACCAATATTACATTGTATGTTAATTAATGGGAATTTAAATAAAAACTTAAAACAAAAGTAAAAAAAAAAAAAAAACGAAACCCTAGTAACCCTGAAATAGGAAGATGGAATAATTTGGGTGCTATAGCTTTCAAGTATGACTCTCTGACCCTCCCAGATATCCCATGAGTAAATGGATACACTTTAATATATCCTTTTTCTCTTTTAGCTAGCTAATGTGGATTCTGTTTTTGCAACTAAGAACCCAGTGACATAATAACTGCAGAGTAAAAAAAAAGGAAAAGTAGTAAGATTTATGTTACTACTTTGGACTACTACTACTAATGTGGACATTACCCTGTAATTAAATAATTACTAAAATGTGTATAAGTACTGGAAATCCATATTATTGCCCTAGTGATATTCTTTATTACTATGTTTACTTCCTTATTTAGATTTAAAGTGTCTCATAGACAAGGACATTACCTTCTCATCAGACAAGTACTTAGGAATATAGGCTCTGTTACCAGACTGCCTCATATGAATCCTTTCTACCCCATTTTTTAACTGTATGACCTTCTCTGTGCGTCAGTTTCCTCATTGGTAAAATGAGAATAATATTTTCATTTCCTTATAAATGTTCGAATTCAATGTGATAATAACCATAAAAGGCTTATTGCAGTCCCACCAATGTGGTAAGACTTAATAAAGACTAACTGTCATTATTATCACATCACAGTACAGAACTAGTTATAAAGACAGTGATAACCACTGTGAACAAAGGAGTGGAGGAATGGATGGAAATCACCTCCAATTCTTTATTTTAAGATTTGGGGATCTTCCTTCAAGTTTTTTTCTTGTTCACTGGTGGAGCAGTGGTGAGCGTAGAAACATTTCAAACTGTCAACTTACTTTAGCATCCCCCAGGCTTCTTACACAACTCATTCTGGCTGTACTTACTGCCAGCTCCATTTATATATCCTCCTTCCCAAATCTCTTCTATATCTCATTCCCCATGGAAATCATTACAGGCAGTGTTTATGCAAGTCTCCATGGTGACAATCCATTCTCTGGTCTCCACGGTGACACTTGCAAACACTTATAACCTCTCAAATTCATTTTGTTTGTTTACTTGAAATGTCTACTGATTTGATTTATCAGCTTAAGCCATGCATAACAACATAAATCTACATCTTTCTAGGAATAAAAAGAGAGGAGAGAGAAGGAAGTAAAATAATATTTAGGGCATGTTTCATATGGGAATAATCCTTTAAAAGCTGTATGGGGAAACCAAAACCAAAATTTTTATCTCAGTCCTTAAATATATAAGGAATGCAAAATTAGCACGTAAATTTATTTGCAGATTGTCCTTAATGGTAGATCAACTAGAATATCAGTAAATACAAAGATGTGTGATACAAACATCACTGAGTCGATAATCAGAAGACCTGAAATCTAGTCCTAATATTAGGATGACTAACCATCTCAGAACTGAGGGGTTTCCTGGCACATGGGACTCTCAGTGCTAAAGTCAGGACAGCCTTTGGTGCCCTAATTTTCTTCGTGTTATTGAGGGACTGGAAAGATGCACTGTTGTGGTAACTTCCAGATTGGATGTTTTATGGTTCTACAAAGCAGAGCTTGTTGTTTTCCCCAGGAGCATCCAAGTTCACCATGAGGATTGTATATCATGCTTCATTTCCCACTTATAAATGCATATGGGAAATAAAAGCACATTTTTGTTAGAGCTGAGTATGCTTAGATGTGATAGCCAAGCAGCTGGTCAAGTCATAAACTCTAGCCCAATGACTTAAGTCATACATATTCTTCTTTTGTGGGTTTTTCCCGCATAACATTTTCACCAAATAAGGAAATCTGTTTTGGAAAGTAAGCAAAAGTGAGTTACATTTATTTTTCAAAGCAACTGTGTTGTTTAGGGGCCACTGTCCTACTATTGCAAAATACCTCTAACCCTCAATATGAAATTTGTGGGTGTGCAGATTTATACATTTTCCCCATCCTGCCTAAGAAAAGATAATAAAATATGCCAGGCCAACATATTTCTTTGCTTCATAGCAAGAGAACAAACAACATGCCAAAAATATAAAGAATTATTCAGAACAAATCTCATTTTTTAATTTTTGCATAACTGGAAGATTTCATCATGTTATTCAGGAATGTGGGAGATTGGAGTGCTAGGCAGAGATGTTTTGAACAAAAGTAATGTATTGGTATTTCCATTTCATAGCACTTGCATGCCCCTTGCAACAATTTCTGTGTGAAGAAATATAATTGCTTTTGCAGAAAGAATATGTACAAGATTACTTTTCCCTCTAAAATGCACATTCACCATGTTAGGAGAGGTTTCTTTCTTCATAGATAATTCTTTTGCAACTTGATGACTTTTTTTTTTTTAATGTTCATGTATTTATTTTTGAGATAGAGAGCATGAGCAGGTGAGGGGCAGAGAGAGAGGGAGAGAGAGAATCCAAAGCAGCCTCCATGCTGTCAGCACAGAGCCCAATGCTGGGCTCAATCTCATGAACCATGAGATCACAACCTGGGCTGAAATCGAGATTCAGATGCTTAATCGACTATGCGAACCAGGTGCCCCTGCAGGTGAGGACTCTTATGTGAACCATTTCTCACTAGCACAGTCTCATCATTGATAGGCTTGGGTGTATATTGTAGGTTTATCTTTGTTTATCTTGAAGAATATTATATATGAGACAATGATTATATAGAGAATTATTACAGAAAAAAAGACCCCTAATTATAAAGATCTTTCTTAGAAGTCCTTTGGACTTACTCATCTCAGCTTATTCTGATTCAATTTTCCCTAAAACTTTTTCAAAATTAACTTTACTGATTTTTCTTCATTATTATAAAATTAGCCCATTGATTATTCTTTTCTGTACCACGATGATATCTTCTGTCACCCATTCTTGCCCTTGAAGGGGAAGGGGATGTCTTCTAGAGCATAAAGACACTAAAATTATGTTACGAGAAGTGATTGATATTAGGAAACAGAGTTTTGTTTGCCTTATCTAGGTGCTACACGCTGAAGAATTTAAGGATCTATCTTTGTTTTCTTGGGCTAGAAACAGGGACAGATCTTGCTGTCCTGATCACAAGGGGCAACAAAGATATCCCGAGGACAGGACAGAGAGTGCAAAAGGAAAAAGAACTTTCCACTCTAAATGGCTGGTCAATTCTGTATGGTCTGAAAGGTAACCTCCATGACAAGAATAAATGAATATTTGGACCATCCTCTGAACCCTTTGTATGTTTGTGATCACCTATGAATAAAATTGGATTCATTCTTGTGATGGGTTACATCTTACAGATATGGGAGGGGGTGGCATTGTTATACTACAATATAGGAACTGGCCATCTAAATGAAATAAGCCCAGACCACTATACTACTGAAGATAAATTATATGCAGACCCAGTCTGAGCTGTCGGTGTACTTGGCAAATCCTCTCATGAAGAGGAACAACAAGGGGTGGGTGTGATCAAGCACTGAAATTTGCAGCATGGGGCTACAAGACAAGATTACAGATAATGTCTCAATAAAAATCTGGAACTATAATGTGAAGGCTTATAAGTATGATTCTACAGATTTCCCACCGAAGATAGAAGAATGAGTGGTATGGACCCCTATGTTATACAATGCAGAATTTAAAGAAGGGTGAATTAGTTCTTTGCAGGATAGAAAGTGTACAAGTGAAATGCTAGAATTGGTGAAAGAACCCATCGCCAGCAAATCTGACCTACCACCTCCAGCATACACATTCCAGGATCCTGGTATGAGTGGTAGGAAAGCAATGAAGCTTGTGCTCCAGAGTATCAGGTCCCAGAGAGCACAAGCTGATGATGTTTGTGGACACTGTAGATCAAGTGCCAGAGAAAGATTTTGAACTGTTGACTGAACACATTTAGGAAATGCTCTAGGGATGGATTATCTCAAAGAGCAGAAAATGGGAAGATTGTGGTGAGATCAGAGGGTCCCATCCTCCACTTAGTCCATGTGGCAAAAGCTGAGAAGGATGCACATTAGATTGTTGGCTCACTCCAAGGCAAGTCTTTGACAGAGATGTGATTGCCAAGGGCATATGCTAAGCCCTGGCCAGCAAAGAGCAGATGAGATGCTTTTCAGTTTTATTTCTTAAATTGGTTCTGAAAACTCAGGGAAGGTTGAAATCTGGTTATCAGGAGCCATAAACACCCAGGATCTGGTGGCCTGACTAGGATATTGAAAGGCTTTTAGCGCTTTCTGCTATCTCCATGTATTCTGAAGGGTGATACAGCAGTTGGACAGTGTGTTTATCTGAGAGAAGCAAAGATTCTCTCCCTCCTGCAAAGTTGAGTGGCTATATCATTTAAGATCCACTCAGAAAACAGAAAGCAGTCTACATATTTCAAAAAGAGGGCATTTTATACAGGAATTTATTATACAGATGATGAAAGATCTGGAAAGTCAACGGGATTCAGCGAGGAAACCTGTGGATTAGCAACTGGAGAGAGCCCCTACCACTGCCAAATGAGGAGATGAAAGGAGGACATGGTGATCCTGGATCCCAGGGGCTGGGACAACTTGGCAGAAAGAGGAGGTTTCTCTGTGGAGAGAAGGTTGTCTGATGAAAGTTAGTTACTCACTGACTGACAGAGTCTCTCTTGAAGCAGAGAGAAAGGAGGAGAAATACTCTGGCTTTTCCCCTCCTTTTGTCCTCTGGTATTCAACCAGAGCCTCTTATGGGCTGACTCACTCTGAAAAGTGGAAGGAGAAGGAGCCTGGGAAATGTCATTCCCTGGAATATAGAGCAGAAATGAAAAGGGAGGGAGTGGGTTTAGGATAAAACAGAAATATTACCTCCTGCACTAGAATTTAAAGGAGGGTTTGGTTTTCTTCTCACAGAAAGGAAGGAAGGAAGCTGTCCGATGCTGGTATAGTGGCTCAAGATATTAGCAGGAAGTCACACTGCTTCTTTTGCTCCACGATTCTTAGTGTTTAGCTTTCATTGTCAATGTCACTTTAGCCCCTGAATGACTGCTGTTACTACCGTTATAATATTCGCTTTTCAAGCAGGATGGTTGGACATGACATAAAGAGGTTTTCAGAAGTCTTGCCCCAAGACTGCCACTTACATCTATTTAGCTATTCCTGTTGGCTAACTAGGCTTTAAATTGTTGTTTTCCAGTTGAGCAAATTTTCCATAGCATTCTGCCTTTAAGGAAAGGGAAATTTGGATATTGGGGAAATCATGGGCAATTTCTGTCACAGAAAAGGAAAAACTGGCATTTAAATAATGAGTAAAAAACACATAGGATAGCTGGGAAGTATCTCAGACACAAGTGCAAGTCTTATGATGCAGAGAAATCCAAGGCAGAGGAAGGAGGGGGAGAGGGCTGGGGTAGATGTGGGAGTTACTATTTTATACAGCTCTGTTCAAATTTGAGTAGAAACCCGCAGAAAGTATTGAACATTCAGTATAGTTTTGACCAACTGTGTTCTCTCTCTGGTAATATAGAATAACTTTCTAGATATTTGGGTACATAAAATAAACATCACCATTCATTCATTCATTCACTTATTATTTTAGGAACTACTTGGGCAGGGACCACACTATATTTCAAGTTTATAGCCCTTTTGGTAGGCTCCTCAATCTCTGGCCCAGAGTTCATAAATAAATAACACGTGAGCTACGTATATGATTTGTTTGCCCTACAGAGTGCTAATGCAGTATTTTTTTTAAAAGCATACCAACTGCATACTAACACTAACCCCTAACTGTTAACTGTTAGGAGTTAAATTGTGTCCCCCCTGCAAAATATATGTTGCAGTCTAAACCCCCAATACCTTAGAATGTGACCTTATTTGGAAAAGGGGTTATTGCAAATGTAGTTAATTAAGAGTAAGTCAACTGGTAGCATGGGGCCTTAATTCAATACTGCTGGTGTCCTTATAAGAAGAGCTACAGACATGCAAAAGGGGAGTACCTGTGACAACGGAGGCTCAGACTGGAGTGATGTGGCTCCAAGCCAAGGAATGGTAAGGATTGTTGGCCATTACCAGAAGCTAAGAAGAGGCAAGAGAGGATGCTATCCAGTTTCAGAGAAAGCATGGCTCTGCTGTTATCTTGATTTGGACTTCTGGCCTGTAGAATTGTGTTAGAATAAATTTCTGTTTTTCAAAGTCACCGGTTTGTGGCACTTTGTTATGGCAGCCCTAGGAAACTAATGTAATAATTAACCCTTAAAAAAGACAGGATATTTTACATAAAAATTCAGATTTCCAGTTTCTCTTGGAAGAGAGCATATCTGTCAACACTGGACCCAGATCTTACATGACAGCAACGGTGGAGCTGAGTAACCACTATATTCTCCATTTACATCAATTGACTGGTTCACTTTTCCATGGGTCCTTACAGGAATTTGTGTCTGTACCTCACTGTCTCTAGCTTTATTTTATGCTCTGGCCACAGCCTTACTTGATCACTGAATTCTGTGTTGTCAAGGGGCAATAGGCCTTTACCCAAATCTCAGGGGAGATTTCTCTGCCCATCCTATTTAATTTACTACACCCACACACTATTCCCTTCTTAATTGTTCTCCATAGCATTTTATCTATCTATGTATCCATCAATCTACCTACCTATCTACCATCTATCTATCGACCTACCTATCAGTCTACCTACCTACCTACCTACCTACCTATCTATTTATTTTAGCTTTCTTTACTTTTTATTATCTGTTGCCTCTGGCCAAAATACAAGTTCTCTAAGAGCAGATATTTGTTTCGTTCACTATGGTAATTCCAATGTTTAGATCAGTGCCTTGTGTTTGAACTAAGAAAATGGAAAAATATTCCATGCTCCTAGATAGGAAGAACAAATATTGTTAAAGTGTCAGTACTACCCAGAGCAATCTACATATTCAATGCCATCGCTATCAAAATAACACAAGCATTCTTCACAGAGCTAGAACAAACAGTCATAAAATATGTATGGAACCAGAAAAGACACTGAAAATCCAAAGCAATTTGAAAAATAAAAACAAAGCAGGAGACATCACAACCCCAGACATCAAGCTGTATTACAAAGCTGTAATCATCAAGACAGTATGGTACTGGCACAAGAACAGACACTCAGATAAATGGAACAGAACAGAAAATACAGAAATGGACCCACAAACGTATGGCCAACTAATCTTTGACAAAGCAGGAAAGAATATTCAGTGGAATAAAGACAGTCTCTTCAGCAAGTGGTGCTGGGAAAATTGCACAGAGACATGCAGAAGAATAAACCTGGACCATTTTCTTACACCATACACAAAAATAAACTCAAAATGGATGAAAGACCTAAATGTAAGACAGAAGGCCATACAAATCCTAGAGGAGAAAGCAGATAAAAACGTCTTTGATCTTGGCTGCAGCAATATCTTACTCAACATGTCTCCAGAAGCAGGGGAAACAAAAACAAATAGGAACTATTGGGACCTCATCAAAATAAAATCTTCTGCACAGTGAAGGAAACAATCAGCAAAACTAAAAAGCAACCAACATAATGGGAGAAGACATTTGCAAATGACATATCAGATAAAGGGTCAGTATCCAAAATCTATAAAGAACTTGTCAAACTCAACACCCAAAAAGCAAATAATCCAGTGAAGAAATAGGCAAAAGGCATGAATAGACAATTCTCCAGAGAAGATATCCAGATGGCCAACCGACACATGAAAAAATGCTCAACATCACTCATTATCAGGGAAATACAAATCAAAGCCACAATGAGATACCACCTCACACCTGTCAGAATGGCTAACATTAAAAGCTCAGGCAATGACATGTTGGTGAGGATGCAGAGAAGGAGGCTGTCTTTTGCACTGTTGGTGGAATGCAAACTGGTGCAGCTACCCTGGAAAAGAGTATAGAGTTTCCTCAAAAAGTTAAAAATAGAACTACCCTATGACTCAACAATTGCACTACTAGGCATTTATCCACGGGATACAGGTGTGCTGTTTCGAAGGGACACATGCACCCCATGTTTATAGCAGCACTATCAACAATAGCCAAAGTATGGAAAGAGCCCAAACGTCCATCGATGGATGAATGGATAAAGAAGATGTGGTACATATATACAATGGAGTATTAGTCAGCAATAAAGAGGAATGAAATCTTGCCATTTTCAACTATGTGGATGGAACTAGAGGGTATTATGCTAAGCAAAATTAGTCAGTCAGAGAAAGACAAATATCATATGACTTCACTCGTATGAAGACTGTAAGAGAAAGAACAGGTGAACACAAGGGAAGGGAAGCAAAAATAATATAAAAACATGGAAGGGGACAAAACATAAGAGACTCTTAAATATGGAGAACAGAGGGTTACTGGAGGGGTTGTGGGAGGGGGAACTGACTAAATTGTTAAGGGGCATCAAGGAATCTACTCCTGAAATCATTGTTGCACTATATGCTAACTAACTTGGATGTAAATTAAAAAATAATAAATAAACTAAAAAAAGAGAAAAATTTTACAACAACAACAAGAAAAAGCTAATGGTGAGATGTAAAAGCTGGGAATAAAAGTCCCAGAAATCAACGAATTGAATCCCCACTCTTTTTCGAACCCCTACCTTTTTTAGTACTGAAGGAAACTAACCAGGCAAAGAGAAGGGATGTGATTTGACAAAGGTCATAAAATTGACTAGTAGCTGAGTGAAGTCAGAATCAGTACCCAGGTTTTCTGCCCCCCCCCCCCCCCCCCGCCCCGGTCCAACGATTGTTCTGTGGTTTGGCTTCCTCCCTGCTCACATAGATATAGCGTTTGAATCTTAAGTACAGACGTATCAAAATGATAATAGAAAAATGATAGCTTTTATGTATTCCATCTAATTTATTTATCTGCTAAATGCTTTCAGAACAAAATTAAAAAAAAATCTTAGTTTCTGTTCCTGATACCTGAAAAGGTGACACGAGATTTATTGCCTCTTTCATAATAATTAATACCAGTGATTTAATTGTTATGGTTTAGCAAATGCTTTTTCAAAAAATAATTCAGTTTTAGAAGAGAATGCAACTAAATTTGGGGCGCCTGGGTGGCTCCTTCAGCTCAGGTCGTGATCACATGGTTGTGGTCATGAGATGGGGCCCCATGTGGGGCATGGAGCCTATGTGAGATTTTCTCCCTCTCCCTGTGCCCCTCAGCCTGTGTGTGTGCACGTGCATGTGCACTTTCCCTCTCTCTCTCTTTAAAAAAAACACACACACACACCAAAAAACAGAAGACAATGCAACAAATTTTTTTTCACTGAAGTGTTACTGACATACAATATTCTATTAGTTTCATGTGTACAACAGTGTTTCAACATTTGTGTGTATTGCAAACTGATCACCACGATAAGTGTAGTCACCATTTGTCACCATACAAAGTTAATACAATGCTATTGACAGTATTCCCTGTGCTGTACATCACCATGAATTATTATTTTATAAATGAAAGTTTGTCCCTCCTGATCCTCTTCATCCATTTTGCACATCCCCTATTCCCCTTCCCTTCTGGCAACTACCACTCTGTTTTCTGTATCTATGACTCTGAGTTTGGTCTAGTTTTGTTTGTTTGTTTGTTTGTTTGTTTGTTTAGATTCCATTTGTAAGTGAAATCATGCAGTGTTTCTCTTTCTCTGTCTGACTTATTCTACATAGCATAATACCTTCAAGGTCCATCCATGTTGTTCTGTTGTCACAAATGGCAAGATTTCATTCCTTTATATGGCTCAGTAGCATTCCATTGTGTATGTGTGTCTGTATGTGTGTGTGTGTGTGTGTGTGTGTGTATGTGTGTGTATTCCATATTTTCTTTATTCTTTTATCAATTTCTGGATACTCAGGTTATTTACATATTTTGGCTATTGTAAATAATGTTGTGATAAACATATTGGTGCATATATCTTTTTTAATTAGTGTTTTTGCTTTCTTTGGATATATACCCATAAGTGGAATTGATAGTTCATATGGTAGTTCTATTTTTAATTTTTTAAAGGAACCCCCATTTACACTAATTGCACATTCTCACCAATAGTCCAATAGGGTCCATTTTTTTTCAACTTCCTCACAAAGATTTGTTATTCCTTGTATTTCTGATAACAGCATTCTGACAAGGGTGAGGTAATAGCTCATTGTGGTTATGATTTACATTTCCCTGGTGATTAGTGATGTTGAGCATCTTTTCTTGTGTCTGTTGACCGTCTGTATGTCTTCTTTGTACAAATGTCTATTCAGATCCTCTGTTCATTTTTAAATTGGAGTGTTAATTTTTTTTTTTTGTTATTCATTTGTATGAGTTCTTTATATATTTTGGATATCAGTTCCTTGTCAGATACATGATTTGCAAATATCTTCTTACATTCAGTACGTTGCCTTTTTGTTTTGTTCATGGTTTCCTTAGCTGGGCAGAAGCTCTTTACTTTCATGTTATCCCATTTGTTTATATTAGCTTTTGTTGTCCTTGCCTTTGGAATCAGATACAAAAAATACTGCTAAGATAATGTCAAGGAGATTATATTTATGTTTTCTTCTAGGAGTTTTATGGTTTTAGGTCTTGCATTCAAGTCTTTAATCTACTTTGAGTAAATTTTTGTTAATGGTGTGAGAGAGTGATCAAGTTTTATTCTTTGCATGTAGCTGTCCAGTGTTCCCAATGCCATTTATTGAAGAAACTATCTTTTCTTCATTGTACATTCTTGGCTCCTTGGTTAGAAATTAATATGCATAGGTTTTTAGTGGGCACTCTATTCTGTTCTATTGATTTGTATATTTAAAATTTTTTTAATGTTTATTTTTGAGAGAGACAGAGACAGAATGCACATGGGTTAGGGGCAGAGAGAGAGGGAGACACAGAATCCAAATCGGGCTCCAGGCTCTGAGCTGTCAGCACAGAGCCCAACATGGGCTCAAACTCATAAGCTGGGAGATCATGACCTGAGCTGAAGTCGGACGCTCAACTGACTGAGCCACCCAGATGCCCCTCTATTGATCTGTTTTTATTCCAATAGCAATACATGCCTGATTTCTTGATACTTTTATTCTGTGTGCCTTGTTAATTAAGTACTAAGACACACACAGACACACAGATACACACACACACACACACACACACACACACCTACATTCCCACCCATAAGGTTTGAAATATAGTATTCTAGAAAGTCAAATGATGGCTTTTTCATTAATTAACCCATCTAACCTTTATAGAAAAATTCAGTCTCCTTGTTGAAAAGAGAATATCAAGTCACAAAGAGGCCCGCATGTATTCACCACTACCTGTTATTCATTCATTCAGCAACAATGTAATGAGGTTCCACTATGTGCCAGATCTCTCCAATGACTAAAACCAGATAAGGTGCTTGCCTTGTAGGGCTTAAGTTCTAGAATTATGTTTGCCAAAGGTCCCTAATGGGAGCAATCTCCTTGGGGGTGGGAAGCACTTGCAATAATACCGATTCCTAATCTGCACCCTAGACCTACAGAATCAGCATCTCAGGCAAAGAATTGGAAATCAAGTGTTTACCAAGCACTGAAGTTCATTTTTATCAGGCAATTTTCATAAACAGTTTTAGAGGGAGATATTGACATTAATAAAGTATTTACACTAATAGATGTGTAGTTTGCAAAGTAAGTGCTATAGAGAACTGTATACAGTGATTATTCATCGACTATTTATCCAGTATGTATTTATTGAGCACCTAATGTGTGCCAAACACAGCTTTAGGTGCTAGGGATATAGCAGTAAACAAGTTATAAGATCCCAGTTCTCATGAATTTTCATTTTAGTGAGGGAAACAGACAATGAGAAAATACTCAAATGAGTATTTCCCTTTGGGAAGTCTTTCTGTGACAGGTAACCAGGCTAGGAGGATGGGAAGAAAGGAAGAAAGGGGCAAGAGGAAGGTGCTGAACTGTGTGGTGCTTCCCTGCCACATTGTGAGCCAAGCCTCAGGGTATAGACAAGGACTCAGATAAGTCTGGGTTGATTTCAGAACAAAGGTCTTGATTTGTCCTTCTCTAGACCCATTCTGGAAAAAATGCATGCTTCTCAGAGAAACCCAGAGGTTAACACTATCCACTATATCCAACCACACACTAGGAGAAGATTAAAATTGATGGAGTAAAGTGCTTAAAAGACTGTATGGGATGTCCTTTCTACTCATCTGATTCACTATGGCTTTCCCCTGGGGTGTGGGGGAATCTAGAAGTTTCTACATGTCTGGGCATGATGGGTGACATGTGGAAATAATTAAAGGTATCAGTTGGTAAACTCACCAGACAAGAGGGGTCTCTGTGGAAGAGACGATATGGCTCTGTAACTGAGAGCTAGAGCATGGATTACCCAAACCATTGGGAATCACAAACAGGGGTCTACTGGGAATCACAACCAGGCCTCAAAGCATCAGTATCACCTCCAAAAGCATAAATGAGAAATGAATGCACAAGAGGAAAGCATAGGGCTTCATCTATGATGGGCTCAATTACTCTTCAGGGATAGACCCAATGAGGATCCAGGGATCTCATCCATGAAGATGAGATACTGTACCACCATTTACTCTAAGAGGTTAGACTGTCATCTTTACAAGATGGAAAAGAGGAGGGAGAGACTGTTTTAGGTTACAAGGTTGTTTTTTCTTTTAAAATTATGAATATTTTCAAACATATATAAGAATAGAATAGTGTAATGAAACTGCACATATCTATCACTCATATTGTGGAATTTTTTGTCACTTTTCCCCCTCTATAATCAATCCTCTTTTTTGAAAGAGTAAAATTTACAGCAAATCCCAGATAGAATGTCATTTTGTTTCTATGGACTTCAGTAGGCATGTCAAGAAATACAGGCAATTTCTACAGTGCTACAGACATTACCACAGTGCTATTATCACATCTTAAGCAATTAACAATCATTTCAGGGAAAGTCTAATATGCAGTCCATTATAAATGTTTTTGTTTCAAATTGCCATTTTTAGTTGGCTTGTTTGAATTGGGATTTAATCAAGGGTGATATGATGTATTTGGTTGTTGTTTCTCTTAAAAGTCTCTTAATCTAGAGCAGCTCCTCCCTACCCCAATCATCCAGGGTAGGAATTTAAGAACAAAACAAGATCATCTGAAAAAAAATAAATCAAGTTATCTGATTTTGTTCATGTGAGTCTGAGGGTGACCTCATGGTGCCAATAAGATGCATTAATAGTCATAGAGAATTTCATCCAACTTTAAGGTAACTTTAGGAAATCTTCCTGGATAAAGTGTATTTACTGAAAAGCAGGTAGAATCTACTGGAGCAAAGCCTCTTATTCAGAAAATATTTTAATGCACTATTTCCACAGGCCATTGGACAGAAGTTCCCCTCAATTTCCTACTTGCCATCCAATAAATCCTGCAAGATTCATTGTTAGCAGCACCTACTCTGACTCATAGACTATTCAAGTTTATTAAGAAATAACTTGGACTTCCCAGAAGACTAATTTCTAATTTAATTCAGCAAGCAAAAGGATAATCATAACCATAAATTTTAGACCTATCCATGAGTACAGCTTGTTTAAAAAAATTCGGTAGTATTTTGTTACTTTCAACCCAAAGAAGACTTAGATTTCTTTTTCTTTTTTTTTTTTAATTTTTTTTAATGTTTATTTATTTTTGACAGAGAGAGAGACAGAGCCTGAGCAGGAGAGGGGCAGAGAGAGAGGGAGACACAGAATCCGAAGCAGGATCCAGGCTCTGAGCTGTCAGCACAGAGCCCGATGTGGGGCTTGAACCCACAGACTGCGAGATCGTGACCTGAGCCGAAGTCAGATGCTCAACTGACTGAGCCACCCAGGTGCCCCTCTTTTTCTTTTTTAATAATCCACAATGTCTTAAAAGCTATCCAACTTTACTGATGTTCCTTTACTGCTACTATGCAGGGTAACATCATGTAAATTATAGCTGAAGGACCAAAGTTCATTGTTAGCTTCCCTTCGTTCTGTTTTATAGGTTGTTGGGAAACCAGAGAATAAATATTCTGAATGAAAACAACACAATTTAGATAATGGTACAAATAAGTATAGAGAAAGCCCTCACATGAAAAAGCATTATCAGTCTTCATTTGTGTAAATTCCCATTTTTAGAAATTGAATTCATTCCCTTTTATTGGTTTATTGGTTAATTGCTACAAAAGTGCCTCTGGGAATGACTCCTAAAAATGGTGATTAAAACAATCCCCTGATATGCAGACTTTCCCCATGGCCAACCCAGCTAATTCCTCTCCATTCTCACATTAATATTTCTCTAGCTTGTGGTTCTGGCCAAAGATGGATTATTTATAGCAGAAACACCAGAGCTCAAAGCATCTCGCTTACCTTTTGTTGTCAAGGTAACAACTTAGATTTTTCCCCTTCCGTTGAAAGGTCAGATTTCTTATGATATGAGTCATGAAGCTCAGGGGGATTTTAAAAATTGAGACAGCACTTTTTTAAAGACAAATTAAAAACTAAGATTTTATAAAAACCCATACAATTTAAAATGGAATTTAAACCACCAGGTGGTTTACAATAATTAACCCTGGTGCCTCCATGGTGGTGCTTTGAGGAAGTGAGGCTCGATCACTGCTCCTGGGCTGGCAACCAGCACAGACCTCCTCCACAGATGGCAGCCCTTTCATCCCCTTACTGAATCTGTGCTTCATCAACCAGAATTGCTATTTCTACTTTGTGTGAGGTGTGACAGAGTTTCTTTAAAACATTTTTTTCTTTAAATTTCCTACTTACAAACCTCCAAAATGACAATGGGGAAGAGTATTTTGAGATCGACTTTGAAGGGAAATTTTAGACCAATGATAATGATAGCATTTACCTGTGGCCTGATAGTATTTTAAGCACATCTATTAACTAACTTAATTCTCAAAACAATAGTTTAATGTAGAAAATATTGTCATCTCAAATCCTTTTTTAGCAACAAGGAGAGTGAGACACACATACCCCAGGTCGCAGGACAAATAAAGGCAGAGTTTGATCCAGTTTAATAAGTAAGTCTGAACTCATAACACCTCTGCCAGGATTCCTTTTTATAAGTGCAGGCATCTACCTGAGAGAAGGAAGTCTGTAAGGCAACATTCTTCCCAGGAGGGACATAACAAGATCGGTGCTACTTCCTTTCCTTGGACCCACCAACTCCCCAAACACCCTTGGTGCTGTTACCCCACCCCCCACCCCCTGCATGGGCCAACAAAGCCATCCATAGACCTTCGAGTGAATTTCTCTTTTCCAAACTGCATTTTCCTAATCACACACCTGGAGAAAGAAAAAACGTTGATAAATTTCCAGAAACTCATCTCCTGGTTTCACTACAATTCAACTTGATGTTGCAAATTTGAAAGGGTGCTGAATTCCATATGCTTTGAGTCCCAGCCATGGCAACAGCAACCAACTTTACTGATAATAATAGCTACCATTTATTAAGCACATACTACATGCCAGGGACTCTAAACAAATTATCTTTTATCTTTACAACATCCCAGCAAAAGGTTGTGAATGCAATTGTGAAGAAACTAAGGGCCAAGGTCGCAAGGAAGTTGCCCACCTGAAGTCATGCAACTGAGAGGAGGTAGAGACAGAATTAAAACTCATGTCTGCCTCACTCCTAAGTCTATTCTCCTTTCACAGCATAATATCCTTATTTTAACAAATAACAAATCAGGGATATAAATAGCTGAGTGCCTCAATCCAATCTTATTCAAATACATCCTAAAAACAAAATAAAAAAAATAGGTATGTAAAGTTAGGGTTTTGTGAAATGGATTGGCTCCTTTGAACTGACTGTAAACAATAATCATGAAAGGGAGTGGATTTTTTTTAGAAAGATAACTAATCTTGGACAAAAACAAGATTTATAATAACTGGTAGTGGCTTTTCACTATATGTAGATGGCCTTTCACAATTATCAAAAGGCCCAGCTCATTTTTGACAATGAACTTTGTGTCAGAGACTTACAAAGGACAGACTCGTGAGTACAGGGAACCCTCCAGAGTCCTCTGGAAAATAACCACAGACCCATCTCTCCTCCCTAAAGTCAAAAGTAACCATTGTTTTCTGTAGCACCTCCAGTCTCTAGTATTCAAAGAAGGAGCAAGATCACCAAGGAATTTTAGCTAAACCTATTCTTTTGGTTCTTTCCATAAAGCTACACAACGGAGGTTCATCCAAATTGATCAAAGACTTTGTAGATACTAGGAACATCTGACTCATGTGTGTTTGAGATCTGTATTACCACAGATAGATTTTATTGGATGCACCAATTTTGTATATCAAAGAAAAAAAATTGTTATAAACTGGTGGGCTGTACAGTTTTGAATGAGGCCCAGCAGAAGTCTCATGTGCTCCCTCAAGCATAGCCGCAATAATTAGTTAAAGCTGATGCAACAAAAGGAGGAACGAATGGATATTTATTTAGCTTGTGTGCTTGACCTCTCCCAATTCCTCTCCCTGCTCTCACTTTGGCTGGCTCCTTCTCATCCTCAGTTCTCAGCTCAGATAGCACCTCTGAGGGGGCTAGATCGAGCACTCAGGCTAAGGTAGGGACATCTTGCTCTTCTCCCTCCCTGGACTCTGAATTCTCCACCCCTAACACATACACACAGCAGGGCCCTCGTCATAATCCATCAATTGTATATTATTTGTTTACCTGTTTACGGTGTGCCTACTCAACAGTCTGCATGCTTTTGTGAGGACAGAGGCCATATCCACTCTAATAGCAACTTTGGGGAGATTGGCTCCTGGCCCAAAACCTGTGTGTGCTTTTTCATGCCCAACCATAGACATTTACAAAGGCTTTACCTGGCAGGCCTGATAGGGAAAAGCTGTCCTCCCCACATTAGTCTTGGTGCAGCCACGTACTGCAGTCTCTGAAGGGAGTGCAGTCTAGGACACAGGTCCCCTGGCTGGTCACGCTCTTACACACATCTCTATTGCTAGCCAGGAGACTACATTTGCAGGCCTCTTTATCAGTGAAGCCCTCAGGTAGAGGCCTTCTCAAAGGCCTCTGCAGGGACCTCCCAAGGAGAGGAGGGGAGACAAAACTTGAAGACTACTTTTCTCTACTCAGTACTCAGTACTTTTTCACTTCTAGCTCTTTCCCCTCTGCCTTCCCGCCCTCCCACCCCCATGGCTATCAGGTCCATAAGATGGCAGGAGTCTTTTGACCAGGACTCTCCTGATAGTGAGATAATACTTCATGTCTGTGCCGACCCACCTAACCCTCAATGATGTCATTCTTTGGGGGAAAACGGAACAGTGAGGAAATTGATGTTTTCTCCAGTGTAACTTCTTGTGTGTTTTATCACAGTAAGTGATTAACGTTTCACTGTTTCATTTCGACTTGTCTTAATCAGCTACTCTGATATTTGGTGGTTCAGCTTAGCTTTTGACAAACATGTAGTAGGTGTTCAATAAATATTAAATAGAAGATTGGATGAGTGAATAAATGAATAATCTCTCCAGGTATTATTCTAAGTACTTTAGTCATTCTGTAAATGTTTACTGAACACCTACTATGCATCTGGCACTGCTCTAGGCTCCAGGGATCCATATAAAGATTCCCTGCCATCAAAGAGCTTATATGAATCACATTCTATAATTATCTTAGTTAATTCTAACAGCAACCCTTTGAGATAAAAACTGAAAATTATAAAAGTTAATTTGCTTAAGGTCAAAAAACTTGTAAGTGGCAGAATTGGAACTGAAAATTGTCTTCCTTGTCTGAGGCTGTGGCCTTATCATCCCGAACTGCCAGGGTAGAGTCTAGCCTCACCTCTGGTCCCAGGGATCCAGAATCCACAGTTACCACAAGATCAGGGACATCCTGGCCTATCACTTTGCATGCATTCAAGAGCCCCAGAAAGCCCCTAGGTGCTCTGTTGATGAAGCACTTTCTAGCAGCTTCCATCATGTTAGTGGCTATAGGATTGGCAAGATCTGTGCATCCAGGATCCTCTGTTTCTGTCCCTTCAGAATACTCAACTGAGTTCTCTAGCTAAAGAAGTCTGAAAATGGCACCTTCAGCTGTAGGCCTTGGAGGTGGGGCAAGGGAAGGAGAGATAAAAGGACTAATAGTCAGTGGTGATACTGTACTTTTTTGTTGTTGTTGGCAGAGTTCTAAAGAAGGCCTCTTGGCTAAAGACAGAGTAGGAATGGAACAGGATTTAAGAATATTCCCTTTCCTTAGTTCTGTTACTTTTTTTTTTAAGTTTACTTATTTATTTTGAGAGAGGGAGAAACAGTGTGGGAGGGAGGGAGGGAGAGAGAGAGAGGGAGAGGGGGAGAGGGAAAGAGAGAGAGAGAGGGGGAGGGGGGGGAGAGAGAGAGAGAGAGAGAGAGAGAGAGAGAGAGAGAGAGAGAGAGAATCCCAAGGAGGTTCCACACTGTGACCACAGAGTCTGATGTGGGGCTTGAACTCACGAACCATGAGATCATGACCTGAGCCGAAATCAAGAGTTGGATGCTTAACCCGCTAAGCCACCTAGGCGCCCCTAGTTCTTACTTTTATTGCCCAGGATCCCATTTTTTTTTTTCAACGTTTATTTATTTTTGGGACAGAGAGATACAGAGCATGAACGGGGGAGGGGCAGAGAGAGAGGGAGACACAGAACCGGAAACAGGCTCCAGGCTCTGAGCCATCAGCCCAGAGCCTGACGCGGGGCTCGAACTCACGGACCGCGAGATCGTGACCTGGCTGAAGTCGGACGCTTAACCGACTGCGCCACCCAGGCGCCCCAGGATCCCATTTTTAATAACTTTGGCAAATAATTCTCGGAGTTTTTATTTATTTATTTTTTAGGTTGGGTAATTTCATGGCAAATACAACCTTGAAAATGACAAGTAAATATTTTTCTTAAGAATTTGTTTGAAGGTTGGCAGTATTTTGTTTCTCATTTTTATTTTTTCAATGTTTATTATTTATTTTTGAGAGAGAGAGAGAGACAGAACATGAACAGGAGAAGGTCAGAGAGAGAGGGAGACACAGAATCTGCAGCAGGCTCCAGGCTCTGAGTTGTCAGCATAGAGCCCGACAAAGGGCTCGAACCCACGAACTGTGAAATCATGACCTGAGCTGAAGTCAGATGCTTAACTGACTGAGCTGCCCAGGTGCCCAGGCAGTGAGTGTTTTAGGGAGTTAAACATATACTTACCATATCATATGATCCAGAAGTTCTACAACTTGCAGTTTACCCAAGAGAAATGAAAACATACGTCCACAAAATGACTCATATGCAAATGTTCACAGTGGAGACACCATAGTCAAAAACCTGACACAACCCAAATGTCCATCAGCTGGTAGATGGGGAAAGAAAATGTGCTATGTCCACACAGTGGAGCACTATCCAACCATAGAAAAAGAACAAAGTACTGAGACACACAACAGTGTGGATGAATCTCAAAAACATTATGCTAAGTCAGAGAAGCTAGACACAAAGGACTACATATTGTGTGATTCCATTTACACGAAATTTCTAGAAAAGACAGACTATAGAGACAGCAAGCAGGTCAGTTGTTGCCTGGGCTGGAAGTAAGAGCAGGAGCTGACTACCAGAAGCAAGACAGGAGTTCTGAGGTGACTCAACTGCTCTAACACCAGGTTGTGGGGACAGCTGCCCAACTGCATACGTTTGCCCAAACTCTGCAAATTGTACACTTAAAATGGGTGCATTGTATGGATAACTTATCCCTCAATAAAGGTCTTACAGGAGGGAAAGAAAGAAACTGTTTAGGGAGTGATCTTCCCTTAAGATTAAAAAACAACGACAACAACAACACGTATTTGATTCAAGAAAAAGTTTCCTAAAGACAAACTATATTCTTAGGATATGATTTAAATTTAAAATCTGCTCCTGGAGAAATTAATATTTGCTCAAACACAGCTACCATCCGACATCTCCAGCTGGTCTGTGTGTGGGTGGAAATACGCACGCACATCCGTGTCATCCTCTCGGGGGAGTCTCGGGAGGACTTTGTGACAGGATCGGAGGATGAACTGCCACCACGCATGGGAAATGAGAGGAGACAAACAATCACTGTGCTGCACTGGATGTGCCGCCGAAGCCTTTTAAAGAGAAGCCAGAGGGCCAGACGAAGTGGGGGAGAGGAGGGAGAGGTGGGCTGGGGGCTGGTGGCGCGCCTTTAATCTCCTCCCCACAACTGGTGTGCTGAGGGTGCTTGGGGACAAAAAGCAGCGGAGCAGGGGTCATGGGTCCTGCGTTTGAACGATAGTCAACCAGCCCTCAAAAAAAGCAGGCGCTGGTCAAGGTGGCATTTTCATAAAGGCGGACAGCTGCCTCCTGCCCTGAGTGTCAGCCCCCCTGCAGCCTTAAGACTCTCTCTCTCTTTCTCTCTCTCTCTCTTTCTCACTCTCTCTCGGAAAGCCTGCTACAGCCATATCAGCTGGCAAGATGAGATTTCTTTTCCATTTGTTTCCTACTTTTGAAAAACCAGCTTGAAGCTGTTAGGAATGTGCGTGAGGCACTCTTACGAAATATGAAAGTGGGGTGCAGGGCTAGGGAAGAAAAGCTAAGTATTGCAGAAGTGTTCGAAAGGGTGAGATAAAAGCATGGGTACAGGAGGCCGAGAGCCAGGTCGTTTGGCTGCTACCCTTGGGGCTTCTATTCCCTCAAGTGAGACTATCAGAAGGAGTCCACGGTTTTCAACAGAGCAGCATGACATTGAGCGGATGGTTCCTGAACATTGGCACTCCAGACTGCCGGGTCTCTGCAGGTGGGTTTTACGCCCTGCTCTTTGGTTGCTGGAATAGAAATCCCACATGAATTGTGCAGCCGCAGCAGGCTTCACGGATAGCAAAGAGGATTATGTGATGTGGGAAAGTGCCTTCCTCCTCCTTTCTCTTTTCTTTCTTTCTTTTTTAACGGAAGCATTCAACTTCTCAAAGAGATGGACCCGTGTCTTCATAGCCAAAGTGAAAGGGAGGCTTGAGGCAAAACTCTATTAATACAGACCAAAGGGGAGTTGTGCGGGCCTCCCCTCCGCTTCCATTTCACATAGAAGAAAATATTGCCGATAAGTATTTTTTAAGACAAAAATAGAAAAATGGGCAAAGAATATAAACAGACAACTCACAGACAAGGACATATAAATTACAGTTAATATATAAAAAGGCTGCACACCCCTGTTAACTATGGAAATGTGAACAATGACATACCAGTTTTCACATTTCAGACTGTCAAAAATTAAAATGTCTGATAGTACTCCAAAGGCAGAGAGCAAGCCCTTCAATGTATTACTAGTGGGAATGTAAATGACAACAGCCCTTTAGTAAGGCAGTGAAAAGCTCTTATTTTATTTTATTTATTTGGTAAGTTTATTTATTTATTTTGAAGGAGAGAGAGAGAATGAGAACGAGCAGGGGAGGAGCAGAGAGAGAGGGGGACAGAGGGTCTGAAGCAGGCCCTGTGCTGAGAGCAGAGAGCCTGATGTGGGGCTCACACTTAGAAACTGGGAGATCATGACCTGAGCCGAAGTTAGACACTTTAACCGACTAAACCACCCAGGTGCCCTGAAAAACTCTTTTAAAGAAAAACAAAAAGACCCCTGAATTCCCACTACCCTAGAGAAATAAAAAGCACCAGCATCTTGGGTGGTGGAAAAACTGGAAACAACCCAAAACCATCAATAAAGGAGGAATGAAGAATTATGCTACATCTATGTTATAAAGTATCATGCAGATATTAAAAGGAATTAGTTGAAGCCATATTTATTAATCTGGACAAAAATTTCCATGGTCTGTTAAGTGTGTAAAAGTTTCTAAGTAATGTATAGTAGATCAAATATTTAGTAATAAATATAAACTCCCATCCCTTCTCACCAAAAATATATGAGTAAATAGGTTTGGATAGACAGAGAGACATAACTAGGTAATCTTGACTACCTTAAGGAAGGGAGACAGTAGGAAAGGATTAAATTTTCTTTGGATTATTCACCTGTAACAATGACTATCATTACTTTTTAATTAAAACAAAGAAATTTAATCTTAATTTAAATAAATAGATTTAATTAAAATGAAAGAAATTCTTCAAATTAAATGTCTTTAGTTAAAAAAAAATGAAATCAGTCCTCAGCTGAGATCTTGCTAAATTTAGAACCATATTTCTTCCATCAATCAATTTACAACCTAGTCCAAATAATACAAATGAAGAGGAACACAACCAGAGAAAAATAAATGAAAATACATGTCAAGATACTCCATCCCTTTGGAGGGTGGACAGCAATGTGAGTCAAGGCAAGAATGTAGAATTATGTGTTGTTTTTCTGGGTTGGGACAGGGATAGAGTAAGGGATTTGAAGAACAGGATTTGGGTTATGGGTACTGTGGTAAAGAAAAGGTTAAATTACATGATGGGATTATTGGATCAATCTCGCTAATTGTGTTTTTCCAAATCTTCTAAGTCCTTACTGATGGTTTTGCCTTAAAAAATTACTGTAAGACTGTATTAACACTTCCATTCTGATGGTGGATTTATTCATTTCTTTTTTTTTTTTTTTGTTCATTTGTTCATTTTGTTCATTTGTTTATTTAACCTGTAGAGAAAACAAATTTTCTTCTGGAATATTTTTGCAGTTTTATGGCTATTGTTAAGTATTTTTATATCTTTCTGGTGAATTAAACCTAATATGATTATGTGATTACTGTTTTTATTCATGGTAATTCTTTTATGCCTTAAAATAAATTGTCAGATATTGATGTTGTTACACAAGTGTTCTTTTGTGTTTTTTTCTCTTTCTTTCTCCAGCTTTGTTGAGCTATAATTGACATATAGCATTGTGTAAGTCTAAAGGTGCGCAATGTGATGATGTGATACACATATATCCCCAAATGATTACAATAAGGTTAGCTAGCATATGCGTCACCTCAAATAGTTACCCTATTTGTAACTATGTGTGTGTTGTGTGTGTGTATGTATGGCGAGAATATTTAAGATCTACTCGCTTAGTAACTTTCAAGTATACAACACAGTACAGTTAACTATAGTCACCATGTTGCGCATTATACCCCCAGAATTTATTCATCTTACACCTGGAAGCTTATACTCTGGGACAAACATTTCACTTCCCCCCACCCCTCAGCACCTGGCAACCACCAATCTATTCTGTTTTTATGAGTTCTGTCTTTTTAGCTTTCCTATGTGAGCTCATACAATATTTGTGTTCCTCTGTCTGACTTACTTCACTTCGTGTAATGTCATGAAGGTCCATCTGTGTTGTCACAAATGGCAGGGTTTTCTCTTTTTCTAACGCCTGAATAATATTCCTTCATGTATAAATAATACATTTTCTTTATCCATTCATCTGTCAATGGACACTTAGGTCCATGTCTTGGCTATTGTGAATAACGCTGCAGTGAACAAGGGGGTATAGATATCTCTTATATAGATATATATCTCTCTAGAGAGATATATATCTATATATATCTATATATCTCTTATATATCTATATATATCTAATATATCTCTTATATAGATATATATCTATATATATCTCTTATATAGATATATATCTATATATATAGATATATATAGATATATATCTCTTATATAGATATATATAGATATATATCTATGTATATCTCTTATATAGATATCTCTTATATAGATATATATATCCTTAAGATATATATCCTAAAGTAAAATTCCGGGATCATACAGTAGTTCTATTTTTAATTTTTTGCACTGGGGTTCTTTTGATTGGTATTAAAGTGGTGTGACAAGTTTATGCCTTCATACCTACCATTTAGGCATGTCTCCGGTTAATTGTTCATAGGTAAGATTTTTTTTTAATTTACAATTCTAATATTTGTTTTTTTTTTTTTTTTGGAGGAGGGAGTCCACTACTTTTAATTTTTTTTAACATAATTTATTGTCAAGTTGGCTAACGTACAGTATATACAGTGTAGTCTTGGTTTTGGGGATAGATTCACGTGATTCATCGCTTACATACAACGCCTAGTGCTCATCCCCACAAGTACCCTCTGTAATGCCCATCACCCATTTTCCCCTCTCCCCTGCCTCCCATCAACCCTCAGTGTGTTCTTTGTATTTAAGAGTCTAATATTTGTCTTTTAAATGAAGAGTTTTTCCCTGTAAATTTACTGTGCTTACTGAGTTACTTAAGTTTGTTTTTTACTGTATTATTTTGTGCTGTATATTTTCCCCAGGCCTTTACATTCAGTAGTCTCTTTCTCTGCCTGATACCTCTGGTATCTGAGTTATGGCTTTTATATTGATCTAGGATCTCTGCCTAAGTTTTCAGGCTGACAGTTCAGTTAGGTATTTTACCTGACTTTATCTTAGTTATGACTTTGTTTAGTTTTTGTTTACACTTGGTACACCCAAAGGCTCATTCCATTCCTTTCCACGTTGCCTGCTACCTCACTGGGCTCAGGTCAGAGACCTGAGACCACTGTTTCTCTGGGAGGACCTTTAGGTACTTGTTGTCCTCTGGGCTCTAGTTATTGGATTCATCTTAATTTCTTCCTTTTGCAGACAACAAACTATGACCATTTTTCCTTTAAAATCTATTTCTCAGGGCGACTGGGTGGCTCAGTCAGCTAAGCGTCCAACTTCAGCTCAGGTCATGATATGGCGGTTTGTGGGTTTGAGCCTCGCATCAGGCTCTGTGCTGACAGCTCAGAGCCTGAAGCCTGCTTGGGTTCTGTGTCTCCCTCTCTTTCTGCCCCTCTCCAGCTCACGCTCTGACTCTCAAAAATAAATAAACATTATAATTTTATTAAATAAATAAATAAAATCTATTTCTCTTCCCTCCTCTATTTCCAAAACCACTACCACAATTGATCTTGGCCAAAAGGCCAAGAAGCAATACCATAACCACCATCACATCCTAAGTTTAGGTTATAGTGCTTCACAGTTACACATTTAATAGCTATTATAGTGGCTCTTCTAGACACAGTACTTTTTTTTTCTCATGTCCCTGCCATCATGTTTTTCTTTAAACAGAGGATACAGTTATGACATGACTATACTCAAAAATTCCCATAGGCTCTCCAAATAAGTTAAAGGTAACTTCAGAGCAGCATTCCAAAGCAACCTAATCTACTACTTCAACTTTACCTAATTATTCTCTAATTAATTTGCTAGCATTGATCCTACCCTCCACCTCGACTATAAGCTTTCTCATCATAGTGAATTCTGTCATGTGCATTTTTTTTATTTGTTGCTTCTTATCACCTTGATTTCTTGGTGATCTTCAACATCTTAATTATACCCCAACACTCTATTAGATGGTGAATTCATTGAGGGTTGACTGACCTTATCATTGTACTTTATTATGACAAGAACATAATGGCTACTCAGAAAAGATTTAATTACATACTACTATATATTGGTTGCTGCACTATGGGAAACAGGACTGTCATTATCATAGACAATGTTTATGTATACCTATTTTCAATATCTATAATAATACCTGGTGATTTTTTTAAGTTAATGTTTATTTATTTTTCAGAGAGAGAGAGAGAGAAAGAAAGAGAGCAAGGATAAGCAGGGGAGGAACAGAGAGGGAGACAAAGAATTCAAAACAGGCTCCAGGCTCTGAGCTGTCAGAACATAGCCCTACACAAGGCTCGAACTCACAAACTGCAAGATCATGACCTGAGCTGAAATCAGATGCCTAATCCACTCAGCCATTCCAGCCGCCCCCCTGGTAGGTTTCCTAATACAGAAATTTATGAATTGAGCAGGAGGTATTTGTTGTCATTCCAAAATCTGATCTTCCTTTTATTTATGTTAATAAAACCCTAGGTTTATCTAGATATAAGAGGCATGGCACATAAGGAAAGCGGCTCAGCACCAAGGGACAAATTGTGATTAGTTTACACCACAATTGTAATCCCATTCTCCTTACCAACACTTAGACATATGCCTTTGTTCTGACCAATGAGATATGGCAAGGTCTTTGAGTGATTCTTAGAAAAATTTCTAAATAAAAGAGACACCTGAGGACAAACTGGCCATCCTATTTTGAGATATAATTGGATACAGAAGTGATGCCTGAAACTGACATCACCATCCTGTGACCCTAAGGGGACAAACTTGAAGAAGAAAATTGATATGCTGGGAGGGGAGCACAAAGGTGGAGAGAAACTAGGTTATTGATGACATCAGTCCTGGAACCAGCAACACCTAGATCCTGTTCTTGCTGCCAATTATAGACAAGAATTCTTCCACCTGCAGGCTAAAACCAAGGAGCTCAGAATGTGTGAGCACTCACTGTAGATTATTTGTGAATATGTTATTATACAGTTAAAGTACTAATATAAAGAAAAGAATAATATCTATAAAAGAGTTGATGTTCATTTTGACACTGATTTCATTCAATTCTTCCACACTAAGGGATTGGTTAAAAAGGTTTAGCAGGTGTGGTTAAGAAGACTGTTTCTGGCTTCATTCTGTTCTTGCTGTTCCAAGCTTTCCTGGTCATTGTGTTCTTACATTAGGAGTCTTACTACTTTCAGAAAAAAGATAAATCTCAACCCCAACTCATGTGAATGATTACTTGTATTTTATTTTAATTTCTGGGTATTATCCAAGTGTGGATAAGGATCAGTCAATATATGCTGAAAACTACCCAGCACAAGTCACCATTACTCTTGGATTGTACTGCTACAAGGGAGCTCAGTATCCTCGAAGAAATCTGAGGCTCCTTTCTCATTCTTTTGGCAATGGTTCAGCCTCTTTGCTTGCCCTTGCTGTTCTTGGACTGCCCAATCCTGCTCTGTCCTGTAACTCTATGCCATGAGTGGTTAGCAGAAGTCCAGACACTGCTGAAAGAGGAAGGGAAGACATGTTTTATATTTTGACTTTTTTCTTGGTTAACTTCAATGAATTTTCTCATTGCAGAGTAACACGGATTCTTTGCTATTTCCTACTTCCTACTTCTGCTACAACATCAATAAACCTTTGCCCTGCCATATTTCAAACTCTGTGGCTCATAGTAAGGGTAGCATGAGGCTTGGAGTTTGTGGGGATACACATTAGTTTAGAATTTCCAAGGTACTGAGCTACATTTGAAAGTTTATTTTTTGCTGTTTGCCCAACTCCCAACAGGGGAGTTTTGATTTAGTTAGTGAGGAAATTAACCCTACTTTCCCTTATTCTTTCTCTGGCAGAAAGGCAAGAGAGGGAGTACAATTATATTGCAAGACAAAGGAAAACTTCACTTTATTTCATACCTGGGAAGGCACAGTACTTCCTCCAGGATGAAGAGGAGAAAAACTGAACAGAAGTTCAACCCTGAAGATAACTAAAATGGTATAAAAACGGTATGGTACATAAAAATGTTAATTTCAAACTAGAACTAAATCAGTTAGGTATTTTTACATATAGGGGTGTGTAACTTCTTGAATGGTGACTATTTTCTCTATGGGTTTTAAAAATAAATCAGTTTTTGTAAAGCTCTTGTTTCTACCCCCTAATTTAGGCAGAATATTTTGGTATACAGAAAATAAAATCATCTGTAGCTGTTATCTGTAACTATTGACCTTTGAAAGCATTTCTTAATTGTTTGTTTTTTGTTTTTTGTTTTTTTGGTAAAAATAGGGCCATGTGTATGTGACATACACATTTAAAAATATATCTTTCCCACTCCTGAATCAATTGGCCTGTTATCTTGTTCTCTAAACCTATGTCATTCCACTTCACTGAACTGCTTGGGGGCATCTCTACTGCTACACTCCCATAATTAATCATTTCCTTTTTGGCTGGTTTGGCTGAGGGCCTCCCATTAGGCTGACATCTAGTCTCCTCTTCTCGGCTCAATAGCCTTTAGTTTTATCAACTTCCCTATGTGCTCTGCATTGAAGTTTATATTTGTCTTTTAACCATTCATTAGGTGGTGACACTAGAATGGAAAAGAATGTAATTGACTGGTGGGCATCTTGACAAGAGAAAATAGTAACATCTTTATTTTCAAGGAGAGAAAAACAGAATACTCAAGAGAGAACTCTTCAAAGATTCAAGTAACCAGGAGGAGAGCTTTCCTGCATGAGCAAAAAGCTCTGGTGACAATGTTTCCATAGGGGATTAACATATTAGAGTAGGAAGAGATTTGCAGTCATTGCTGATTTGATTTGGATGCAAGTCAGGATTTATATTCCATTGATTTTTAGAAAAAAATCGCATTTATTATGGAAAATTTAAAACACATACAAGATTAGAATAATATAATGAAGTCACATGTATCTATGACCCAACTTAAACAATTATCACTCCAGGGATCTCTTTAGTTTTTTTCTTTTAAATAGGGTTTCCCTACAGCTTCCTTGGGCTGAGCTTTAAGAGAATAGGGGCCTCCCTCAAACAAGAGTAGGTAGCAACTTTGAAGATTCCTTCCCAAGTCAAATTTTTAAAAAGTGAATTATTTTATCAAATATTATATACATAAAGAAAAGTACACAAATCAAATGTATAGCTCAGTGACTTTTTATAAACTGGATACACCTGTGTAGCCAACAGCCAGTCAAGGCACAGAATATTACCAGCCTCTCAGACACCTCTGTGCCTACTTTGAGTTACTAACCCCTGAGGCGGTATTATCTGCACTCAGTCCTAATACCTTAGTTTTGCCTGTTTTGGAACTTTATGTAAGAGATCGCATTGTATAGTATGTACTATTCTGTGTCTGGCTTCTTTCTCTCAATTTTGTGAGGTTCATTCACTTCGTTTTATGTAGTTTCAGTTTATTCATCTTTGTTGTGTATCTTGTTCCACTGTATGATTAGAACACTATTTATCCACTGTATTATTGGTAGATATTTGGGTTGTTTTTAATTTGCAATTATTACAAAATGGCGTAGCTGTGAATATTCCTGCACATATTTCCAATATGTTTATTCCTGTTGAGTATATATCTAAGAATGGAATTACAATGTCATAGGTCTTACATATAATCATTTTAAATTGAAATACTTAAATATTGCCAAATAGTTCTCAACCTGGTTATTTCTATCTACATTCTCACCTCCAATACATAAAAGTTCAAGTTGTGCCACATTATCACCAGGATTTGGTATTGTCAGTCTCTTTAATTTTAGCCATTCTGGTAAGTGTGTATAGACATCACACTGTAATTTTAATTCACATGTGTCTGATGACTATTAAGCTTGAGTACCTTTCCATTTTTCCATATTCTCTTTTTAAAGTGTCTCTGGGGGCATCTGCGTGGCTCAGTCAGTGGAGTGACCATCTGACTCTTGATTTCTGCTCAAGTCACTATCCCAGGCTCATGGGATTGAGCCCACGTTGGGCTCCCCCATGAGCATGGAGCCTGCTTAAGATTCTCTCTCACTCCCTCTGTCCCTCTCCCTGATTTGTGCACTCTCCCTAAATAAACAAACAAAAAAGTGTCTCTGAATCTCTTACTCATTTTTCAATTGTTTTGTTTATCTTTTACTCATTGAATTATGGGAGTCATATATTGTTGATACATATGCGTCTTTTGTTAGGCATTTGTACTGCAAATATTTCCCACTGAGTGGCTTGCCTTTTCAGTACCTTATTGGTGTTCTTTGATAAACAGAAGTGTTTTGGTTTTGTTTTTAATATCAGGCACTTTTTGTGTCCTATTTAAGAAATTTTTGTTTACCCCAAAATAATCTCCCATAGTTTTCCTCTAAAAATTTTTATGTTCCTCACTTTGTATTCAGATCTACAATTCCTCTGGAATTGATTTTTGCATATAGTTTGAGGTAGGGATTCAGGTACATTTTTTTCCTGTATGGGCAAGCAACTAATTTAGCAACACTTGTGTAATGACTATCTTTTCACCACTGCCATGCAGCATGATTTTTGTCGTGTGTGTGTGTGTGTGTGTGTGTGTGTGTTTCTAGACTCCCTATTTCTCTTCCATTAGCCAATTTGTTTATGATTATGCCAGTACCACACTGTTGCTATCATTTTTTAATATGTTCTGATAATGGGTAGAACACCTCCTCCAGCTTTATTGTTCTTTTTCAAGACTGACTCCGACTTGCTATTTCTGGTCTTTTACAATTTACATGAAATTTGGATCAGCATGTCAATTTGTCAGTTTATACATGTACAAGTGCACACGTGCACACACACATACACACATGAGCCCTTTTGCTAAAATTTTGGTTGAGAATTATTTGGGTAGTGGCCTGTTACAATCTCTACGTATAGCAGGTGGGAGGATGGGAAGATAGCAGGCCAGAGAAATAAATGGGCCTAGGTAAGAGTCCAGAGCATAACAGATCATGTTAGATATTTTCAGCTTTGTTCCAAGAGCAATGGAAAGTCATTGCAGGGAAGCTAATAATCCTTTGGTGACACTTACCAGGCCCTCACCAGTGGTAGGTTCTGTGAGGACTCAGCTCTGTTTTGTGGATGTCTAAAGCACCAGAGAGCACATGTGTTCAGATGTCATATCTTATGAAGCCTGATCTACAGCTGCATTTTCTTCTTCATTACTGTCTGAAGTGACATAGAAGGACCTCTGGAAGTCATCAAGTCCATCTCAAAGAAGTAGATTCTTTCTTATTGAGAGCATCAAAACCATTGTTCCTGAACTAAGTGGCACTAATAAGCCACAGTCAGTTTAATTGCCTCTGTCTCTATGTGATAGAAATGTCACCTCAAATCCCAGCTGTGTGAAAAGAGGGGGGCATCCCCTATGGGCTGTTGGGGCCTGTCAGTAAACAAGAGGGGCCACATTCCCTAGACACTGTTGTTATTGATAGTCTTGGGGAAGGGGATCAGGCTGGAAGGGCAGGAAAGGAGAAGGGAAGTATGCAAATAAAATCTTATGTCTGATTTCCCACTATCAGCCATAACTCATATGTGACTATGTTGACCTAACACATGGGGCATCTAGGACAGCCAGAAGGAATTATTACTCCTTTTCTTACTGTAGATTTCTGTGATGTGTGCATATGTGCGTGTAAAAAATTATATAATAATGGAAATGTAGTGAATTATATGCAATCTGCACCATCAACAGAACAGTTTCCTTTGTAATCAACGAAGACATTATTCTCTGTGATTCTGTACTACCCAATCTGCACATATGTAAATGGCAACCCTGTTGCCATTATGAGTTTCTTTATTCATGGAAGAAGAGGGGCTTGACCTTAGTAAAACTGGACCCAAGTTACTCCTTATTCACCCTTAGATCTACTTCAATCTGGCTTAAAAATAGAAGAGAAATTGTTGCACCTATGAGTCTCTGTTGAAACCTAGATCAGTGTTTGTAAATGCAAGACAACTGTTTGTAATTATCCTCTCAAAATTTGTCATTCCCTTACTTGATCGAAACAAAGGGCTTTGGATAGCTGAGCATTTGCCATATAAACTAAATGGGTTCTCCAGGAGTTTTGTGAATCCAAACATTGGGCCCAATTAAGTTCTTCTGAGGTCAAGTTTGTACAAAGGTGGTCATGTCTGATATTGATTCCAGGTCACCTATCATGCCCCCTTCTTTCAAGCCACGGTGCTCTTTCGGGTCCTTGGTGTCTTTTCCTACCTGAAAAATCCGTTTTGCCATTTCCATTCATTGTAGCAGTTCAAAGAAAGTTAAATTTCAAAAGGAGAATTTAGGGTCTTGTTCTTATTTCTCCCCAAAGGCATATTATTCTCTAAGTAAATATACTAAAGTTTTTCTAGGATAGAGATAAAGCCTTTGTCAGGTCACAGAAGGTTCTGCTGCATCCTTCTTCCAAGAAAATGGTTACCATTCACCGCTGTAAATTTGCATAACTTCAAAAATCTAGGAAACAGAGCCTATTCCAACAAAAATCTGCTCTAAGGGGCCTGCTACCTCTATCTGGAAACACCTGTATGCAGGCTTCTCTGGATTAAAATAACTATTACATCTCACCAGGCACTCTGTAATATGTAAAGCATTTGGCCAAAGTGCCATGTTCATATACACCACTCAAAAAATGGCAGTTATTATTAAGCTGTTATTTTTGGGTCTTGCATTTTTTCACATTGGAAAAATATTGTAAGATGTGTAACAAAAATAAGAAAATGGGAGAAGTATGGTTCTTCAGTGTGTATTTTGCAAATACTCAGTTTTTTGACTGTTGCTTTTTAATTCTGGATATCATTAAACGCTGGTAATGACTTCTTACCATTCAGGAAGAAATACCTAAGTTTATTTATCAGAGAACACTGAATTCCCAGGAAAAGGGACTAAAATTCCCCAAATCTTTTACATTCACTTCAACCCTGGGTAAGACTATTGAGTTGAGGACAATCCTTCCCATAACACACTGAATTAGCAAACAAATAACTTTTCTCAAAGAGATTGCTTTTTCTAATCCCACTTGGTTCAGTTCTGAAGCATAAAGTTGCCTTTATAATTACAGTAACAGGTGATATTTTTAGCCATGTGTCCAATTTTATTAAAATTCTATGAGTTAGTCATATTGTATAAAATTCTCATTAGTTACATAAAAGCAAAAAGGAGATTATTAATGGTTAGTAGAATGCTAGAGAAAAATCTTACATACAAGTGTTTGCATTTTTGTTCCTAATGTATAATGTCATACACCTCAATCTTCTGTTTAACATTTTGTGGTCAGTGCCATATTCTGATGCCATCCTGATTCATAGCAATGACAGAATATACATTGAGTTTCATTCATATGCTTTTAAAATTCATACTCCAGAATTAAATTTTGAATTTGCTCCTTGGCTAAGTATTTCCTTCAAGAGAATTATTTATACTATAGTTTAAAAGGAGTTTCATATTAAGGCAGAGATGTTATCAGGCTACCCAGAGTACCCTAAAATGGCTTGAACTTTGTGACTTACCCATGGTATAGAGTCCTTTGTTCTACAGTCTCTAAGGCCTGATAATATTAGTGTCTGAGAAGAGATCTGTCTCAAGGACCAATTCACATTAACTCAAGTTCATGATATACCAAAATCTAAGAACCAGATAGCTAATGCATTAATTTGTGGTAAGACAATAACTGATGTTGGAAATGGAACAATCCATATGGGCTTCCAAATGATACTGAGAAAATATGAAATTAGGAAATGGTGATTTAATTTTAAGTTTAATGTTCTTATGCTTTGACAGCATGATGTATCCATTTATATGAAAGACAAATATCCATCTTCTCTAATCTCTAGGAAGAATACTAGAAGCATTCCTGTGATTTTGCTATGTTGGACAGTAGGCCATTGTTCTGCAATGTTTTTGAATAACTATTTTACTGGCATTCTGGTGAGGAGGTACAACCTCATTATATAGAACTGTCCCAGATTTTACAAAAGTTTAACATTTCTGGCCCCTAGTAAGGATTACAATGATACTCTAAAATTATTATTACAGCCCCCAAACAGCCTCATATACTTTCCAATGCCCCAGTGGAGGAAGGGGTCCTCTCCTGGTTGAGATCTACAGGTTGGCCTTCAATGGAAAGGGTCAAGAAGTAAAAAACTACCTTCTGTACAGTATGCCTACTTTTTGATTGGCTAATTTCTGATATTTTATGGTCTTATGCTTTTCTTTCCCAAGGTAATCTTTTAGAGGTCCATGTCATAGCTAGAAGATACCAAGAGACATTCACTGGACGCCACCTGGGGACCAGGGTAGAGTCCATAGGGAAGAATCCAAGGAGCAGACTCTAAGGGTCAACTTTATCAATGCCAGTGAGGCATTTACACTTTTTAGTGACCAAATCTGTCCCCAAAAGATCCTACATAGAACCCAGTGTAATATACAAATGGAAGTGAATACTCTAGTGGGAATTTGATGAGGTACAAGGGGAAAATCCACCTGTTCAACTTTCTAATGCTCCCTGAGGCAGCCCATGAGATAACTGTATGAAACTCGAGGGATGTAAGGAATGTAACTTCAAGAATTCTGTTTGTCTAGGCCTTTGCATGGTTTGGTTATACTCATTGAGGTAGATAATCACACAGGGATTTGAACCAAAATCCCATCTTATAATGTAATATGTTTCTCCCCAGAATGTGCTCTCAGGAGTCTACAATAGCAGATGACAGCTGTTCCTTCAACTGGGAATTCAGAGTGCTGGCTGCCTTTTTCTCAGGAGCATGGTTTACTAGTGATCCTGCCTTCCTCAGATGATAATTCTGGGCCATACATCACCACTACAAGACCCTGAATTCCCACTGGCACTCAGCTCCCATCTTTCCTTGACTTTGGCAGAAGATATGATGGCATCTTTACTTATCTCTCTCCTATCTTTGGAGACGTTGTCTATCTTTATGATGGCCTTTTAGGCTCTGCCTTGATCTAGTATATATTTTTCTTGTTAATTTTATAAATACTATTTATGTTAGACTTCTCTAGGAGTGTAGAGGTGCTCTGCAGTGGTCCTAGAAACCACCTATATAACTTCTGCAACTGTCTCCAAGTAAAATTAAAGGAAAAAAATGCAAGAGAATTCAAGAGATCAAAAGGAAATCCTAAGTTTTAGTCGTAGTGTGCTCTTTGTTTATCCCCAGTGATTAGTAAGATGGGTAGTTCATAAATGAGGATGCTTCTGTCAGTCCTCTGTCTTCTATTTCAAATACAGAAAGGAAAACCTTTGAGTTGGAACTGAGAGAAGATGGAGTCTCTGAGCTCATTCCCTGCCTCCATGAAACAAGTTCACTGTTACACAGCTAGTAAGATGATTATTAAGAAGATTTTGTTACACCTTATCTGACTTCTAAGGCCAGGCCAAAGCAAAACATGTTCCTCTTCAATGATTCTAGTGTTGAACTATTTACATTTGGGTATCTCTTCTCCCCTACTCTCCCTGTACTCCCACTTTTGGTGCCCATTTTTTCCCCATATTCTCTTCTTCAGGCCACCAAATGAGCTTTGATAATTTTAAAATTATATTTCATTAGCTATAAAAATATCTAAAATAAAATGTTGAACAGATTATATTAGTAGAATTCTAGGCATTATGGAATTAAGTAAGAATTATGGATGTGGCACTAACTTTCTAGAACTCTGGATATCACTCCATGTGATAACATCCATGTAGTGGGTTACCATCTTTTCTTTCTACACAAATTCTACCCCTTCCTAGATTCTTTCCCATTTCCAAGGGAAGAGGGTGATGGTCAACTTGGGCAGCATTAACATGAGAGTGTTTGTTCTGTCCATGTATATCACCAGTTTAGCTCTCACCCTTCCATCCATGAGACTAGGTAAGAGGACCCATGGGCTATCTTCAGTGACCCTGTGACCATCTCTCTCAAGATGAGGCAGAAAATCCACAGAACTAGAAAACTCTCCTTTCTTCCCTTGTTTTCCTTATGCCATGCATGTAGCTGAAGATTTCAATTTCAGAAGTGGTAGAAGTCCCATTTATGACTTATCTCTAACTTGTTTACTTCACCCCTGCCTTTGTAGAGAGATATATTTGGATATTGGACATTTATTAAGCTTTTAACAAAAGTGTACTTATTACCATTTGGCTGCTTTCCTTTGCGATGAGTTCCCCCAAGGAATTTAGTTGACAGTACAGAATAGGAGGAGGCACAAGGGGGAAGGAAGAGGGTAGCATTAATTAACAGAGCAGGGATAGAAAAATCCTAGATCTGTGGCCATAAAAACAATGATGAACCTCTTAGTTCTACCATAATATCATGAGCTCATTGGAGTTCATCGTTCAACACCAGGGTATCTTGAGGGCTTGAGATATTCTCTGATCAAAGGGAAAAATTCTCCTCTTATCCTCTTAAAACCATATGGATTAGTAAGAGGAATTTAGAAAACTGAGTTAAACCAAAATTGTAAACTTATCAATAGAAAACGAGAATTAGGAATGGTGGAAAAGTTCAGGCTTATCATTATTTCATATCAATTTACCATCTGTTCCAGATTGAATAACCCATCTGGTGTCTGCTGCCAACAACTATCAACACATCTTCCAGATGCCTCTGCTGAACGTAATTATTAAAGTTTTTACTTGATTTAAAAACATGTAGAAGAGCAAAGTATGTATGTTTCATCCCAAATGAAATTGCAATGGCTTTCACTTTTCTGACGACTTCAATCTATTCACACTAAATCATTAGCTGGGCTGAAGTTCTGCTTAAGAGTAACAACCGGTATGTGTCGAGCAAACTTAACAATTATGATGGCGAACACAGCTAAGGGTAATGGTAACCAAAGGCCTACGAGAGGAAAAGATTCAGAGAATCTGACAAGAGTTCTCACAATCACATGTACTGACTTATTAAACATATATGTATGCAGGTGTAACTCCAGCTGCTGAAGTTTGGAGCTTAAGAAGATGGATGCCACACTAAGAGAATCAATTGTCAGTAAAAGTTGAGTCTGCCTAAAATAAAGCCGGGCATTGACTTTAAGTAGGCAGCCGAGAGGCTGCATGGTGCAGACAGAACTTAGTACTGAACTTGAAATTGTATGATTTGGGTATGAGCCTTGAGTCTGCTAGTTGTCTGACTTGTGCAAATCACTTAATCTCTCTGGCCTTGTCTGCTCATTTTTCAAGTGTCACCAGAAGAATCCTGATAAAGCTCCTTGTAAACTATAAATCAAAATAGAGCTATTTTACACCCTTTTGTAATAAATCAAGATACAAATGGATTTTAATAATCAGTCAGTAAAAATAAATTTATTACGTAAAGTATCCAAAGTATGTTTTTTATCCGGAGTAAAATAATGAAATATAAAATTTAAGTCAGACACATACACCCAAACTGATTCACAAAGACTGAAAAAACTTCATGAGGGACAAAGTTGGAATAATTCTTTTACAAATCATCAAATTAATCTTTGTTAATTCAAGTTTTTCCCTACTTACCCTCACTTTTATGAAGTGACCAGCTTAATACAGTGTGAATTTAATTCAATAAATATTAATTGAGTGTTTACTATGTGCAAAGGTTAATGTCAGACTCTAGAGACAAGTACAGAATTGCTAATCACCTAGCAACTGACACAGCTATCTTTCTTGTCTATACTCAACACCCTTTCTTATTGGTTGATACTTATTCTGCACTGACTATTAAAGATTTGAAGATCACCTCTGGATACATATATCAATAAAACACAGTTTCTCCTAGCCTTTGCCCATGCCTGAGCTTCATCTCAGTTTTCCAAATGCACAGTTGGTATAGGACACTAATTAAAGCATGGAGAGTTAAAGCACCAGTTAGTTTTATTGACTAAAGTGTACTAATTAATTCATTTGGTTGACATTAGGAGTTTGGCCATTAGAATCTAACTTAAGTTTACATTTTGCTGGGGAATCTGTGGCTTCCTATCTTGACCCACAATTTCTTTAGTGATATTTTTATTTTCCTGTCTGTTGATAATAGCTTCTCCTGATAAACTAAAGTTATCTCTATTATCCTGACAAGTCTGTAAAATCAATACTGTTGTCACTTGATAGGTTGAGCTTGGATCTTAGATGTATCTAGTGTATTTCCTAGGCAGTGGTGACTAGGTAGTAAAGAGGTTGACTCCAGATCTGTCTGATCTCACATGCAGTGCTTTTTTTTTTGTTTTTTGGGTTTTTTTTTTTTTTTTTTTTTTTTTTTTTTTTTTTTTTTGGCTATTCTCTACTGAATGATTAGCAGGACTTCATCCTCATCATGGGCCCCATTTTATCTTGAGTCATACCCTACTTCTCTCCAGTATTTCTATTCCTTATCCATCAGATTATATTTCAGATAGGAAACCCACATTCCCATAGTGAAAAGGGGAAAGTTTCCTCTCTCACCATAGCAATGAAGATAAGTAACATTTATCCTATGACCAGGCAGGAATATCTCAATCATCACAACTGAGTCGGTAGTGAACTCCTGGTACCATTAACAAAAAGGGACATTTTCTTCATTGCAAAATCTTCTGCTACAGAATGCACAGAATTCTAGGGGTTATGGGACAAGAAGGCTTACCATGAATTTCTATAAATGAAGACTCTCAAGACTCTAAGTGTCATCCAAAACAAAATAGACACAAGGGTAATTCCCAGAAGAGGGGTGGGGGAATGGTAGGCAATTCTCCCTTATCATGCTTTTATTATATATATTTTTTATATATATGAAATTTATTGACAAATTGGTTTCCATACAACACCCAGTGCTCATCCCAAAAGGTGCCCTCCTCAATACCCATCACCCACTCTCCCCTCCCTCCCACCCCCCATCAACCCTCAGTTTGTTCTCAGTTTTTAACAGTCTCTTATGCTTTGGCTCTCTCCCACTCTAACCTCTTTTTTTTTTTTTCCTTCCCCTCCCCCATGGGTTCCTGTTAAGTTTCTCAGGATCCACATAAGAGTGAAACCATATGGTATCTGTCTTTCTCTGTATGGCTTATTTCACTTAGCATTACACTCTCCAGTTCCATCCACGTTGCTACAAAAGGCCATATTTCATTTTTTCTCATTGCCACATAGTATTCCATTGTGTATATATACCACAATTTCTTTATCCATTCATCAGTTGATGGACATTTAGGCTCTTTCCATAATTTGGCTATTGTTGAGAGTGCTGCTATGCAAAAGTGAATTACTGGGACCTTATGAAGATAAAAAGCTTCTGCACAGCAAAGGAAACAACCAACAAAACTAAAAGGCAACCAACGGAATGGGAAAAGATATTTGCAAATGACATATCGGACAAAGGGCTAGTATCTAAAATCTATAAAGAGCTCACCAAACTCCACACCCGAAAAACAAATAACCTAGTGAAGAAATGGGCAGAAAACATGAATAGACACTTCTCTAAAGAAGACATCCAGATGGCCAACAGGCACATGAAAAGATGTTCAGCGTCGCTCCTTATCAGGGAAATACAAATCAAAACCACACTCAGGTATCACCTCACGCCAGTCAGAGTGGCCAAAATGAACAAATCAGGAGACTATAGATGCTGGAGAGGATGTGGAGAAATGGGAACCCTCTTGCACTGTTGGTGGGAATGCAAATTGGTGCAGCCGCTCTGGAAAGCAGTGTGGAGGTTCCTCAGAAAATTAAAAATAGACCTACCCTATGACCCAGCAATAGCACTGCTAGGAATTTATCCAAGGGATACAGGAGTACTGATGCATAGGGGCACTTGTACCCCAATGTTCATATCATGCTTTTATTATATGTGGGCACCAGATCAGTGGCTTGCATCCACTGCTTCATGTAGTTAGGTGGAGTATCCTCCTTAGAGAAACCTTGTGACTCTGGTTTCATCACAACTAACTATGCGCTAAGCTTTGTAGGTTCTGATTTTTCTCATTTCCTTTCTCTTCTTCTCCAGTACTATCAGGATTGTACTTGAAAGATCACATTGACAGATTGTTTCCATGGGATATTTTTAGTGTTGTGGATAAGAAAATCTCCAGCAAAGGTCAGATCTTTCACTGTTTTAATTAAATTGCAGTGGAAGGAGATTATATCATAAGGGTGGCCAGCCAGCTAACTCTGCTGCAATATACACAAAGCCATCATAAGTCTCTTTTGTTACCATGTGTGCGTAAGAGTGACGTGGGGCACCAGGGCCAGGTTTTAATTTAAAATGAGTCTTGATAATTACTTCGATTTTTTTTTCAAATTGTTGTCAAGGGATATTAAATAAGGTTTTGTAGATTCACAGTGACTCTGATTATTACTTTTTATTAGTATGATATTTTATTACTTCCCCTTCAGACATAAGCAGGCAATTTTTAGCCATCAGTTATTTGATACCACCAGCTTAAATCCTTTCCATCACTTGTAGAAGATATATGCCTCCCCTGGAAGTTTTCAAAAAGTTTTCCCCCATTTATTTATCTTCTTGTGTATTCTCCCAATGAGAAAATTGAGTTCATTTCGAAAACAAGTATCTTACACATATCTCCTCAAAGGATTCTTTGTTCTAAGGGAAAGAGAATGTTAAGGGCTGTTTCTGAAGTGCTCTATGATGAGGTTGAAATATTGCTGCTTTGAAAATGAATACAGACAGTTTCACTTATAATATATGTGCTTCTTACTGGACTCCAAGAAAGCAATAACCAGCTCCACAGACGATTCAGCTCAACATCCCTTTTAGTCTAAGTGAGTGGGCAATGAAGAATTTTAAATTGACTTTCTTGGGTTACAAATCAGGTATCAGCATATTTATTTAAAATTCTAGAAAATATCCTGAAAACTACTTTTAAGGGATATAAAAGAAAGCTCTTATCTCAATTAGAACTACCTATCACTTGGCTCTGTGGGTTTTATAGATTCACAATAAGTTTGATTTATTAAGCAAAGAGAAAAGCCATTGTGCAGAATGTAACAAATGAGAACTGGTTATCAAGACTATGAAAACATGATAGTGCTATGGTACATGACTATTACTGATTATCTCTTATGATGAGTTCCTTTTTTGGAAGACTAGAGAAGCTTCTTACATGCAATATATAGGGATAGAAAGGCTCAAGGGAGAGGGAGAGGACAGAAAGAGACAGGGAAAGAGATGGGGCACTAATCAAAATGTATCTCTATTTGACTTTTTCTGCTTATAAAAAAATGATGTGAAGGATCCCAACATCCTTCCTCTACTTCTTCCGTACACATTCCTTTTTTAAGATTGATAGCTTTCTCTCCACCTGCCAATTTAGCTGTAGTATCTCTCCTGAGAAGACTATGAAAATTATCCATTAGATCCAATGAATTCAACTTCAGTGGCATTCTTGTTCTTTGGGTAGCTATTTGTGATCTAAAATCTGGTCCCACCCTAACTACTGCCTTAATTAATTTTTCCCCTTCATGGCCAAAGCTCTTAAGAGAGGTATTCCCACAACTTCCATTTGCTCCACACCCTCTCTAATCCGCTCTCTTTTAATTTGACTTATGCCTGTTCCATTTCACCCAAAGTGCTTTCAAAAGGTCAATGATAACTTCTCTGTGAAACTTGAAAGTTTAGACCACCCTGTCCTTTCTAAAATACCTCTTCTCTTGGTTTCCATGGCACCACAATATTTGTTTTTCTTCCTACCTCTTTAATTACTTCTTTGTCTTCTTTGTGAAGTTCTTCACCTTTGCTCATTTCATACATGTAATTATTGCTCAAAGTTCATTCCCAGGATATTCTCTCACTTTCTCTGGGTGATCTCATCCATCCACATAACTTTCATTCCCATTAAATGTCAATAATTTCATATTTTTATCTCCAGTTAAGCCTACTTGCTGGAGTGCCAGATCCATTGGTACAATGGTCTAGAGCACATATTAACCTAGATGTATTGCAGGCACTAAAAAGACAACTTTGTCCAGAATTGAATTCATCTTCTTTCTTCTGACCTCAACCACTCCAAACAGATTCTTCCCATGCTCTGTAAGCATAATGTTTTAAAATAGTTTACTAGGATTCAACCTGGATTTCTCCTTACCTGGTTTCTAGATTCAATTCCCTTCTTCCCATTTCCATTGTACTACCTCAGTCCAGGCCAGCAAATTTCTCTGGATAGACTCCCCATGAGTTTCCTAGTTGTTCTAACTCCTGTCTTAATTCCCTACAACCCACACTCTGCCCTGCAGACAGAGTCAACTTTCTTTCCTACAAGTCTGATCATGTTATCTTGCACACTTAAAACCATTATTGTCTTTCAAAAGCCCTTAGGACAAAACGCAAACTCTATAATATAACTTACAATTGGCTGCTTGTTTTAATGGCTTCTTAATTTTCCAGCCTCTTCTAATAACTCCAACACCCACTGACCACCCTTGCCAGAGTTTTCCCCCAGCTCTCCCTCACCTTGGAGGAACTGTACATGCTTCTCCTGCTGCCTGGAGTACACTTGCCTTCTTCTTTGCCTGGTAAACTATTATTCTTCCTTTAGGCCTCTGCTGTATTTTTCCTCCTATATTTTATTATAATTTTCCTCTACCTCCACAGGATGTAAGGGTGTCTGGCAAATGGTAGTTACTCACCAAATCTTTCCTTTTTTTCTTTTTTAATATTTATTTATATTTGAAAGTGAGAGAGAGAGAATGAGCACCAGTGGAGGAGGGGCAGAGAGAGCTGGTGACAGAATCTGAAGCAGGCTCCAGCCTTTGAGCTATAAGCACAGAGCCCAACATGGGGATGGAACTCATGAGCCATGAGAGCATGATCTGAGCTCAAGTTGGACACTTAATAGACTAAGCCACCCGGACACCCCTCTTTTTTTTTTTCTTTCTTTATTTAATTTGAGAGAGACAGGGACAGCATGTGTGGGGGGAGGGGCAGAGAGAGAGGGAGAGAGAGAGAATGCCAAGCAGGCTCCATACTTCTAGCACAGAGCCCAACACAGGGCTTGAACCCATGAAATTGTGAAATCATGACCTAAGCCAAAACCAAGAGTTGGACACTTAACTGACTGAGCCACCCAGGCATCCCAAATCTTTCAATAATTAAATTTCAAAGGCTAACTTCACAGCTACTTTCTCCAAAAATATCTTCACTCATATGGGGAATTTAAGAAACAAAACTAATAGGGGTACCTGGGTGGCTCATTTGGTTAAGCATCCGACTTCGGCTCAGGTCATGAGAACAGTGAGAACTGTTCGTGGGCTCGAGCCCCATATCAGGTTCTGTGCTGACATCTCAGAGCCTGAAGCCTGCTTCAGATTCTGTGTCTCCCTCTCTCTCTGCCCTTCCCCCTCTTGCACTCTGTCTCTCTCTCAAAATAAATATACATTAAAAAAAAGAAACAAAACAAATAAACAAAGGGGGGAAAAGAGAGAGAGAGAGAGAGAGACAAACCAAGAAATAGACTCTTAACTGTAGAGGAGAAACTGATGGTTACTGGAGGGGAGGTAGGTGGGGGGGATGGGTGAAATAGGTGATGGGGATTAAAGAGTACACTTATCATGATAAGCATTGAACAATGTATAGAATTGTTGCATTACCATACTGTACACCTGAAACTAATAGAATGTTAACAATACTGGAATTAAAATAAAAAACTTAACAAAATAAAAAAGAATAATGCTAGGTGAAATAAATCAGAAAAAAAGATATCCTCACTATGCATACTTACTTTCAAGGACTTCTGTTGAACTAGTGTAGATAAGTTGACTGGCTGGTGATTTAATAAAATAGACAATCAAATCCAGAAGCAGCCACCAACAATATGAGTTCTTTTGTCAACAATGACCCCTGAGCTTTCAGTCCACTAAAGAGATGAGGTCTCTAAGACACCAGGAGGAGATTACAATAGGCAGATGTCTGTATGTAGGCTTCTAAATGCAGTCTTCTCCCAGGTGGCTTGAGAACTTGGCTTGGGTTCCATAGACGGATATCCTACACCATGTGGATCCTTCCCAGTGCCCACTTCTTACTATGATTTCTACTATTCTCCTGTTACCACAGTTACACCCAATTAGCATTTTATTTCCCTTCTTACCTCCTTTATTATTATCACCAATCATGCTTTATGTATTACTTCATGTGTTCAGTTGGTTCTATCAACAATCCCATGAGGTAATCTTTACTCCCCCTGTTTAATAGGGAAGAAACTGAAGCCTATCTATGGTCATCTAGCTATTCAGTAGCCAACTTGGGCTTTAACTCCAATGTCAGTATTTATTTTATGATTTCTGGAGTGTGAAACCCTTCTTAATACATCATTGTCACCTGTCATGCTCAATGGCATGTGTTAATTATTCAGTGAGTACATTCTTTTTTTTTTTTTAACTTTTTTTTTTTTTTATTTTTTATTTTTGGGACAGAGAGAGACAGAGCATGAACGGGGGAGGGGCAGAGAGAGAGGGAGACACAGAATCGGAAACAGGCTCCAGGCTCTGAGCCATCAGCCCAGAGCCCGACGCGGGGCTCAAACTCACGGACCGCGAGACCGTGACCTGGCTGAAGCCGGACGCTTAACCGACTGCGCCACCCAGGCGCCCCGAGTGAGTACATTCTTATTGGATAAATGTTTTAAATACATTAAGATGTTGGAAATAAGACAGAATATTCTTTCCACTTGATGTTAGTCTGTTTTACTGTAGTTTCTTAATGACTATGTGTAGGTATATTGAGCACAATATGCAACACACTCAATTAACCAACTAAAACAGCAAAGAGTAAAAGGATGTGAAGGTTTGCCTTGGCCAATAGTAGGAACCACTCACTTTCCAGAAAAGAGATAACACAGAAAACCAAGTGAGCGTGACAAGAAGACTAGAAACAAATAACTGGGTAATTTTCATTTTGTACCTCAATCCTACAATTTGGCCAATGTGTATTTTATATCAAATATGCTTCATTTCAATTGATGTGTAATTTTAAGATACATAAATTTAGTAAAGTAAAATGAGGCACAAAATATACTTATTTTTTATTAGTTTTTCACATTAGTTTTTTATTTTATGTTACTGGAGATAATATATATTGAAGTCTAGCTGGGATCTCTGGATATCTCTCTCTCTCTCTATATATATATATATACATATATAGAGATATATATGATATTTATATTATTAGTTCCTATCCTTATGTTTCTAGGATAGATAACATACTCATTTATTTAGAGATAAGGAGGTGAGGGGGGAATTAAGGACTTTATTTTGATAAGGCAAATTACAGTAAAAGTCATAAAAATGTGAGATTTTAGACAATATTAATGACTTAACTCTATTAAGAAAAAAGTGAAATATTTGCTTGCCTAAAGTAATCAATGATCTGGGAAATACACTTGTATCATTGCTTAAAAAGAAATGCTTAAATTAGCACTGTGGATCAGGGGCATGGAAATAGGTATTTAAACATTTGGTTTGTGACTCTGGGAGTACAAATTCTTTGGATCCCACTGTCTTCTAGCCTAGTTATTAACTCCAACTTCTTGTCTGAAAGTGCCATCTTACAAGCCTTGCTTGATGAGAAAAATCAACAAGCCTTTCTACCCTCCCACTATCACATCCTCTCTGATGCCCTTTATAGAACCCTTTTTAGAACCCTTGATTATATGTTCCAATCTGGTACTTGCAACCTGGATAATTGAATCAAATTGGTGAGAGAAAATGAATATTCTCACCTGCAAAAGCAATGATCGGATAATGATGACTAGGGTAAAAGGGCATGCAGATTTTTGTGCTAACATCTCTAAAAATAGCCCAGAAGTTGCACTGAGAGCATATACATCCTGTACCACCAGCCTAGGAACACTAAACACCATCATTGGATATTGAAACACTATGGATCAAAATATAACGGTGGCTATTGTGGGAGTAATTGCTGATAATAATGTCTGTGAAAGCAAATTGTGAAGATGGTTTCTGACTTATCCCAAGAAGTAACTATTTTATAAAAAGACACTACTTAACCTGGGTTGATGAATAAATTAAGAAAGTAAAAAGAGGAAATGAATGGGCTACGCACACAGAGTGGAGTCTAGAGATCCTCACATTGTGTCTCTGTGTGTATATCTCTATCTTTATCTCTATCTCTATCTCTTTCTACCTCTACATCTCTATCAACTGATAGATGATAAAAAAACTCATTAAACTGATAAAATAAGTAACCCATTTAGATTAAATGAGTCCTACAAATTATCAGCAGACTTTGTACAAGCTTGCCTTATGAAACACAAAAAGTAGTCTTTTGCATTTACTAAGACTGAAAACTTTTGGGTTTTGGACACATTGATCTTTCAGTTACTAGATTAACAACTGTGAAGGAAATAGAGAATTAAAGTCTAGCTGGGATCTCGACATAATTAAAAGGCCCTGAGAAGAGACTTCTTTTCAGCTGTCCACATCACGACTGACATTAAAAAATGTTTTTTTCTACACTAAGACAAGTGCTGCCCAATTATTTTGAGGAAACTATGAAGTGTATATGCAGGAAGATGTGTTATCAGAGTGTGTGCATGCATTTGCATGCTTGAGAGAATAAGAAAGGAAAGAAAGGTATAAAACTGCATAATTATCTTCTTGTCTATTGGAAGTTGGACTAATTTGCCATGGATATAAGATTGTCTCAAGGGATACCCACGTGGGCAGTCTTTCAGAGTAAGTATAGAAAAGGGGCTAGTCAAAGAAATGATATTTTTGAAATGTGTTTATAATTTTCCTTGGAGCTTTCATTTAAAAATGTTTCAAGTGTTTGGGAACAATGTAAAGAATAAGAAATGGGGAAGTAAAGAGTGATACTGTTCTGTCTCTGGCTTTAGGAACTCTGGACCATGGCTCTGACTAAAATATCTTTCTGGATAATTGCTAACATTACTTCAGAAGTGTTGCTAGGAGTGATGATAACTGGTCAACTTGGCATCATGTAACTATGATACTTTCTCAAGTTAACATTGTTAAGAGATAATCAAGTCACACAAACAAGCAAAAACATGGGGGAAAATAAATTTGGTGCCATCTATAAATAAAAGCAAAAAGCCCTAGGCATGAAATCAATCAACAAAAATAATTTTTAATGCAAAATGTGTTTATATCTAAAATTTACTCACTCTAACCTTAAATGTGCACCAAAAACGCAGTTTCTTTATTTCCTATGGCTGACCTGATTTTCCTTATGAGGTTCTCACCACCTGGGAAAGGACTTGCTAGTCATTAGTATCTTAGCTCCCTGTAGTTTAAAAGGCCTCTTTTCTTAATGTTCAACTGCAGGAAGAAGGGTTTAAAAAATGGCCACTTCTGGATGACTCATTTTTCTTGCCCAAGATGAAGCAATGGAGTTCTGTATATGAAGGGAAACTACCTGTGTCCCTAATGCATGAGTAGCCAGAGTCTTAGATCCACTGACTGTCCACTGGATCCTCACTTCCCTCTGCTATAGCTCCTGTTCTACTCTTTACCTACACCGGTGACCCCTGTGCTGCATGCAACTGGTTCAGTTTGGCCAGTCAAGAAGGTGAGCTCCCAGTTACTCATGGAGTTATAGTCCTAGGCACAGGCCTCTTGTTTTACACTCTTTTTTTGCAGCAGCATCTTATTTTATTCCCAAATCTTTACCAATCCATATCACCTCCCTGGAAGGTGCAGGAACTTCCAGGACCCCTGCTTGTCATACAGAACCCAAGTGAATATGTCAAGGTATTCTGTATGGTCAATAGGGTGACCTCCTGACCTCTTCTGCAGGTGCTCCTCCACCTAGCAACCCTGGAGCACTTGGCCCTTTTAACCTTCTTTACAGGTTAACAGGTTTACTGTTTAACAAGAAAAGCTGCCGGACCTGAAAGCTGCTAAAAAAGGTATTATCCAGGTTACTTTCTTAAGATTTGGTGTGAGATGGAAAGGAGAATATCTAGAGATTTTCATTATTTATGTCTTCCTGCAACTAGAGCTGGGGCTTAATCTTAGTGGGATTTAGAGACTTCAGTTCCTTAGGGGCAGAGGGAGCAAAGTGCCATGGTAATAAATCCCCATGAACTCATGTGAGATGCAGATGCTGCTCTGAGAGATAAAGCCTGGGAGGTGTGATCCAGGTTATGTCCCCAGCTACTCAGTCCTGGTGCTTCGTTTCCCCACAGACCAGTTGTATTTAAGACAACTTTGGGGACAAGGACAGAGATGGAGTACTGAGCATTTGTCCTGCCATGGGGAGTAAATGTCTGCTGCTTTTGGCCCAGTAGCACCAGCCAAAGGGCAGAGAGCAGGTGAGGGCTTACCTCCTGGTCTCTTCTCACCCAACAACACAGATTTTCTTCTGTTTTTTTTTTTTTGTTTTTTGGGTTTTTTTTGTTTTTTTTTTGTTTTTTTTTTTTTTAATCAGGCACAGAAAGAATAAATATCATAGCTATTTGTCTCATTCCACAAGGCAGTCTGGTGTGATCCAGACCATCCAGTTTCTGGTCTCCTTTTTAACACCATCTCCTATTCAAAGTCATTCCCTGAGAACAAGACCCTAGCTATACCTCAAAACTAGTTCCTCGTCTTAAATTCAAATGTCCCCCTTTTTGACCACAGTCTTCTTCCTTTCTCTCACATACTCCCTGTACTTTCTTTCCGTTATTTCATAGAATCCCTTGGCCATTTTGGTTGCCCAGCACATGAAGCTTCTTCCTACATTTGGGGGAGTATCTTGGGGAGAGAAAGAGGCACTTCTTGTGTCAGAAATAAAACATGCCAAATATTTAGCTTCCTTGCAAGCTAGAATTTAGACACATGACAGCCTGAACCTCAAGACCTCCTTCAAAGAATTTGAGTTGGGAGATGACACAGCTGTGGATAGTAAAGAAGTTCCAGGTGGGGGGAATTTTCAGGGCCCAGAAGCAGGGGTTTTGGTGACAGTATCCTGTGTCCACTGGGGTTGATGCTTAGCAGTGGTGGCAGTGGCAGCATCAATGATCACTTTTGCATCACAATTTGGACTTTCTTCCTGACAGTGCTGCACTACATGGTCCTTTAGGTCTGGAAAGTTCTGTGAGCTACCCAAGAACATTTTAAGGCTTTCATTTTCTGCTTAAAGCTTCTGCCAAAGCTGGTTTTGAATTGTATCCAAGAGCCCTACATGATACATATGGCTTACAGGAACTTTTAGGATTTGACCATGACTTTCCTCCCTAGATTCATCTCTTAGTGTGACTTCCCACCTTGTTTCCTGCAGTTCAGACATAATTAAAGTCTTTCATCTTTTCTTTCTTGGCTCTCTCACTTCCAGACCTGTATAAATATTCTACCCTCTGTCTGGAGAACTGGTCTTTTGCAAAGACCAGTGTGTTCCCAGTTAGTACTAGTCACCTCCTTAGACTCTCTGAAACTATGAATGGCTATGTGATTCAGTCCTGGCCAAAGAATTATAAGTAGAAGTCTCCCAGGTAGGGCCTCCAGAATATAAACGGTCAGTCTCAGTTCACAAATGCTTCTTTCCCTTCTCCTTCCCTTTTTACCTGTAATGAAGACCTGACATCTGGCATTGAAGCAGACATTATGTAGCCATGAGAACAAGAGCCACACTGGAAGAGAAAGAAACCAGAGTGAATCTGGGTTCTCAATGACTTCATGAGCAGTTGCACCAGATGTGAATTGTCTACTTCCAATGTCTTATATAATATGAACAAATCTCTATTTAGTTAAGCCACTGCTGTCATATTTCTGTTATGTGCTATTGAGTGCAATTTGGAGCTCCTTAGGCAATTTGGCCTTTTGCTTCCTTTATGAAAACACATCATCTAGTTGTAATTTTCTATCTACTTATCTGTATCTTTACTATTAGTTGTAAGCTCCAAGAAGACAGTGACTAGAGTGGGTTGAATTGTGTTCCTAAAAAGCCATGTTCTAATCATGACCTCTGGTACCTGTGAATGTGACCTTATTTGGAAATAGGATTTTTGTAGATATAATCAAGTTAAGATTTGGGCAGGCCCTAAATCCAATGACTAGTGACTGTATAAGAGAATGGAGAGGGAGACTTGGACACAAAGACACAGGCAGGGAAGGAGGCCTGTGATGATGGAAACAGAGATTGGAGTTATGCTGTTATGAGCCAAGGGATACCTGGTGCCTCCAAAAGCTGAAAGAAACAAGGAAGCATTCTCTATTAGAGCCTTCAGAGATAGTATGGTACTGCAGACATCTTGATTTCAGATATATAGTCTCCAGATATGAGATAGTATACACTTCTATTGTTTTAGGCCAGATACAGTTGGTTGTAATTTATTATGGCAGTCTCAGGAATGCAACATAGTGACCAGATCTGAGTTGTTTATATTTGCAACATGCCCTCTTATATTAGAATCACCAACCTTAGTATTTCTCTAGAGTCATCATGTGGGGTAGATTAGAACCAGAAGAGATACTAGAGATATCTGCTTTGTGAGCTAGCAATTTGCTGATTCCATATTCTGGGTCCTGGCATACAGACACAGTATGCAAGAATCCAGAATCCAAGGATAGTAAATAGATTTCATCTTGACTGTCTAGAGTGTTGTGTTGCATAAAATTCTGAAGCTGCATCTGAGTCATTCATTCCATTTATTCAACACTTATTTATAGAATTTATATTATGTGAATACATCAGGTAATATTCTGGGTCCTAGAAATCCACCACACACAAAAGAGCAAAATCAATCAATCAATCAATCCCTGTCTCCATAAAGCTGGCAATGCAAAGAAAGGTGTGATGGATTAAAGATGTCTTCTGTACACAGGGGAGGGAAGAATTGAGGCAGGTTCCCTTATATCTGCTATCCTTCTAGATTGGATCTAGTCATAATATTGAATTTTCTGGCAGTTCTGCAGTTATGTGTATCTCTTCTTTAGAATTCATATAAACAACTCATTCCACTTATTGGCAGCTCTTTCTTCTTTCCATGTTGAAAGAACATACTAGTGGCAGACCCTTTTGATAAGGGGGGCTGTGTAAGCTTCATTGGTAGACCTAACAGACTGCTAAAACCAGGGGAAGAGTTAAAGACATTCTCCTGCCTTAATCAGAGTCTCTAAAAATTCTGAGTGCACATCAATGAAGCAAAGAATTTTATTCTCCATTAGAGGTTGGAAGATATTGCAGACAAGTAAAATAATAGCTGAGGATAGTTTATCGAGAATAAAGCTGGTATAGGGTTGAACGTGTCCTTAGCTAAACTTCTGAGAAACAGTAGAAAAAAAGTAAGCTAAATTTAAAGACGTAACCACTCTAATATGCAAATACAAATTACACACGCACACTCAATTTGAAAGGTTAACTTAAAGTGCTCCCTTGATCTCAATCAAGCCAGCTCTGAAATTTGGTGAGAGTCAGGAATTTACTGGAAACAGATGCTGTGTAGCCAATCTGTTTTCTAGATTAATAAAATTTCATTTCCTGTGACAATCCTAAATTCTCCAGTCTATGTAGAGCAGGCATTTTTATATCAACATGTCAGACACCTCAGTTCCTGTTATACCAGCTCCTCTGGCCATATCTGAGGTCTCTTTTCAGCCACTTAAAGCAAGATTATTTTCTGTATGGTAACTCATTTGCAAAAACAGGAAATAGATCACAATTTTGGCTGGAGACTGAGGAAATCTGGGATATTATGGCAATCTCACCTTAGGTTTAAAGTAAGGTGTGGTTTCAGTGTGAATTTCCTGCTAAATATTTTGGCAAATATTCTATTCTCCGTCAGCTGATATCTGAGGAATATGATTCTGGGAATTACTGATTTGGTATTTGGAAGTGACAGAATGGTGCCAATTTGACCTGTCTTCAATTCGGCTGTGACATCAGTCAAGTCACTTAGAGTTACTGTAACTGTAGGGTCCTAATACAATTACAAAGACCTCCGAGTGTGTTTAATCCAGCTGCAGGGTTATTGGAAGGAAAATTCTCTCTAGATGACCCAAAAGCCCTTCTCAACTTCATAATGTTTTTTTGTATGAAAAGGCCCTGAGGTCAGCCTACCCAGTGATACTGGGCACTGAATCTAAGATCTTACAGTGTAAAACTGTCTAGACAAACAATTTGTGACATATGCATGCATTAATTTATGGCTATTTTAAAAAGTATGCAGTTTTCCTTTGGGCATGTAACCAATGGCTCTTAAAGGAAGCTCCAAGGACATAGGCTACCAATATACTTCACAACTCTCTCAAAATGCAAGACCCTTCTTTGTTCTTATATGAAGGGAAATGCAAATCCAAAGACTCTTATTTTCACTTAGGACTTAAAGCTATTTATGATTAAATTAATGGTGAGCTATTAGAGTTATTTAAGTTTGATACTTGCAAAATGAATTAGTGTTAAGAGAGCATACTGGGCACTTAAATTTGGTATCCTACTCTGAAGACCAGATGACACATTATGCTACAAAATGTGGTAGATTTTGACTATTTCATTTATATACATAATTTGAATGCCAGAACTCAGATATTGATATAATATTGTGTTAAAATAGACTTCATTTTTATATGTTGCTCATTTGGTCTTTCCATTCTATCTTATTATTATTTTAGCTACCTTATTATCTATTTATTGTGATAGTGTGGTAAAAGCCATATATAGTGCATGGAAATGTGTATGGGCATGAACACTATTTTTGACCTATGACCCATAATTTCTGTAAGGACTAGACTGTACATGTCTATTTATGTGGTTTCAGTATGATTTTACCATTTCTAAAATCAGAGAGCCCCTCTCTCTATCTGTGTGTCTGTGATGTGCATGTGTGTGTGCATGTATATGTGTATTTACTTACATGATAATACTTCCTTCTCTTCACCTAATTTTTTTCTCCTTTGGGAAGTGGGATATGGGTGGAATGCTGGACATGGTATGGAATTTGGGGCCCTGCCAAAGAAGGCCATGCTAAAGAAGCCTGAGATATAATGATACAGACTTGGATATAATGAAATAGAACAAGAAGATAGATTCATAAAAGACGGATACTTGTGTTTTTCATTTTAATTCACACCTTCTTTTTAATAATGTTAAAGTTACTTAAACATTATCTTCCTTGAAAAATTTCTACAAACATAAAATACATATATTTGTTTACCCTCGTCTCCCTATCATGTGAGATACGATCCTTCACAGAGATATTTTTCAAGAGACTACAATATGATTGCTAAAGTAGAAAATAGGACCTGATGTAAATCATATGTATATACATACATGTGTATTATTTGTATGGTTTTTTTCTTTTTTGGTTTTGTTTTGTTTTGTTTTGTGTAGAAAGAACCCTAAGAGGATTTCTACTTTATTTTTTTTAATATGAAATTTATTGTCAAATTGGTTTCCTGTATGGTATTTTCAAACCATTATATTTGCTCCATTAGAATGAGATAGGGAGGTTCTCATCTCAATTTACATTTGAATCCTCAAAGTCACCTATATCAGAAATCATCCAACTGGAATAAAATGACCAAGTTTTCTAAATATGCAAAGTTGGTACCTAACCTTTAAAAATTATTTGATAATAGAAAAAAATCACTTTGGCAGTTGAATTCTTATTGGAAGAAGGAGGCCACTTCATATTTTACTTTTCAGTCAAGAGACTCAGCTTGTCACACATCATCCCACCACACAAAACATAATCATGTACAATGTACTGTGACAGGTGTTTTTGAACATCTAGACTCTCAAATTAGAGTTGTACAGGCTACATGATGATATTGAGAACAAACACTTGTTCTTGTGGGAGTGCATTTAATCACGCTGATGTACTTTACCATCTATTTAGAAATCTGAAATCACTCAGTGGTTGAGCTGCCACAAAAATTACTTTTAGACACGATACTCGTAAATGAATCACAGCTATGGTCTCTCTGTCATCTGCTGCATATATCAGTATTGGAGTAAGAGACATAGAGACAGCATTCTTCTGTAATGGGTTCTAAACAGTAAATGTGCTTTTAGCATCAGTCTCTTTATTGAATTAAGTAGCTGGGGAGAGATTTTCTGGAATAAAATTTAAGTTCATGTGTAAGTCAAGCACATTATTATTGTTATTATTATTATTATTATTATTATTATTGTAACTATCATGTGTAAGTCAAGCGTATTGTTTTTAGCATAGCTGGAACTAAAAAAAGGCATCTGCTCTAGAAGACATCCTCTTTATCTTTTATTTTCTCTAATTAGCTTTGAAATGCCAATACAAAAATACATCTTTCTCCTCCATGTTGTCAGATTCTAAAGGAGGATGTTTCGATATGGACAGCATACTAACATACCAAGAGTCACTAAACACACAACACAATTGCCTGCTTTATATCTGCATTCCTAATTTTCTTCATGATCTGTCTCAAAAATTAAGTGAACTAAAATCAATTCTAATCACACTTTTACTTTTGAAATCTTCAGTATTCTTATCACAGAAAAATTGCTCTGTAACTGATTTAAAATAGTTTTATGAATATAGGGATTTATTAACCTAGCTGGTGGATAATTTTGCATATTTGTAATCACCACCATGGGAATGGATGGGATAGACACACCCCTCATGCTAATGCTTCTCAGAATTTGGTCTTAAAATCTGGGTATAATGTGGACTGGATATAATGCAGGCTCCTAAGCCACACCAGACCCACTGAATTAGAATATCTAAAGGACAGGGCCAACTAATGTGCATTTTGGCCAGCATTCCAGGTGATTTTTATGAATATTACTATTTGAAAACTGCTGCTCTAGACAGATGCAGGTTTCATCTAGATACTCTCAGTCAACAGATAGTAATTGTTTAACAGAAAGGGAAATAGCATTTATTAAGTGCCCACCAGAGTGTATAGGTTACATCATTTAAATTGTATACCAGGATTTGAAAGAGAGATTATCTACATTTTACCAAAGAGGACACAGAGCCTCAGACACTAATGCATTTAGAAAGATGGACTTATAAATAAATGGTGCTGAGAAAATCAGCAATGATTTGGAAAAATGTAAAATTTGATCCGCACACAGGAGTGTACTCTAGGAAAATGAAAGACCTAATGTAAAAAAGTGAATCTATACAAATACTAGAAGAAAAATATGAATGAATCTCCCTTTAATCTCATTGTAAGAGAAGTATTTCTAACTATATCTTAATATCTAGAGGGAATAAAAGAAGTGATTAATAAATTTGAAAACAACAACAAATACTTGTGTGAGGCAAAAAAAAAAAATCTACACACCATAATCAAAGTTAAAAGAGAAACGATACATGAAATGAAAATATTTTCTTTTTTTAATGTTTATTCATTTTGAGAGAGAGTATGCAAGTTCATGTGCCTGCGAGAGGCAGAGAGAGAGAGAGAGAGAGAAAGAGAGAGAGAGAGAGAGAGAGAATCTTAAGTGGGATGTACACAGTCAGAGCAGAGCCCAACATGGGGCTTGATCTCACTAAATGTGACATCATGACCTGATCTGAAATCAAGAGTCAGACATTTAACCAACTAATCAACTGAGCCACCCAGACATCCCTAAGAGAAAATATTTTCAACATATATCACAAACCAAAGACTAAAGTCCCTAATACACCAAGAATTCTTAAAATGTGAAGGATAAAAAATTTAAAAAAACAATAGGAAAATGGGAAAACAACATAAAAGACAGTTTACAGAAAATAAAAGAATGTAAAATAGTCCTGAAGCATATCAAAAGATGTTCAGAATTATTAACAATTAGATAAATACAAATTAAAACACTGAGGTAATATCTCTTACCTATCAGATCAGCAACTATTAGAATGTATGACAACACACTGGTTCAGCGAGGCTATAGGGAAACTGTCTTATACATTGCTGATGCAAATGTAAACTGGTACAACCATTCTAGAAGAAGCTAGCAATTTCTAACAAAATTATATATGCATTTACCTTTGACCAAGTGATCCTACATTAGGAATTTTCAGCTCTAACCACACAAAAGCACACATGCACAAGGCTAGTCATTGCCACAATGTTTGCATTGAAAAATATTAGAGACATTATAAATCTCTATGAAAAGTAGAGTGGTTAAATAAATCATGGAGTACTATGCAGCAGTAATAAAAAGAGTGAGAAAGTTATTTATGAACTGATAAGGAATGATTTCTAGGATATGACACTGAATGTAAAAAAGCAAAATGCAAGAGCATCTATACTATGCTATCTTGTAAGAGAAATGAGATAGAAGATAAAATATCCTTATCTGTTCATCTATCCAAAAAAAATATAGGAAGGGCAAAACAAAAAATAATGAGATAGGTTACCTAAAAAGGGTGCATGGGAATGGTATGGAAAGATGGGAGAATTGCAACAGCAAAGAGGGATGATCAGAGTGGCATTGCTCTGAGTGTACCCTTTCATAAAGTTCTGACTTTTGAACCATGCTAATATTTCACAACTATTAATTTATTTTAATTTAATTTAAAAATAAAATAAAATTCATCTACACTGTGAAAGCAACTCCAAGTGGAATATACAAACAATAAAAAATATATCCAACTGCAAAACAAATCAACAACATAGTCACAATGAAATGGGGTGGGAGAAAAGGGACCTAAGAAACTGTAAAACAATATTTTCATAATAATTCTAAGGCTAAAGACTATACAAATATAGTACTCTAGTTAAAAAATTTGTTTTTCTCAGGATTATGGTTTAGAACTGAAAGTATATGTATTTTAGGACTGAGAAATACATAAATATATTCTGTATAATGAGATCTGGGTTTCTCTTATTGGAGAAAGGAATTGTAAAGTAGGGAAATGGGAAGGCTAGGATAAACCTTGTGGTGTTGGACTGGAAATGGAGGAGGTATCAGTTATAAACTCATGGGTGCGCGCACACACACACACACACACACACACACACACACACAGGTGGATATCGAGATACAGATACATGTGTATGTATGTTTGTATCCATATTTTCTAGCACTGTTAACTAACAAGTTCTAGAAGTAATGAGATTCCAGTAACATTGAGTACCTAGACCTTGACAAAATTCAATATCCATCATGATTAAAAGACAAAATCCCTTAGCAAACTGAGGAAAAAAGAAAATGTCCTTAATTGGACAAAGATTATCTATAAATGCTTATACCATATGTTATGCTTAATGGTAAAGATATTGGAAGTTTCTCTTTCAAGACAGGATGTCCGGCATCAAGACTTCTATTTCACATTGCACTGGAAGTCCTAGATGGTGTTGTATGTTAAGAAAAGTATTATAAGGATTAAAAAGGAGGAACAAAGATTATTATTTATAAATATATGGTTTTGTAAATTAAAGAAGTCTAAAGCAATTAACAGACATAAAGGGAGAAACTGACAGTTAATACAGTAACAGGAGATTTTAACACCCCACTTACATCAATGAATAAATCATCCAGACAGAAAACCAACAAGGAAACAGTGGCTTTGAATGACACATTAGACCAGATGGACCTAACAGATATATACAGAACATTCCATTCAAAACCAATAGAATACACATTGTTTTCAAGTGCACATGAAACACTCTCCAAGATAAATCACATTAGGCCACAAAACAAGTCTCGATAAATTTAAGAAGATTAAAATTATACCAAGCATCTTTTCTCACCACAATGGTATGAAACTAGAAATCAACGAAAACAAACAAACAAAAACCAACTAAAGGAATCTATAGTTACATTCTTAGAACTAAAAAGACAGATGAACAAGTTTGCAGGATAGAAAATCAATACATACAAATCAATTTTCTTTCTAAATGACAAGATATAAAAAGAGTAAAATTTAAATAGAGAAAGCATTTATAATATTATAAAATATCAAATACCTAGGCAAAAACATCCCTTAAAGTATGTCCGAAACTTCAGCACATATATTTATAAAATTTTATGAGATAATCTTTATAAGATCGAGTACCTAGAAATAAATCTGCCAAAGCATATGCCAGACTTCTGCAGAGACCATCATAAAACTTTATGAAAAAATTAAGACCTAAAGAAATAGTTGATAAATATATTTTGTTCTCCATATTAATCTATAAGTACAATGCAATCCTCATGAAAATCCCAGCAGGAGTTTTCTAGGATGTGTAAATCTCTTTCTAAATGTAAATGCAGCAAAAATAGGTGAATAACTAAGCCCTTTCTGAAGAACAAGCTGGGAAGACTCACTCTAATGAATGTCGTCTTAGTTCATTTGGGGTGCTGTAATGGAATGCCACAGACCGGAGAGCTTATAAACAACAAATCTATTTCCTACAATTCTGGGGACTCAAGTCAGAGATGAATGTGCCAACATGGTTGGGTGAGGGCCCTCTTCTGGGTTGTGGACTACTTATATCCTCATAGAAGGGAAGGGGGGCTGGGGACTTCTGTGGTATCTTTCATAAGAACACTAATCTATTCATGAGAGCTCCACTCTCACGACCTAATCACCTCCCAAAGGGTCCACCTAGTAATACCATCACCTTTGGGGATTAGGACATGAACGGGAGTTGGAAGACACAAATGTTCAGACATACCAAATGTCAAAATTCCTATAAATCTATACTTGGCAATGTTTCGTTTCTTAACCTATGTAATGACTATATGAGGGCTTACAATATACATTAACCTATTCATTTAGGTTTATTCACTTTATTTTGGAATAATTTCTACTGAGTTACATTTCACATTAAAAGGGATATTTGAACAGGGGATTATAAAAGGTTCCCACATTCTGTCATTCTGTAATTCCAACCAAGGTTTATTCATGGGTATTAAGTATTTGGATTGCAAATGGCTCAAAGCCATGTAATATGTGATTTGCTCAGTGGCATTTTGGCTAAATGCTCCTTGACCTTTGTGGAATTAGCTACAGAAATCTTCAGTGTAGTGAAATTATCTTGTAAGAATAAACTATGTAAAAATTAGGACTTTTACTAAAATCTCTCTTTTATGTACAGATGATAAAAATTTTTTAAAAAGAGGCAAGTGGTTTGGAAAAAGAAAAAGTGATGGAGATGAAATAAAAGCCAAAAGATTGTACAAGGTCAAACCAAGAAAGATAAAAGAGAAGAGACATGGAGAGTTTAGTCTTAGGTAGAGAAGATGGAATAAGAAGTAGAAACACAAAGATAGCTTGAGCGGAGTTAAATTTACCCATGGGATTTGATTGGGGTATGAATCATCTATACTTCATTAATCCAAATATGACTGACAAAGCCAATTAGATAGTCCTTTAACATAAATCAATAGTGGTATAAATGGATTGAATCTGAGTAATAGCCATTTTCCCTAAATAGAGGTTTATTATTTTCAAGAAAATATTTTCGGAAGAGTAGGAATTAATATTGCATTTCCTCCTGGATAATATTAGGAATTCAGGTTTGGAGTTGCAGAGCATAGTCAGAAAATCAGTTAGGGCTAGTGTATTTTCTATAATGTAGTTCCCCAGAGAAGCAGAATACTGGTAAAGTTACTTTGAAAATTTGAAATGGTCCATGATTATGACCTTTTCTAAATCAAAAAGCAACAACCCACAGGATTTGATTTCACCACAAAGAACACTTGACATTTTCTGAAACTTTCCTAAACCCACCTTAATATTTCACTGTACATCATCAATGTACAAGAGAAAAATAAAGCTGAGTTTCAAACCACAAATGCTGTGGAGAAAAACAACAGTTGTCATATGTAATTTTGTCTCCATAAATGAAATCAGGAATTTTTATTGTTATCAAGCTCCTACATACACATGTCAACACCATATCACCTGCTCCAGAAATGGAATATTCATAAGCACCATGCATATGGATTATCATACTAGCAAATGTCATATAAGAATATTAGAAATGGGAGGCATTTTATTTTATTTTTTTAATTTTTTTTCAACGTTTTTTATTTATTTTTGGGACAGAGAGAGACAGAGCATGAACGGGGGAGGGGCAGAGAGAGAGGGAGACACAGAATCGGAAACAGGCTCCAGGCTCCGAGCCATCAGCCCAGAGCCCGACGCGGGGCTCGAACTCACGGACCGCGAGATCGTGACCTGGCTGATGTCGGACGCTTAACCGACTGCGCCACCCAGGCGCCCCAGAAATGGGAGGCATTTTAATGAGACCCTTATTCAGGCCTTTTTTTTTTCAGTTTATTTATTTATTTTTGAGAGAGGCAGAGAAGGTGCACACAGGGGTGGGACAGAGAGAGAGGGAGAATCTCGAGTAGGTTACACACTATCAGCGCAGAGCCTGACGTGGGGCTTGAACACACCAACCATGAGATCATGACCTGAGCTGAAATCAAGAGTCGGACACTTAACCACCTGAGCGGTTTCTAATTTTCTAATTTTCATTGAGAAAATGGTATTGGAGACTGAAAATCAAAATAATGATAGTGAAGCATATTTAATAATTGATTATTGTGTGCCAACTGAAGTTTAGACACCAACTGAAGTGTCTAAACTTATATTTAATTTAATCCTCATAAAAACACAACGAGGTACATACTACTAATACCCCCAATTTCTATTTTACAAATAAGAACATTTAATCTCTAAAGGGAGGTACCATTTAGGTAAATAACACTTGATATTAATGTTAAGTTGAAGTTGTAGTTCGTCGACGTGTACGAGATCTTCATAATATTTAATAACCAGTTACTTCATGTCAGGCACTGGGATAAAGCAGTGACAATGAATGGAAGACAAACCAGAAGGGATTCCTCGACCTCACAGGGCTTACAGATGAGAGACCAAAAGCAGTCAGTTAAGGAAGCAATAATGTAAAAACTTTTAAGTGCACTCTGTATAAGTACAGGGAGACTATAGTAAGCAAAGAGACGTCATATCCAACCTGGTAGGAAAGAGTCAGTGCTGGGGAACAAGATTGGGTACAGTTCATTACAGAACTGAAATCCAAATCCCTTGATTGCTAGGCCAGACCTCTTTTCAATACCTCATACTGTACTGCCTCAATGTACCTCCATTAGGAAAGAGCCTTGGCAGCCATTACTAGGGTTGTGCACCTGTGCTATTCTGTTTGGTTAACAAGCAGTTACAGCCAGTCAGGTCCCTGCAAACAGAGTGCTCATCTACTTCAATGTGGGTATCAGCTTAATCACTTGGTTTACATCAGTACTTAACCCAAAACTTGACTTTGTGAATAAACCATAAGAGACTCTTGACTACAGAGAACAAACTGAGGGTTGCTGCAGGGGTGTTGGGTGGAGAGATGTGCTAAGTGGACAATAGGCATTAAGAAGGGCATTTGTTGGGATGAGCACTGGGTGTTATATATGTGATGAATCACTAATTCTACTCCTGAAATCATTATTACACTATATGTTAATTCAATTGGATTTAAATAAAATTTAAAAAAAATTAAAAAGCACACATATATTATGCCCATGATAATTATTAAAACATGACCCACATTAAGTGATACCCACTGACAGGGTAAAATCAGCCCTAAATTAGAATCAAATGTACATTCTTAATTTAATTAATTTGGTCTACAATTCTAAAATAATATAAATCAGATGTTAAAACCAGATGAAATACCCAGCCCCATTTCACCTGTGGTAGTTTGGAGGCCTACTCAGAATCATTACAACTGACCACTTAGTAAGAAGGCTATAACCAAAAAGGTGGATAATAACAAGCATTGGAGAGGATACAAAGAAATTGAAACCCTCATTCCCTGGAGGGAATGGAAAATCAGGCAGTTGTTTTGGAAAACAATTCCTGGTAGTTTATCAAAAAGTTAAACATACAGTGACCACATGATCCAACAATTCCACTCCTACATACCCAAGATAATTGAAAATGTACATCCATACAAAAACTTGCACACAAGTGTTCATGGTAGCATTATTCATAATTTCCAAAAATGGAAACAATCCAAATGTCTATCAACTGATGAATAAACAAAATGTGAGATACCTATACAGTGGGATATTATTTAGGCATAAGGAGTGAAGTAATGTTATATGCTACTACACAAATTTTGAAAACATCCTACTAAGTAAAAGAAGCTATACACAAAAAGCCACATATTCTATGATTCCATGTGTATGCAATGTCCACCACAGGCAAAGCCAGAGAGACAGAGAGCTGATTAGGACTTGAAGAATCTGGAGGAGGGGAAACTGCTAATGGGCATAGACTTTTTGAGGGGAGCAGTGATGGAATCTTCTAAAACTAGGTAGTAGTGATAGGTGCACAACTCTGGTAATATACAAAAAGAGCCCCACTATATTGTATGCTTAAAAAGGGTAAATTTTACAGTATGTAAATTATACCTCAGTAAAACTAGTATCTAACACATTATGTCTAAGCACTTAATTTATGCACAAGTCATGAATATTGTTAATATTTTCCTATATTTCTGTCCACCCAAAACAAAGCATAAAATTGAAGAAAATGAGAGATAATTCAAGCCTAAAATACTTTTATCATAAATATCAACCTACTTCTTGCGAGCATGACTTTTTCCATTCCATTGCCCCTGTTCTCCACGTCATTTCCATTCATATGTGTAAACAAAGCTAATGAATGTCACTTTTTATTCTGACCTGCTTTTTTGGACTTTGGAATCTCCTCAATCCATATTCTCCTTGCAATTCTTTTCTCTGTCTCTATGTTCTCCATGTCCTCAACTCTTTCTGTTCTTTTGTGACTATCAGAACATCCTTCTTCTGGGCTGGTTCATGAACATACCTATCAGGGTGCAGCTAATATGCATAATACTGAAACTCCACACACTTGAGGCATATCCTGCCACTGGATCAGAGCCTCTTCTACTTCGATGACAATGGGACTACTTGTCAGCATTTATCACTGTCTGGCTGTTGACCTGCATATTTTCCACTGTTTTTGGTTGGATGGGTCGGGAGTTGTAAACCAAATAAAAACCTGGTTGCTAAGCCTGGAAAGACCCAAGCTGTTCACCAACTGCTTCCTGTTTGCCCTGCATGGTGTGGGCAGAGAGTAGGGCAAGGCCTCATTCTGCTTACGTCTGCTTGTACAGAAGAGCAGGAGGGCTTTTTGGGTCTTGCTTACCCAGACACACTCACTCAGAACTGCTTTCAGGATCCATCTGTGGTGAAATCTGAAAATGCTCTATGCACAATTACACAAGCAAACACAATGTCCCAAGGCAAATATGCCCTATTAGAAAGCAAGCCAGAATTGAAGTAAAAACAGGTGTTTCCTATATTGGATCTGATTGCCTACATGTGTGGCTACTATGAAATTATTTCTTAATTACTTTGAAGGGTTAGCTCCAGCTGAGAGGCAGTGAGAAAACTCCACAGGAGTCCTAGGGGCTTGTTGGTCCTATGCTGAATCAAAGCTCAAGCAGCTGAATCCTGTAATTACTTAATTTTTTTTAAGAGCCATTATGGTCCATTTTTTTCTCTAAGCCAGCAAATTATATATTTCAGCTACTATATTAAGTTTCCTCTTAATATTATTTCTAGATGATCACAGGTTTTTAAAGTCAGGTACCCATTCTAATAGGGACCTTACTTGAATTTGTGCCACATGGATAAAAGGCAAAATGCTCTTGAACTTGTGATCTATATCATATTATATATGACTATAAGAGAAATGAATTATACAAAAAGAGATTATAAAGAGACATTCTGTCATGTTTGTATTGCCAACACTGGACCATCCTAATTAGCTCTGGAAAGCAACCATTTATTTCTGAAAGGTAGAAAAGACTAATGATTTTGTTTCTCAGACTCAGTATTTTCTGTGGATATGGCAGAAGATATAATGTGGGAGCCAGGAGAACTCTCTATCCAGGGGACTAATTCTATATAGTACAGGACCCTAACTATATTAGTATCACATTAGATGCTAAAATGGTAAAAAAAAAAAAAAAGTACAAATTGTAGTCTCCATCTTCAAGGGTATTAAAACTAATTTGGTACTTAGGATGCATAAATAAAGGTGATGAATAATAAAAGACAAAAAACAGATGCATTCCCATATAACAGTCATTCTTAGTAGGGTGAGATCCAGGAGTGTGAGCTGGGTAAAGAAAAAATGGGAAAAATGGGATAACCTAGGACTTGTTGGTTTATTTAAAATAATACAAAAAAAAAAGGATCAATCTGAAAATTTTCATGACATGCAGAGAAAAGTGGACCCTATATTCAAACTAGTTAGGTTTAACTCTAAAGCCCCATGCTTTTTTTTTTCAACATATGAAGTTTATTGTCAAATTGGTTTCCATACAACACCCAGTGCTCATCCCAAAAGGTGCCCTCCTCAATACCCATCACCCTCTCTCCCCTCCCTCCCACCTCCATCAACCTTCAGTTTATTCTCAGTTTTTAAGAGTCTCTTATGCTTTGGCTCTCTCCCACTCTAACTTCTTTTTTTTCCCTTCCCCTCTCCCATGGGTTTCTGTTAAGTTTCTCAGGATCCACATAAGAGTGAAACCATATGGTATCTGTCAAGACCCATGCTTTTAAGCATACAATATTCCCTTTTATTCTGAGAATATGTCCATTATTATTTCTTTCTGCTATAATATACCTTCTTTTATTAAATTCTGGTGATGACAACATTTGTTTAAGGGTCTTTATTGGCAGTACACTAAAAGTTGGCAGCTCTGTGTTTGTTTACTCTCCTCTCTACCTCTTTAATTTTACTGGTCCATGAAATCCCGAAGTCTAGTAATTACTTCTCTAGATCTAAATTTCTACAAAGGGCCAACAGTAAATATCTTAGGCTTTGTATACCATACGGTATATTTTGCAACTGTTCAACTCTGTTATTATTGTACAAAAGCAACCATAGACAGCACAATGAAAAACGAGTGTGGCTGCATTCCAATAAAATTTTATTTATGGTCACTAAAATTTGAATTTCATAAAATTTTTGTGTGTCACAAAATATTATTATTCTCTGAATGCTTCAACTATTTAAAAATGTAATGACCATTCTTAGCTCTCAGGCTGTATAAAAATAGCTGACTGAGCAGATTTGGCCCTTGGACCATAGTATACTGACAACAGACTGCACAAGCCATCAACCCCATGAAAATAAGGAACAAGACTTATCCTGACAATTTCCTTTCATGTAAATCAATTTTAAATCAATTTTCCAGAGCAAAATCAGTAATATAAAAAGGATAAAATGTAATAAGTTTTAAAATGCAATTGTAAGGGACGCCTGGGTGGCTCAGTTGGTTAAGCAGCCAACTTTGGCTCAGCTCATGATCTCATGGTTCGTGGTTCGAGTCCCACATCAGGCTCTCAGCCAACAGCTCAGAGCCTGGAGCCTGCTTCGGATTCTGTGTCTCCCTCTCTCTCTGCCCCCACCCCTGTGCATGCTCTCTCTGTCTCTGTCTCTCTGAAAAATAAACATTTAAAAAAATAAAAATAAATAAAATACAACTGTAAGCTGCACAAGTTATAACCTAGCAGAGAGAAAAATTATAGCTGCCTATCTAGGCACTCAAGTTTCTAATGACTGAGTTAGGTATATTAAAGAAATATTTTGTAACTGACATGGATTTGGAAGACAGAACTCAGAACAATGGTCTTGATTGTCTTGGAAAAGTTGAATTTTAAACCACTTAGATTTCCAAGTGATGGCAGTGAGTTTTAGGGAGTTATTAGGGATCACTGCATACTTTTAAGAGATTTTGCCTGTAGGAAACCTACAAAGGGAATGACAATTTTTATGAGAATAGCAGTTCAAACAGGTATGTTTAGCTCACTAGAAACTGGCCCCTATAAAGTTTTAAAGTTTCTGATTCAGTTGCCAGCATTGATTTCGGTAGAATCCAGGGGAGCCTGGGTGGCTCAGTTGGCTAAGCTTCCATCCAACTCTTGATTTTGGCTCAGGTCATGATCTCATGGTCATGGGACCAAGTCCAGCACTGAGCTCCAAGCTGGCAGCACAGAGCCTGCTTGGGGTTCTCTCTCTCCTTCTGTCTCTGCCCCGCTCTCTTTCAAACTAAACTTAAAAAAATTAATATAACTCACTTGAAATGTTATATTTCTAGCTTCTCTTGAAAAAAATCGAGTTCTGGCTTTATTAGCCTCTTATACTCTCATGGCAAATATTGGGTTAGCTAAGTCCCATTCATCATCTTTAGTGAGATGAAGTCATCTTTTTCCAAGTCATCAGCTTTCTCACTACTTCATGGTATCCTCCAAACACTTAGAATGAGGGGAAATTCCTTTCTGTAATCATATTCCTGCTGTCTTCACTCATTTGCGCTCTCTATTTTGGACCCAGAGGGAATTTTTATTGTCAACTGGATCTTCAGAGTGAGCTCTTTCTCTATATTCAGTGTTTTCCCCACAAAACCTCCCTTTCCTCAGCCTTCAGGAGCCCAGTGGCCCATCCTTTCATCCATTAACATTTGTTTACAGGCTACTTTGCCAAATAATGGAGTTATGATGGTCTCTAAATAGATAATTTGCTATCACAGAACTTTAAGTATAAGGGAAAAGAGAGAAAAAAAATAACTCAACAAATAAATAATTACAACTATGGTAAGAGCTATGAAGAAAATGAATTTTCAACAAGAGAGGATATATGGAAGGAAGATATGTATTTATGTATTTAATTTATTTATTTACAAGAGAGTGAGTGTGCATGTATGCACCCACACATACACGCAAGTGGGGGCATGGCAGAGAGAGAATCCCAAGCAGGCTCCACGCTAAACACAGAGCCTGATGCAGGGCTCAGTCTCATGACAGTGAGATCATGACCTGAGCCCAAATCAAGAGTTGGGCACTTAACTGACTGAGTCACCCACGTGCCCCCAAGAAGATCCAATTTAAATAAGATATTCAAAAGAGGCTCCTCTGAAGAGGTGACAACCTAGTAATGTGAAAAGCCAGGGAGCAGATGTCCGTGAGCTAAGGGAACATCAAGAACGAGGTGCAAAGGAATTTGGCTCTTTCGAGGCACTAATAAAAGGAGGCCAAGAGGCCTGGGAGATTCTGAACCAGAGGAGAGAGCATGAGAAGATTAGAAGAGAAGCAGCCAGTTGAATCTTGCAGGATGTCATGGGTTATGGGAAGAGTTTTTGTTTTATTTTCAGTGCCATGTGAAGGGCCACTTGACATGTAATAGGTCCATAAAAATGATCAAACCTTGCTTTCAGGAAAGGATTTGGAATGTTTTGGATTAGGCTAAACTCACTGATAGGATTTAACACGTTACCTTTTTTGGTGAACATGGATTTTTATTTTAATAAGAATCAAAACTTTTAATTGAAAGAATTAACTATGACAAAATGAAATGAATTAGCAGAACTCATGGAGATTAGAACGTGAAGACCCCATTATCCCTGAAATGATGTATTTGGGTAAAAGAGATTCTACCTTAGAAAATAACTTGACTGAGGATTAAATTCAAATTGTGAAAAATGAATGAATTTTAAATATTATGAGGCTGTATTTATTTATTATTTACACCAGCACCCCCACTTATTTAGAGGTCATTTATCTGGAAACTTCTACTAGACTGCTCACTTGGAATGCAAAGGTAAAGAAAATACCTCTCAGCAGCTAAAATGGTATCACAAAGCCTCTGTATTAAGCTCATAATCATATAGGAAAGGTTCCAGGGCACCCAGGTGGCTCAGTTGGTTGAGCATCCTGGTCTTGAATTTTGGCCCACATCATGATCTCATGGTTCATGAGTTCGAGTTCAAGCCCTGCATAGGGCTTCTCACTGAGAGCATAGCCTGCTTGGGATTCTGTCACTTTCTCCCTCTGCCCCTCCTCTGCTCTCTCTTGCTCTCTCTCAGCATAAATAAATAAACTTTAAAAAAAAGAAAAGAAATCTTCCTTCTGCCTCTCCAGAGCACTCACTTCCAACCAGGGGAAATATATATATACATTTACATATACTTGTATGTATATATACATATCTCTGAATTCTAATAAGCCTGATGATATAGAAGCAGCCATCCCAGAATTTTTTAAGGAAGCTGCTAAAATCAGGTACTTTGACAATGAACAATAATGATAATTGACAGTCTTGCAACAATGGTAGAGAAAGGAAAATGGAAAAAGTAGTGGCAAGAGTTTGGAAGGTTTATCAACTGGGGGCCATTCGGTACAGGGAAACAGCTTTGTGAGGCTCACTATTATCCAAGGAGGTCAGCGTGCTTTATAACTATTCTTTTTGTATTTATTTTCCATAGTGACACCTCTGACACATGGAGGTTAATGTTGAGCCATGCTATAGAGAAAGCGGGGAACAGTGAAAAACATTACAGAAGGATTTCTTTCTGGAATGATTACATAAAATGCAGAGCTTAAATGGCAGGCTTCATTAATTCAATCAGCAAATGTGCAGGACTACTTACCACATGTTTCAGCACAGAAACAAAAACCCCATCCTCACAAAGCAGACATAGGAGTGTTAGCACATAGAGGATGTTTAAAGCCAGATAATGGGATGAAATCACTAAGCTTTGGATGTGGGATGTTTGCTTTATGTGGAGTATGTATTCTTGGCTGATGTTGGGCAGGAAGGCAATCATTAAGTTGCCTGTATTTGCATCCTAAGGAGAAGGTTTGTATAGAAGGCAAGATGCTCTTTAGTTGCCGTAACTAAGTAGCAGATAATATTACGTGCTTATTCTGGTTATATTTCTGCAAATGAAACTCTTTTAATTGCTAGAACCCATGATATCAAGGTTTGTTATCTGTATCTTTTTACAAACAACTTGATCTTATTTCCAGAGATTATTTATAGTTTGCCTACAATGAAAGTGACTTACTGGTCACTCTATTTGTGCTAGTACCTAATTACTGAGAATGAGGCTCAAATGAGTACTTTTATTTTTGTAACATATATTTATTTTTGAGAGGCAGAGAGAGAGAGACAGAGCATGAGCAGGGGAGAGGCAGAGAGAGAGAGGGAGACACAGAATCTGAAGCAGGCTCCAGGCTCTGAGCTGGCAGCACAGATCTTGACGTGAGGCTCGAACTCACGAACTGTGAGATCATGACCTGAGCTGAAGTCAGAGGTTTAACTGACTGAGCCACCCAGGCGCCCCATGAGTACTTATTAAATGTACAACTTCTCTTCTATAAGAAGGAATTTTCCACTTCTGTTTTTACAGACATTTTTTACAGAATTTTCTGTAATTCTTTACAGGAGGTGGAGACAGTTTTTCCCTGCAATTGAGCTGAGGCAGAGCCTAGTCCATGGCATGCTACATAATGACCTGCCCAAGACCCTGCCTCTTCTCTTTAGACTTTTCAGGGTTAGCTTTCTTGCCATATCCTGGTATTATTGCTTAACATGTATTGTTGCCATATGTCTGTATTATTAGATTTTTTTGTTAACTTTATTTCAGTGACTCACTTTTTAGCCTAAATTCATTTAGAAAGGGCAGTTTATATCACTTTATAAACAGAAAGTTAGCATCAGTTTTCATAAATAGAGGATACCAATAAAATAAATGGTCTCTTGCTTGCCAAAGCCTCGAGCCAAATACCTACTTTGATTTCATTGACAAAGAGATTAGCAGGAATTGTAAAAGCATACTAGCACCAAACTGAGCATTCTTCTTGATGGTTATTGAAGGATAGAAAAAGGAATACATCTCTCTTCGAAATTCAGTATTACCTAATTCAGGGTAACCACCTAACATCATTTCAATGGCCACTGGTGAAATGCTTGAGAAGTAGGAAAAATTTTCTTTTATTTTAATTTAAAAAAAATTTTTATGTTTACTTATTTTGAGAGACAGGGAGAGACAGAGTGTGAGCAGGGGAGGGGCAGAGAGAGAGGGAGACACAGAATCCAAAACAGGCTCTATCCAGGCTCTGAGCTGTCAGCACAGAGCCCGACGCGGGGCTCGAACCCACGGACCTCGAGATCATGGCCTGAGCTGAAGTTGGATGCTCAACCGACTGAGCCGCCCGGGGGCCCCTGGAAAAATTTTCATAGAAACAATTTCTGTTTAGTTTATCAAAGAAGGAGACTGGATCTTCCAGTGTTTTGTGGGTCCATTAAGCTCAGCACAGAGCTGAGTTCAACACAGACACTTCATAATTGGCAACTTGATGTCTACAACCACAACTGTATCCCTGCCTTTGGCAGACATCTGCAAAATTGTTTCTTTTGATTACAAAGATTCAGGCACAGTGGGATGGCAGAACTCCTAGACAATAAACTCATGGCATTGGGTCTACTAACAGTGAATGACCAACATCTCTTTCGTGCTATACATAAGTACATAAAAGTAGCAATACAGCATTTTTAAAGGGGAACTAACTTTAATAAATCTAGGCTCAAATCTAAGCTTAGGAACTCACTAGATTCAGACCTTGGCAAGGTTATTTCATTTCTCTGACTCTGGTTTCCTTGTCTGTAATGTGGGTCTAATAAATACCTTTCTCCTGGGAATGTTCTCAGGATTAATGAGTTTATGTATACAATAAGGCCATCACATAGCAGGGTCTCAGTAATTTGGAGCTATTTTTGAAGGCAACACATAAATAGGCTACCTGAGGCCTTATGCCATATTACAGTTGAGAAATTAAAAAAATTTGCATATGAGAATTAGACAAAGTCAAAAAATTATTTGTATGGATACAGATCAGAGAAAAATGTTGAGGAAATTATGCAGGCATTCCAGATTTAAAAACCTACTCATTAGAACTAACCAGGGCCAGTTTGTATTGGCTTGTTTTTGTCTTGATTCATCTGAATAATTTCTGAAATTCTCTTTTCTTTTGTAGCATAGATACAGCTCTATTGTGGAGCAATAGAAACACCACTTGCTCATCCTTATTTCAAGGATATTTCTGCATATTGAAGAATTATTTTTAGATTCAAGGTTTTTACTTGATGCCAAAACATTTCTTCTGATTATGTCAATATGCCAAAACTTTTTATTGAGTCAGGCTACCTGAAAGATCAATGAATCATACCCATGTACCCTTTGGAAACAATTACACATGCAGACCTCAGCTAAACATTGCTCAGACTGTCATGGTCAATGGAAAACACACACTTGGATCTCACCCAACAGTGTTTTGTGGTGATGTTCAAAAATATCTCCTGTAGCTACACTGATACATTATTATGATATACCTAGGATCATTTTCCTTTTTACATTGTTCTATTCTTCATTTATAAAGAAAGTTTATTCCCTGACATAGAAATTGAAATTCACAGTTTCCTTTACTGACAATCCTCTTTAAAAGTACTCTGGTAAGTTTCACCACATACAAATAGTGGCAAAATAAAGTTAACCTGGAAAATAAGCTTGTCGACTATTATTAATCTTATTGCCTAGAAACTTTCCTTAAGTACAATTAATAACTGAGTCAATGCCAATCGGATTCAAATTGGATTAATATATATACATTGCAGCAAAAATTAACAGAAAAAAAAGTATTCAGCTGGCTTTTTGAAAGAGACTGTTTCTGCTGTGTTTTGAGATTCAGAAACAGTCTTTGAGGATCTATTTTTCATCATACCTTATGGTCCTATTTTTCTATATTCACTCTTCCTTAGCTGAAATAAACAGCTTATACTTGTTTGGTTTGTTTTTTTCCATTATACCATTGAGGGTCATGTGTTCATTGGAACATGAACTTAGCTACTTGGAGTTTCTGTGACACGACTTTAAGAAGACGTCAATTTCCTTACTTTCTTTATTTATTCACTCATTCAAGTAGACATTTATTAAGAACCGGGTAGTGGTAGGCACTGGTTTAGATTATTGGAGGTAATATGTGGGTGGTAGGTAGTACACAAAGATGCTTAAGACCAATTTCCTACCTTCCAGGGGTTTACAATCTAAAATTACATAGAATTCATATAAGCAGTTAAATATATGCCAAAGAGGCAGGTGATAGATGCATTAGAGCACTGCAGGGACAGAGTGGAAGAATCAGAGGAAAAGGAGACAGGTCAGATTTTAGAGAATGGACAGAATGTCAGTACGTAGAGATGGTATAGAAGGAGGGAATCCCAGGAGGAACAGAATTTTCTTAATATAAACTCACTCAATTTAGTCTGATTCAACATTATTGACTGAGCAACTGCTAAAGATAAAATATCTGGGACTCAGAGAGATAAAAATATAAATATGAGGTGGGTGGAGGGATGGAAAAAATAGATAAAGGGGATTAAGAATACACTTGTGATGAGCCTGAGTAATGTATAGAATTGTCAAATCATATTGTGCCCCTGAAACTAACATAACCCTGTACGTTAACAATACTTTAATAAAAAATAAAGATTAAATCATTTTGAAAAGAACTTAATTTAAAGCAGTTCTAAGTTGCTATTTCTATTTGATCTCTTGCAGAAAAAAAAAAAATATGAGTATGAATAACCCCTGCCCATAGAATGACCAATCCAGGAGGTCCAGATATCTAAATAAAGAAGTTCCAGAAAAGAGAATGAATAATATCAATGGCAAGGAAATGAGTTTCTGGTCTGTCCTTCAGATTCCTGAAGGACAAGAGTTTCCGGATTGAAAGACATACTAAATGTCCGGCACAATGAGTGAAAATAGACCTGCACTGAGGTACATCACAGTGAAATTTTAGAACACTGGGGATAATTAAAATAATATAATAAGGGTTTCCAGAAAGAATATAAAGAAAATAGGAATCATGATAACTTTGAACTTCTCAGAAGACTTGTGGCAGCTGAAAGACATTGAAACAGTTTATAATATTCCAAGAAAAATTATTTTCCTAAAGTTAATTTTATATGGAACTAAATTCCCAAATGTGAGGGTAGATTTAAGGTATATTCAGATATGTGCCCTTTTTAAAGACTCTACTTTAAAAAGTGCTCTATAAAACAAGAGAAAATACCAAGAGGGCAGAAGATCAGGATCCAGAAAAGTGGTTCCAGCTCAAGAGGGTGGTGAAGAGAATCTGTGATGATGATGAAGGTACCCAAAAGTGCTCCAAGTATGAAGGACAAATCCTGTCCAGACAGGTGAGGCTAGAGGCTCTGGGAGAATGTCCCCAGGGAGATAAGATTGATGGATTCAATGGAGTATTTGAACATAGCAAGAGGAGAACTTAGAGATGAAATGCTGATAAATATACAGAAACTAGGCAAAGAAGACACACGACAAAGTGTATAAGGAGGAAAAGATCATAGTGGATAATATGCCTCAGGGGTAAATAAACTTTACGTAGTCTAACCATGCAAACTAATCATGAGTATATGTTAGATAGGATTGTTACATAATTATATGAAAAGACGGAAGTTACTGTGTATGGCTAGAGTGTAATGGTGGTTAGAGAGCTAGATGTTTTTAGGCCACATAATGCTTAAAATTGAAAAAAACATTAATAAAAAATAAAATATTATTTAGAGATATGGAACAAAATGAAGGTAAAATACTAAAAGCTAAGAAAGTAGAAAGGGTTGTCCTGGAGGACATGGAAATGGTATATAGACTGAGGAGGGAAAAGGACTGTTGCTTTTCATGATAAGCAAAGCAGAAGTAGTGATCTAACTATGTATATAACTTGATACAAATAGACATGAGATATTTTAAAGGTACTGTTTTTCTTCACAATTTATCTAAAGAGTCTAGGTCTGGGGAATAGTTGCATTTTTTTAAGTGGCATATGATCCAAATAAGCACAAATAGAAAGCTTTTGAAGGTCTCCTCCTGGCCTACTGTTTCTGATCAATGATATGATCTTTGTGTTCCTGTGTCTTAGACCAGAGTCCTCCTTCATGTGAATGTAATAACTGGAGCAAGCTCTAGATATTGAGACTTTCTGGGTTGATCCTGCTGGATGGGACCAAATCCATCAAGAACTTCAAGAGTTTGAGCACTGACAGAACACATCCAAACATTCATAGCTTATTCTGATCTGAAAAGGCAGAAGTATCTATGGTTCCAAGAATTCATGTAAAGATGTAACAGTCAATACAGGACAATGGCAACAGTTTTCCATACCAGCTAGAGTAGTTCTTGGCACTTGATTAAAGCATAATAAACATTCGTTGAAGAATGAATGAATGAATGAATGAATGAGTAAAATATAGCCATTGCTTTTGGACAGGTGGCAGGATGGTCTGCATAGGCCAGAGTAAAATATCTAGTTACTTGCTTTCACTTCTCCTTTAAATCCAGTAAAGCTAGGACTTAGATAAGTCAAAAGCCCAAGGAAATAATTAGAAACATTTTGTGCACAAATTTCCTGTTCCATTTGAAGTTAAACTGACGACTTTAAGATTTATAGCCCATACACCAGTTAATATATTTTCTGTAACACATCCAGTGTGGCAATAAAGTAGAGCAGTAGTTTTCAAATGGCTTTCTCTATAAAGGCACTCTGATTCCATGAAAATATTCGAGATAGATGCCCTGAGCTGATTCCTTGTCCCTCATCTCTACATAGTCAGAAAGGTTCCAGTTCCTTTTTAATCTTTTTTTTTTTTGATGTAAGAGTGCCATCTAAAATAACATCTCTACCACTTAAAATGTTTGAAACCACTGATGTAGGAATGTGTTGCTCTAGTAGAGCAGGGCTCCACTTCCTGCTGAATATTTTTGGAGAGCTTGGAAAGGGTATGGGATCTCACCACACAATGGACAACATTAATTCGAATCTCAAAGGACAGGGGCCCTCAGCTTCTTAGAGTCCACTGGTGTTTTCAGCCACTTCCAAGCCCCCTTGGGCTGCACACTTTCAGCTGTCACCATATTAATGGAAATCTGAGAGAAACTCAAACAGGTATCTCATGTTTTCTAATGCCTTGTTCATTTTATTTTATTCCTCCCTTGCCACTGTCCTGTGAAACACATATGCAAGGTTGCTACCACCCTGAATTCTCAAATGGGAATCAGGCATTATTCCAGGTAATATCCAGGTCTGTCCAGGTCTCTGTCTAGGTCTCTTACTCAGTCAACATGCACCAGAATGACCATAAACTTTGCTTATTATTCTGTACAATAGGCTATGGCCAGACCTGCTTATGGAGAGCCACTAATGCATATAAATAGAAGATTCCCATAATTTAGGTGTAAAGTAAATCACATAAGTGTTTCACAAAAAACATCTTTGGATCCAGAACCTAGACAAAAACCAGACATTAGGACTGCTAAATTGTAGAATTTTCACCCTACATGATAGAATAATATGTTTCTGGGCAATGAAACAGCCTGAAAAGTAGAAAAGAAAACAAGCCTGACTACTCTTTGCCTTGAGCCTCTTGGACTTGTCAGATTTCTCACCTTCTCAAGCCACTGACCACTGCCTTGTCAATGGGGAAGGAGAAGAACACCAGAGGCTATGTTGATCAGAAGCATCCTTGTCAATATTGTTCTCCTATTTTTTGATGCTTGATATAAGCTTGTGAATAGAACTCATTGGTGCCTGTAAGCTCTGTTTCTGTCATTTTTGAACTCAGTTACAGTCTCTTCAAATATGTGCCAAAGACCATTGTGACCATGAGAGAAATTTCTTAATCTCTCTGAGCCTCAGTTTCCTCATCTATAAATGGATAAAAATAGTAGCTTCCTTATAGAATTTTGTGTGTGAAAGAGAGAGATTACATGGAGAGCTCCATTAGAATATTTTAGCAGAATGGTGAGGACAGAGAAAGTGCTTTGTTAGCTACTATTATTAATGTATTAACCTGTCACTTTCCATATGGAAACCAATATGTTTTCATGTCAGTAAGTACTCAATTGCATAGTTTTTAATGATTGAAAAGTTTTCTATTATATGAGTGCCCTATGGTTTATTTAATCAATATTGGGGGTCATTTAGACTGTGCCTACTTGTTTGACTATTATACCCCCAAGTAAATTTAGCTGACTAAATATATGTGCTTACACTTACTTCCTCCCAAAACTTCTCAAAAACTACAGTGAAAGGATTTCTTTACAGCATAAACTCACGAATGGTGAGAACAGCATTAGTAGCAGTAACAAGAAAATTGTGGAAGCAGAAAAGCAATAGTTTAGCAGACCTAAGAAAATGGAACTTTTGTTTAAAGAACAACCTTTAAAAGAAAGACAGTTCCTGCTAACAAGGGAAGAGCTATGTAAATGAAGAGCCCAACAGATACGTCAGGTTGCAGGGAGAAGACACAGCCAGCATGGGTGCTGAAATTACCTCAGACTCAAGGAACCACGCATTGACTGAACCTTTATTGTTCCACTTGCTTCACCTCCATATTCACCTCAGATCTCTGATCCAATCGTTGTGAATGTAACTATTCCATGTTTATTTGACGACACTTGTTTTATATAGTCGCAATAGTGGATAAGCCAGGCTCTTTTTCTCACTTTTATTCAAGATGGATATATATGTGTTCTTGCACAACTGAGAATCCATTGCTTTCACCACATGACAAACATTCAGTGTAAGATGCTCTTTGTTTTGTTTTATTTTATTGCTCAGCAATGCAGCAAATTTATTTATTTATTTTTCCTTTTTACCTTTTGACTCCTCTCACCCATTTCTCTCACCCTCCACCCCTACCTCTGCCAACCACCAATTTGTTTTCTGTATCTATGAACTTGCTTTTTGTTACTGTTTGCTTTGTTTTTAGATTCCACATATAAGAGAGGTCATACTGTATTTGTCTTTCTCTGATTTTTTTTTCTCTTAGTACAATGCCCTCAAGATCCATCCATGTGGTCACAAATGGCAAGATTTAATTCCTTTTTATGGCTAAATAATATTCTACTTTATATATACCACAATTTCTTTTTAAATTTTGTTTTTCAAACGTTTTTTATTTATTTTTGGGACAGAGAGAGACAGAGCATGAACGGGGGAGGGGCAGAGAGAGAGGGAGACACAGAATCAGAAACAGGCTCCAGGCTCCGAGCCATCAGCCCAGAGCCTGACGCGGGGCTCGAACTCACGGACCGCGAGATCGTGACCTGGCGGAAGTCGGACGCTTAACCGACTGCGCCACCCAGGCGCCCCCACAATTTCTTTATCCATTCATCCACTGTTTGGCACTTAGACTATTTCCATATCTCGGCTACTGCAAAATATGCTACAACAAGCATGTGTGTGTATATATATATATAGATATATATATATATATATATATATATTCAAGTTAGCATTTTAATTTCCCTTGCATAAATATCCAGAAGTGGAAATGCTAGATCATATGGTTCCATATTTAATTTTTTAATGAAATTTCCATAGTGGCTGCACCTATTTACATTCCAATGAACAGTGCATGAGGGTTCCCTTTTTTCCACATTCTTGCCAACACTTGTTATTTCTTGTCTGTTTGACAATAACCATCCTAACAGGTGTAAGGTGATCTCTCATTGAAGTTTTAATTTATATTTCCCTAATGATTAATGATGCTGAGCAACTTCATATACCTGTTGGCCATCTGTATATCTTCTTTGGAAAAATCTTTTAAATTTTTTTTAAATTTAAATTTTAGTTAATATATAGTGCAATATTGGTTTCAGGAGTAGAATTCAGTGATTCATCACTTACATTCAACACCCAGTGCTCATCACAAGTGCCCTCCTTAACAGCCATCACCCATCTAGCCCATCTTGCCACTGACCTCAAGTCATCTTTGACAAAGGATAGATTATCCATGGAAAAAAAAGTCTCTTCAACAAATGGTGTTGGGAAAACTGGACAGTGACATGCAGAAGAATGAAACAGGACCACTTTCTTACACTATACACAAAAATAAATTCAAAGGGATGAAAGGTCTAAATTGAGACAGGGAACCATCAGAATCCTAGAAGAAAACAGAGGCAACAACCTCTTTGACCTTGGCTAGAGCAACTTCTTTCTAGACATGTTGCTGAAGGCAAGGGAAACAAAGCAAACATGAACTATTGGGATTTCATCAAGATAAAAAAACTTCTGCACAGTGAGGAAACATCAACAAAATTGAAAGGTAGCCTACAGAATAGGAAAAGATATTTGTAAACAACATATTGGATAAAGGGTTAGCATCCAAAATGTATAAAGAACTCACAAACTCAACACCCAAAAAATAACACAATTAAGAAATGGGAGGAAGACATGAATAGACTTTTCCAAAGAAGACATCTAGATGGATAACAGATACATGAAAAGATGCTCAACATCACTCATCATCACCAAAATACAAATCAAAACCATGATGAGATACCTCCTCACACAGGTTGGAAAAGTGTCTTTTAGATCTTTTGCCATTTTTAAAATCAGATTGTTTTTCGTTGTTGTGCTGTTTGTTTTTGCTATTGAATTAGTTCTTTATATATTTTGGATATTAGCTCATGATATACGATTTGCAAATATCTTTCTCCCATTCTGTAGGTTACCTTTTCATTCTGTTAATGGTTTCCTTGTTATACACAAGCTTTTTAGTAAGACACAGTCTCGCTTATTTATTTTTGTTTATGTTGCTTTTGTTTTTGGTGTCAGATTCAAAAAAATCTTCACCAAGACCTATGTCAATGAGCTTATTGCCTGTTTTGTCTAGAAATTTAAGGTTTCAGGTTTCAAGTCTTTAATCCTTTTTTTTAAGATTGTATTGGCTTTATCCAATGATTCATGAATTGAGTAGCATTCCATCTAACAGTGAGAAAAGAGTTCTTAGGAACTGTACAGAATGAAAAACTTTATAGGCAGAAGGGAGAATTCTATAATCCATTCTGAACTAATTTTTGTGTATGGTATAAGACAGTGCCAAGTGTCATTCTTTTGCTTGTTGGCTGTTCAGTTTTTCCAACACCATTTATTAAAGAGACTATCCTTCCATTGTATATTCTTGAGTTGTAAATTATATCCGGAGTTGTAAATTAATTGACCCTGTATGTATGGGTTTATTCCTGTACTCTCTATTCTTGTTTCATTAATCTATGAATAACCCTCTGGATAAAGGGTTAGTATCCAGTATAAAAGAATCTGCTTTATTTCAATACCATACTGTTTTAAAACCACTATAGCTTTGTAATATAGTGCGAAATCAGGATATGTGATGTTTTTCAACTTTTTCTTTCTTAAGATTCCTATGACTATTTGGATTTTTTTATTGTTGCATAAAAATTTTAGGATTATTCAATTTCTTTGAAAAATTGCATTGGAAATTTGATAGGGATTGCACTGAATCTGTTGATTGCTTTGGATAGTATGAATCTTTCAACATATTGATTCTTTCAATCCATGAGCATGGAATATCTTTCCATGTATTAGGTCTTCTTCAGTTTCTTTCATTGATGTTGTGTAGTTTTCAATAGACAGTTCTTTCACCTTCTTGCTTAAATTTATTCTCAAGTATTTTATTCTTTTTGATGCAAATGTAAGTGGAATTGTTATCTTTATTCTCCTTCCAATAGTTTATTATTGGTCTACAGAAATGCAACAGATTTTTGTGTATTGATTTGGTATCAACTTTACTGAATTCAGTTATTAGTCCTAAGAGTTTTTATATGGAGTCTTTAGGATTTTCTATTACAATTATTATTATTATTATTATTATTATTATTATATTTTCTGCATCTAGATTTTTTTTTCCTCACATAATTGCTCTGGCTAGGACTTTAAATACCATGTTGAATAAAAGTGATGAGAGTGGCTATTCTTGTGTTCCTGATCTTAGAGGAAATGCTTTCAGCTTTTCATCATTAAGAAGGATGTTAGCTGTGGGTTTGTCCATATATGGTTTTTAAAAAATTTTACGTTGAGGTGACTTCTCTATTTACACACTTTGTTGAGAGATTGTATCACAAATGGATGCTGAATTTTGTCAAATGCCTTTTCTGCATGTTGAGATGATCATATGATGTTTATCCTTGATGTTGTTAATATGGTATAACACATTGACTGATTTTCAAAAGTTGCATCACTGGAATAAATCTCGCTTGATCATTATGTATAATCATTTTAATTTATTATTAAATTTTGTTTGCTAATATTTTGTGGAGGATTTTTATATCTATTCAGCATGGATATTCACCAGTAATTTTCTTTTTTTATGATGTCCTTGTCTGGTTTTGGTACCAAGATAATACTGTCCTCATAAAATGAATTTGAAAGAGTTCCTCCTATTCCAATTCTATTTTTTTGGAAGAATACAAGTATATTGATATTAATTATTCTTTGAATGTGTTATAGAATTCACCAATGAAGTAATCTGGTCCTGGACTTTTTTTCTTACGAGGTCTTTGATTACTGATTCAATCTCCTTATCAGTAATCAGTCTGTTCAGATTTTCTATTTCATTGATTTAGTCTTAGAAGTGTATTATGTTTTCAGGAATTTATCTATTGGAGTCATTTTTTTTGATGAATCTGATTAAAGATTTAGCAATTTTATTTATCTTTTCAACAAACCAGCTCTTAGTTTCATTGATTTCTTCTATATTTTTTAGTCTCCATTTGTTTCTACTCTGATTTATTTATTTCTTTCCCCTACTAATTTTGAACTTTGGTTTTTTTTTCCTTTTTATTGTTCCTTTAGGTATAAAGTTGTTTTTTTTTTGAGATGTTTACTGTTTCTTAAGGTGGGCTTTTACTGCTACAAACTTGTGCCTTAGAACTACCTTTTGCTGCACCGCACAAATTTTCGTATGTTCTATTTCTATTTTTGTACTTCCATAAACGTATTTTTTACTTCTCTTATGGTTTCTTCTTTGACCCACTTTTTTTTTAGTAACATGCTGTTTAATCTCCACATATTTGTGAATTTTCCATTTTTGTTCATATAATTAATTTCTAATTTCATACAGTTATGGTCAGAAAAGATGCTTGATAGGATTTCAATACTCTTAAAATTATTAAGATTTGCTTTGTGCCCTTTCCTGTTTTGTGATCTATCCTGAAAAATGCTCCATGTGCACTTGAGAAGAATGTTCTGTTGCTTTTGGGTGTAATGTTCTGCATATATCTATTAAGTCCATCTGGTCTAGAGTATCATTTAAGGCTGATGTTTCCTTGTTGATTATCTGTCTGGATAATCTATCTATTGATGTCAGTGGGATATTAAAATCCTCTATTATTGTATTTCTGTTTTTATTTCTCCCTCTAAATCTGTTAATATTTATATATTTAGGTGTTCCTATGTTGGATGCATGAATATTTACACATGTTATAGCCTCCTGTTGGACTGACCTCTTTATCATTATGTAACACCCATCTTTGTCTCTTATTACTGTCTTTGTTTTAAAGTCTATTTATCTGATATAAGTATACCTACTTCAGCTTTCTTTTGGTTTCCACTTGCGTGGATTATCTTTTTTCTTCCCTTTACGTTCAGTCTGTATGTGTCCTTACATCTGAAGTTAGTCTTTTGTAGGCAGTATAGAGATAGATCTTTTTAAAAAATCTATTCAGCCACTGTATACCTTTAAATTGGCTAATTTAGTCCCATTTACACTTAAAGCAATTTATGATAGATATGTACTTATTGCCATTTTGTTAATTGTTTACTGGCTGTTTTGAAGTTCCTCTCTGTTTCTTTCTTTTTCTCTTGTTCTCTTTCTTTATGCTTTGATGACTTTCTTTAATGGTATATTTATGTTCCTTTTTCCTTATATTTTGTGTGTTTACTATAGGTTTTTGCTTTGTGGTGACATAGGTTATACATAAAAACTTACATCTATAACAGTTTCACTTAAGTTGGAAGCTGGAACAAAAAGAGATGCTAAAATGAAAAGGATTACTTGAAAGTCTGTTTTATAAGCAACCAGACCCCTGGTTCACTGCCAGGAAACCACTTATTTGCAACCCTAGCCAAAGACAGAAGGTTTCTTCCCCATGAAGAGTAAAACAGATTCACCAGGGACACAGGCACAGTTAAAGATGGAGGTTTCGTATGGAACTAAGTTAGGCATAATGAATGCTGAGTTTTCCAGGGTTCTTTTTCCTCTGACAGGCAAACCTTCTCCCTCCACACTGAAGGTTAGCAAGGGTTCTCTGTAGGATCTGACTGACCCAAGAGGAAAAAACTTAAAGATTCTGACATTCAGATTTTCTCTACTTAAGTATTAGGCTAGACCATCCTACATCAAATCTTGCCAACGTCAATCCTTATTGAAATAATCACTTCTAATTAGCCTTTCCTTGCCTTATTCTTAAACAAGGTTGAGCAACCAAGAATCACCAGAGATCAGAGGAATGATAGACGGAGCTGAAATCAAAAAGAAAAAAAAATAACTTGGTGGGCTGCAGAAAGGGAGGAAAACTTAAAAACAAACAAAAAACACCCAAAAACCTGGTGTGAATATTTCCAAAGACATGAAGAAAACTGGAACCATAAGAGAATGACAGGGACAAATAAAAACAAATATTCCTAAAACAAAAAAGATCTCTTGGAAATAAACAATATGATGGCAAAAATGAAAATAAAAGTCAGTGGGAGGAAGGGAATATAAATTAAGAAAAGTTTCCCGGAAGTGACAGCAAAAAGAAAAAGGAATATAAATAAGAGATAATGATTTGGTGAAATATAGAAAGAAAAAAATGTTAATTATATAAACCAGCAGATTTTGCATCATGAGATAAAATCAGGAAAGAATGTAGTTTATAAAAGGTCTTTAAAAATATGGAAAAAGCAAGTACCAGAACTCTATTAGAGATCTTTCTCTGTTTTTTTCATGTTTATTATTGAGAGAGAGAGCAAGAGAGAGACAGAGCATGAGCAGGGGAGGGGCAGAGAGGGAGACACAGAATCTGAAGCAGGCTTCAGGCTCTGAGCTGTCAGGACAGAGCCAATGTGAGGCTCAACCCATGAACCATGAGATCATGACCTGAGCCAAAGTCGGACACTCAATCCACTGAGCCATCCAGGCACCCCAAGAGATCTTTCTAAATTAAATAAACTTTATGCCTGGCAACAACAATGAAAAATATGTTATATAAGGCTTACAGACAAATCATGATCTCAATGCACCTATTTTTGATGAGAACTTAAAAGGACAAAACCAGAAATACAGACAAGGGCAAAATATACCTTCTTTATATAGATCTCCCTCGCTAATCTTTACAAGCTCCAAAAAGGGTGAGGTGGGGTGAATAAACTCTCAACTCCTGTGACTTCTCCTATGACTACTGTGATTCAGCCAAGAGAAATTATTAACCAACAGACTTCATATTTTTTTACCTTCATTCCTTATATTGCTTAGATTAATTTGGAATATTTGTGAGGTTCTATGTGTTATTAGGTGCTAAGACTATTTTGACAAGATTGAGTATATTCTAGCAAAATAAAATGGAGAACTGAGACAACCAGGAAGAAATTCTAGAACTAATATTTCACTTTCCCTAAAATATGCAGGAACTGAGACTAAAATGTTCTCAAAATTCTCTGCTTTATTTTACTTCTAGTTTTTATCAATGTCTAAACCTTACAGAGGAGTGCAGAGAGCAGGCAATTTTCAAGTAAATCTGATTATATATATTCACAGTCATGCCTTGGTGCTCAGTAGAATCACCTAGCATGCTCTGTGCCACACCAATTGAATATTAATCTTAGGGTGTGGCATCAGTGCTGTTTAAAAGCTACTCAAATGATACTAATGTGCACTAAGAATTGACAACCATCATTGATAATCAAATCTATAATTCAGGCTAAAAAAACACTTTGAAGCCTGTGCTTTGGATTGTCTATTTATATTTCTTTAAAAGCCAGTTATTGCCAGGTATCTACATTTTTTTTGAAACTATAGATATAACGCCCAAATAGGTGATCATACTTTGTTAGTTTAAGTGGTTTCACATTGGCAGTTGTCTCTCTACACTAGTTTCCCAGCGCTTAGCTACAATAAGGTGGGGGTTTGGGTGGAAGTGGGAACTAATGTCTTTCTTGGAGTCACTGGTTGTCTTGAAGCAAAAGATTAATATATGTAAGTTTTCTGTTGGGTTGTATGAATAATTGATCTTCATCTAGTTATGCATCTTTACAGGGAAGACTTTGAAAGTCATTGTCTGGGCAGACCAAATTTGGGTCTAACATTAATAAGCCCTGGAAACAAACATGGTCTATTTTCCTCATTGTAGGGTTAGAACCCTATAGTGATGTGTGAGCAAATGATCACTTCAACCTATGATTGCCTTTCTAATGGGTTCCGGGGAATTATACATATATTTTTTTCTTGTGAGTAATTACTCTGTATTTTTCCCCCAGGTTCAGTGGCATTTTCCTTAAAGAGATAATAATAGAGCTATCCTAATAGTGGAAAATAACCTCAGGCAGTCCTATTTGAAATGCTAAGAAAGGAAGGAGGAAGGAAGGAAGGAAGGAAGGAAGAAGGAAGGAAGGAAGGAAGGGAGAAAGGAAGGAAGGACGGAAGGAGAAGCAAAGAGAGAAAGAAAAGAAAAAAAAAAAAGAAAAGAGGTTATGATGACACGCCAATTACAAGAAAAAAGGAGGAGTCGGTTGCGAGGGTATGTATGGCCAACTCCAGGTAAGGGTCTTTCACATGTGTCTCATGACCTTTCAGGATACGTTTGTTAAAAGTCTGCAGATTCCTAGGCTCCACAGTATCTCAAATCATAATGGAAGGAGGGATGCTTAGGAATTTGCATTTTAAACACGCTGCCCAGGTGAATTTAATGCGTTATAAACTGTTTGAAAATTATTAGCCAACAATAGACTGGTACTAATGCCAAGGAAGCTATTAAGCTTCATCTTCCAAAGCAACAAAGGGCAATAATATTTTAAGATAATATAAATCCAGGGACATAGTGCTTCTGGGACTAATCTCAGAAATGGGCAGTTCTCTTTGATGCAAAGCCAATAAAGTGACAGAAAAGACAGACCAGTAATCATGACAGTTAGCTTCTACTGAGCACTTACTGTGTGCCAAACCCTGTTCTTAGTGATTTACATGATCTAGCCGCTTTCAGTTCTCATAAACGGTAGTTAGTAGTATTTCCCCAATTGCAGAGAGGAGCATGCTGAAGCTTCAGGGTAACTGAATTATGCTAATTAACATTGCTAGTAAGGGACAGAAGGACTCACACCCTCAGCTGCTCAACTATTAACCTCAAACTATTCCATGCAAATAGACATAGAAGCACTATGGACCTGACTTCTCTAGCTTTAGCTGTCAGGTTAATTATGTAAACTCTGGTAGCCTCCCTGCCTGAGACTTCCAGTATTTGTCTGTGAAATGAGAGTGGAAAAAATTATGGAGTGAGAATCCAGTAGATGTGAAAATCTTTGTGAAAAGTATAATGTACCATATAAATGCCTGTTACTGTTATACTTCTGTAATCATGGCTCATGTGAGCCGGATCTAGACCTTCCCACATGATGTTAGGAAATAAAATGAGGTAATTGTGTTACTATCAATCACACAGAATCACAGGCTGGCTCTAATATCAGGAGGATGAGGGGAAGGGGTAAGTACAGTTTTTAAAAAGGTTCCCCCTTTTGTGCCTCAAAATCTGATGACCGCTCTTGATTGCTGGCTGTTGGACACACTGACTCATGCTGTCACACAATACATTTCCAGGTACTTGACAATATTGAGTCACATAGTATCTTATTTTTTGTAATGTGCCATTTTTAGAGAATGTGTTTAGAAGGAGCAACTCTCTAGGTCCTTCCATTACCTTTAACTCAGTCACTGTTTATCTTCCACCATGAAATCAATGCCAAATGTCCAAGAGGAAGGATCTGTTACCCGAAGTTGGCGCTGTGAGCTGTGGGTAAATTACTTCACTCTTGCATTTCAGTGAACTGGAGCTAATCAAATCTGTCCTGCTTCTCTCGGCAGGCTTATGAGAAAAATCAACTGAGAATATGCAAGACTATGATAGAAAAAACTAAAAGAGGAAGGGGAGCATATTGGAAACTAGTGAGCAGGTAAGAGGAGAGAGATGTGAGAAGTGACTGCCAGAGCTAGGCAGTTTTAAGCTGAAATCACCTCCCTATTCAATGTGCTTCCACAACCCCACATCCTCCTCCCCATTTGAAAAACACTTATATTACAAATAGGTGTTTTCAGGGTGCTCTTTTCTCAGTAAAATAACTGTTATTTATTTGCATGAGAAAATATTATAGGAATGTTATATATAATAACTGCATCAAGAAAGTTACTATTACAGCCCTATTTTATAAATGAGGAAACTAAAGCAACGAAAGGTCAAAAACATGTACAAACATCCACAGCTATTAAGTGGCAGAACTGGGATTCAAACCCAGTAAATCTGGCTCCAGATTCTGTTCTTAATTCTGTGCTTTTTTTTTTTTTTTTTTTTTTGAAATAGTGTTCATCTAGAGTTGGGGCCAGTTTGTCAAATGATGCCAATTTTCCAGTCAACTTTCAACTAATCTTGCAAATAAAATTAAAGCCACTGCTTCTGCTATGCCCCACAACAGAGCACAGGAAAAAGATAAAGTGGATCACCATTACTGTACCCTACAAAGCATTTCTCATGCCTATCCACCGCCCCCCCCCTTCACCAGCTTTCCCAATGCCTAACCACCACATTTCTTCATGCACAGGTATGGAGCCCACCCTACATCTCTCAGAAGTCTGAACTGGAGAGTCAGAAGAACATAAATAGCTTTAAATTGACCTCTTTGCCTTGCTAACATCCCTCACACCATACCCCCCCAACCCCAACACACACACACAAGATACACCTTTCCTAAGTTCATGGGCTAGGAACCAATTCTTGTCACCTGTTAGTTTCTCCCTGAGAACTAACAACCCAGACCTGGCTAATTCATGTTTGCTTAAGATATTGAACCCACTGGTCTTTGCCTCTTTCTTGCTATGTCTAAAGAGCTATGTATACAGCAGGGCCAAGACCGAACAGTATAGGAAAGAGTTTGCAGGTGGTTCTGGGAAAAGGGATGCAAACACAAATGTTCAGGGTAAATAGAAAGATACAATAACTGAATGGAGTAAGTCAGGTTTAAGAGAATATTGTCTTCAAACACTTGGTTCCCTCCACTGTGTTTTGTTTTCCCACTTTCGATAGAATTAAGGATACCTGAACTCAACCATAAGAAGAAAAAGTGGAAGGTAAACATATCTGCAGAAATTGACACTTTAAGAATGGTGGGATTCCTCTTCCAAAGGAATTCAAACTCATATTTTCCATATTTTATGAGACATCTCCTGAGTTTATCAGAAACTACTTAGAATTCTTTAACCATTCTGCATTCAGGGATTAGTTTTCTCTTTCTGGTAGGTGGTACACAAAGAGGCCCAGAGGGGAGAGCAGATATGATCAGCTGGGAACTTAGTTGTCTGTGCTGGGGTGGGAAGCAACTGAACTCCCCCCACCAGCTGTGGGATTGCTCATCTTTAGGCTTATTTCTAGCAAGCCACTGAGGAATAAAAACAATGGACTGAACCCGACTTTACTTCTCCTCTCCCTCCAGTGAATGTTGGAATTAATCTGCTTATTGTTTAAACAAATTTCAGTCCTTGAAGGATTGCACTGATGCTGTTGTAAATAGGCAGAAAAAGCAGCCCTCAAACAATTGTCTCTAATTGTGGTTAAAGGAGTGGGCCAATCTTGATCCCAAATATGACAGGCAAGAAATACAATCAGCAGACTGAAAAGCAATCTCCTGACATGTAGAATAATAAGTAGTTAGGGTCATAAACCCAAATATCTATGGAAGTTAAATTACATTCATTTTATCTAAAAAATATAATTTGGAAATTCATATACTGTGGTTCTTCTCATCATGACTTCACCAACTATTTTTGCACTGAATATTCTTCTCAAATAGTAATTTGATAGTGGAAAATAACCTGGCCATGCCATCTTGATCAAATAATCAGAGATACATCACTAGGGGCACCTGGGTGGCTCAGTTGGTTAAGTGTCCAACTCTTAATTTTGGCTCAGGTCATGATCTCATGTTCCTGAGATTGAGTCCTGTGTTGGGCTCTGCACTGGCATCAGGGAGCCTGCTTAGGATTCTCTCTCTCCCTCTCTTTGCCCCTCACTCACACTGTCTCTCCCTTTCTCTCCTCGATCAAAATAATAAGCTTTAAAAAAATAAAAAGAGGTAGCATCACTAGTAATTAGCCATATGGATATCTATACCTTCTGATAAAGGGCAGGGAGAATGAGCATAACATCACTTATTGCTAAAAAATGCATAACTCCAATCTAATAATGAGGAAAACTTGAAGAAAGATAAAGATTAGTTAATAGTATTCTATCAATATTAATGTCCTTGTTTACTAAGTGTACTAAAGGTAAGATGGAAACCTTTGAGGAAGCTTAAGAAAAGATATATAAGATCTATGTGTACTATTTTTGCAAATCTCTATAAACCTAAAATTGTGTCAAATTAAAAGTGAGGAAAAAAATTTTTCGTACCCTGTCTACTTTAATAAATTTAAAGAATTTAAGTCTATTATGTTATATTTATATTATTTTATCTAATTAATTCAAATTGAGATTTACTTTAAAATTTTTGAATGATGCTTAAATGCATGAACTATAGAAGGGATAATATTCAGGATGGAAAAATAAGGATTTACATTGTCTGTTCTTTACCTTGCATAGTGATTGTCGTTCATGTTTCTAAACACTTTTATTCCATTATAAGGGACCTCCACCCTGCCCCTTCTTTGGGAATTATTCCGTGAAATAATGACGTGTCTTCAAGTTCAGTGCAAATAATACCATCCTCCCAACTTTCAAAAGTGAGCTTGGCCACATGACCTACATATGGCCAATCACAATATTAAAACTTCTTGGCTAAAGTGATTGGTCCAAAGTGAACATATTGACCACGCCTAGAACCTAGAGTTCTTCTCTGGGATTTACATATTGAGCATGGAAAAGAGATCCTCTTCTTCTGTTTGTTTTTTTTTTTAATTTTTTTTTCAACGTTTATTTATTTTTGGGACAGAGAGAGACAGAGCATGAACGGGGGAGGGGCAGAGAGAGAGGGAGACACAGAATCGGAAACAGGCTCCAGGCTCCGAGCCATCAGCCCAGAGCCTGACGCGGGGCTCGAACTCACAGACTGCAAGATCATGACCTGGCTGAAGTCGGACGCTTAACCGACTGCGCCACCCAGGCGCCCCATCTTCTTCTCTTTGAATTATGAACTGGATAGCTCCTGATCCCAGAAGTGACAATAGTTACATATTCACCCAGTAGAAGAGCCTTAGAAATGAAAGCTGCAAAGATACAGCAACTGAGAAGTGAGGAGGGAGAGAGAGGGAGAGGGAAAGCATGAGAGAGAGAGAGAGAGAGAGAGAGAGAGAAAATGGAAAAGTGAAAGATAAGGAGACACTCACTAATGCTATTTAAGTCTCTGGGTTCAATGTCCTTGGCTAGCTGTTTTTTCATGCTTCAATTACATAAGCCAATACGTTTCTTTTTTCTTGCTTAAGCTAGATTCAAGTATGATACACCTCTTGGTCTTTTGAAACCAAAGTAATTTTGATTTATACAAGATGACTTTTGTTTTGATAGATGAAAATATTATATGTATCAGATGATACTGTTTATACCATTACCACTTGGGGCTGATTCAAGAGGAGGAGACAGGTAATATGGGTAAATTTCAATTCAAGAATGAATTCATTCTAAAAAGGAGGCACCTGAACCCAGTGCCAGAGATCACTGAGGAATATTAGAAAGCAGAACAAGGATCAGTACTCAAAGACTGGATATGATAAAAAAAAATTCTCTTTCAAGAATAAAAAGAAGCAAATTACATGAACTAGGTCAGTGGATTACCATTAATTTCATAATAAATTATTAAAATTTTGGTTTCTATTACTCGCAATATAAATATTGATCACTGGCACCCAGCATTACATAGAGTAAGTCATACTAATGCCAATGAGAGTTAGTCCTACAGTCACTAAATATCTGGATTTCAGCATGTCATGTGGCAAGGTCTTTCTGCTATCCTTTTGAACAGTCATCAGTAAGATAAATTATTAACTGTTTCTTTTAAAAAAAAATTTAATGTTTATTTATTTTGAGAGACAGAATGTGAGCAGGGGAGGGTAAGAGAGAGAGAGGGAGACACATAATCTGAAACAAGCTCCAGGCTCCGAGCTGTCAGCACAGAGCCCGATGAGGGGCTCGAACCCACAAACCGTGAGATCATGACCTGAGCCAAAGTTGGACACTTAACCAATTGAGCCACCTAACTGCCCCAATTAGTAACTGTTTCTAATGTATAATAATTATTAAGTCAATTAACTTGTAGGGAAGTTTCTGGTGGCTCTATCTTCTGTCCTGTCTTTGCAAATCTTTTTTATTAATAGCCTGAATGAAGATACCAGTAGAAAACTGACTACATTTACGTATAGCATAAAGCTAGGAGAGAATAACTGGATGGTAAAGTCAAGATTCACAATATCTTGAGAGGCTGAAATTAGTCTTATACTTAGACCCCTGCCTCCAAACACACAGATAACAAAAACATAAAAACTGTACCAGTCTGGGGGAAAATGTGACTTAGTAGCACATGTGACAACAAATAAAGATTCTAGTGGACTATAAGTTCAATAAGAAAAAAATAAAGCTAACTCAATTTTAGGCTATTGTGGCAGAAGAATAGCTTCCAAAAAGGGGTGAAATTCTTGCCCTAATCAGCACAGGTTTAGCCAAAAATACTACATTTCATTTTACACGCCATATTTTTAAAAAGGATATGTAAAAAGATTCAGATAAGACCAACCAGGGTGCAAAATCATTAAAAAAAAAAAAAAGACTGAGGATGTTTAACTGAGAGTAGAAAAATATTAGGAAAGACATAATAATCTGTCTTCAAAGTCTGAAGAGCTGTCACATATGAAAGAGATTGAGACTTATCAGTGTGGTGCTATAGGGCAAAATTAGCATGCTTGACTGGAAGTAGGTAATGCGAGAAGATTTATGTCATTATAAGGAAGGACTCTGTAACCATTTGAGCCAATCCAAACTAAAGAAAGGACTGTTTTGGGAGACCATGAGTTACCTAACTCTTGACAGGAATATTCCCAAGGAATATCATGTATTTGGGGTGGGAGGTGGTTAACTAGATCAATGCGTTTCAAACTTGAATTGCATGTGAGTCACCAGGGACTTATTAAAAATTCAGATTCTCATTCAATAGTTCTGGGATGGAGGCTGAGAAACTGAATTTCTCACAAGCTCCAAAGCAATGCCTATCATGCTAACATATGGACCACACTCTGAGAACCAAGGAACTAGATAACTTTTAAGATCACTTTTCACTACTACCATTCTCATAGAAAATACACTTCTGGAACCTAGAAAGCAGTTCTATCTTGGGCTTTCCATATGAAAGTTTCAGTGGTTGAGAGTGTAAAGGAAGCAAAAGCATGTTTGGAAATGGAACCAGGGATATTCCAAAACTCACTCAGTAAATGCATATTTTATTTTATTTTATTTATTTTTTTTTTAGATTTTTTTCAACGTTTATTTATTTTTGGGACAGAGAGAGACAGAGCATGAATGGGGGAGGCGCAGAGAGAGAGGGAGACACAGAATCGGAAGCAGGCTCCAGGCTCTGAGCCATCAGCCCAGAGCCCGACGCGGGGCTCGAACTCACGGACCGCGAGATCGTGACCTGGCTGAAGTCGGACGCTTAACCGACTGCGCCACCCAGGCGCCCCAATAAATGCATATTTTAAAAGAACCTACTCTAAAGAAAGAAAAATTGTTAATAAACACTTATATATGACTGTATTTAATTATCTACTTCTACTATAAATGACCCATCATTTTTAAGAATTGGAATAAATAGCACTTATTTCTTCAATGTTAATAATTCAATTCTGTATTAAAGTCAAGACTTTAAGTGTTTGTCTAGTTTCTTCAACAAAAGTCCTTCATAATTATTCATCCATCTCATAGCCTTCCAGTGTACAGTCTTTGCTCCATTATTTTCTTGCCTCCATTTCTATAGATCAGAACTTTCCAAATGGTGGCATTACAGATGTCCCTCAGTATATTTGGTCTTCTCAACTTTTGGGAAGGCCAGGGAAAAGAGCTCTATCCTGGGCTTCTGAGAACAAGACCCAACTGGATTGGCATTTAGGCAATAATAATTAGCACTCATTGGTCTGGTCTCAAGGCTGTGAGCTCAACCTACCTATGAGTCTATCACCTTAATATCTATGTTAGCAACTTGCTGCAAGCATGTCCCTTTTCATCATGAAAAAGGGATCTGTGGATTTGCTGAAGGAGTGATTAATTAGCATAGCATACCTACCAAAATTTGGCCACAGGAGGACAGATAATGAAAAAGAAAGTTAAGAGTTCTTGTTAGGTGTATCTTTAGGCGTTTTCCCATACGTTAAATACTTTTATCAATTTGTCGTAATGTAGGTGCATAGTAATATCTCTAAAGGACATATATTTTCTAATTTAAAACTTCAATATTAATTTTTCAATACTTGACATATAAATTAAGGTAAAATTTCAATCTATAGCACCTTCATGAAATTCCAAGGGTAAATTTGGAAAAGAAATAAATGGAAGAGTTGCTATATTTAAAATAAAGTGTTGAAAAAAATAAATAAAAGTTTGAAAAAATTTTAATAGCTATAAAAGTTGCTTCAAAATTTTTATTCTCTACTTGTGCAAGTAAAATTTTTTATAGACAGCAGCTATATATAAACTTGAAAAGATCACTGTTAAAATGTTTTGATTAGAAATGATATATAAGTTTTCAAGCACAAAAACTGAAACAAAAAGTAATATCAATGGAAGTATATTTATATTTCTAAATTTAAACTTATCTACATTCAATTTTAATGTCCTTCCTCAAATATTCTAATTTATTTTCTCATCAAAATTGCATCATATAAAGACAATGTAATGAATCTCTTTACTGTGTCCCATACATATGCCCCCAAATTTCTTTAGTGTACCCCAGTACTCCATATAAATGTTGCTATTTTCTATGTCGGGAAACACTGCAATAGATAGATTTACTTCCACAATATGTTCTGTTACCAAATATTTTCTACTTTAATTGCAAACAAATTAATTGCATACTTACCTTAATATACAGTTACTGTTACTCAAAGGAAACAAGTAAGTTTGCATAACAATGGAAAAATGCTAAACCTAAGTTATTTCCTTACTCCTTCTATGCCCCTTGAAAATACTGGGATATTGTTTTGAAGAGCTAGCAATGTTCTTTTTCCTGACCTGAATGGTTACACAGTGTTCACTTTTGATAAATCATAGAGCACATTGTTTTGTGCACTTTAGTGTACATATTTTATTTCACAGTAGAAAAAAACACATTAAAAATTTGTTCTCTAAGACGGAAGAGATATGGTGACTATGGTTCTGAGTATATTTTTACTTCCTGCTTATACTAGCCTTGCTTTTATTACTGTCCAAGAAAAGTTAATAAATGATTAACCATATCAGCAGGCAGTTGGGAGCAGTCATGAAAGGCGTAACACTCACTTGATAATTCATAATAGACACATAGTTTTCTTTAGTTTCTGAATTATCCTGTTTCCTACATAAATTAATAAGATGAATCAAATGCTATTAAAACCAACTTAAGGGAGATAATTTGGTCTTTTAATTCATGGTATAAAATACAACACTGATAGGCCTGGAGGTTATTACCATGATGCACATAGCCGAATTGGGTTAGCACTTGATATGACAAAGATGAATTCTGCATCTATTTGCATGTTTAGCTTTGGCAAACATTCATTTCTTCTGCATCCCAGAAATTGTGGCAAATAAGGTCCATAAAGTGACACAATTTCAAAATAAATTACTGATTATATATATACATATATGTGTGTGTGTATATATATATATATATATATAGAGAGAGAGAGAGAGAGAGAGAGAGAGAGAGAGAGAGTTTGGATGGGGATATTCTGTTTTTGCTGTGAGAATTTAATTTACCGTATTAAGTATATCATCAAATGTTTACTTCAGATCTGTACAGTGCTCCATATAAGACAAATGCCTCATTAATTAGACACTCACTGCCAACACTCTGATTTACTAGATCAATAATAAGAAAGGGGCAAATATGTTCCTGTTCTAACCATACCTACCTTTATTGAATATGTGCCAGGGGTTTCTTTTGCCTTACTAGCACACAGTTAGCATCTGTCTGCTGTGAAAATGAAACACCCTAGAGAGCTTGAGGCCACTCAGGCTGAGATATGAAGGGGGAAAAAAAAGAAAGCTTACCCAGCCATCAACACTCACACATGTGAATTTAAAGAACAGGTAGAAGAGCTATTAATCTGAGCCCATTCCACAACATCTTGTGTGAGGGTTACACATTATTATTGTACACTTAACTGGATCACATGGCTTATTAACCTTGGCATTTGGCATTTTTGTTGAGAAGCTTTATGTTTAAAGAAATTATCAACCTAGTCTACATTTTTGCAAACATGAGCAAACGAAGAATTAGCACTACTCAGTCTCATCCTCCACCAAGTCTCATTTGCCTTCTGTATAGAGTATCTCTCACTTCCTTTTTCCTCAATCTCCTATGCCTTCTTTCCAATCTTATCCCTTTTCTTCTTTCTCCATAATAAGCTGCGCCCCCCGGTGGTTGGGAGCTAAAAAAAAAAAAAAAAAAAAAAAAAAAAAAAAAAAAAAAAAAAACACGAAAGAAAGAACGGAAAAGAAAAAAATAGAAGAAAAGAGAAGAAAAACCTTTCTCAGACAAGACTTTTAATCCTCCACAATTTTACTTTTGGGTTGAGTTCAACAAGCTTCCCGGAGCTCGACACAAGTAGTCACGATCATGAACCTAACCACGCTTCCCCCCTGCAGTCAATTTCCTATTGTTCTATTTAAAAGAGGGGAAAGATACAGATGAAATGAGAAATAGCTTGATCCTGGCTAGTTGCAAAACGACAGCAGTTTTTGAAGCTCTAAAGGAAGGGTAGCACTGACCACAGACGCGTGTGGCGCTGTCCATTCCTTGGTGCTGAACTACACCCGGGTCATTTCCAGCCAGCTCAAGCCCTCAGTATCAAAATAGGCTCAGCTACGGTAGACTGAATTCATTTCCGGGGGATAGGAGGTGGGGTGGGGTGCGAGGGGGTCATTTAGATTTTTGCTTTTTCTCTTTCCAGGAAAAAAACATTCTTCCACAAAGTGACACTGTGCATTTTATGGAAAAATAATGGCACAGCTTCAGTTCAACACTAAAGTGAAGACCTCTACTGAAGAAAAAAGGAAAGTTCAGAGTTAATAAACCTGCTTTTTCTCTTCCAGAGTTAACACAACAGGTTTTGGGTTCCTAGACCCCCTTGTTGATGGATAAATGAAATAATTTTCTGTTAAAAAATCACGTCACTAATCATTTTCAGATAAGCACAGTAAAAAAGGGGTGATGCTAGGCTTTGCAATATCTGGAATAGAATTCTAGAATTCTAGATATTGTTTTACTGAGTTGAGAAACAGAGGAGAGGAGGAAGTAAACTTGCTTTTTAAGATGGTTTCAATGGTTTAAAAAATATTTTTAAAAGTATTGCTTTAACAATGTCTTCCAGACATGCTCATTTTCTTAGGCAATTTAAATCAGAATCTAGGCAATAGGAGCTTTTCTCCTTTCTGCTCTACCAGCCTCTGTCCAATTTCGGATTTAAGACTGCTGTTCTTCCTACCAAGTGCTGATGTCCAGAGGGCTATTATAAGAATCCACCCCTTGCCCTCCTCCCAACCCATGAGATAATTAAGTAAATATAAAGAAAACGGACAGAAGGGAGGGAAAGTGTGCTTAACTCCCAGCCTTTGGTTCTTAGTAGTTACATTTAAATGGGGGCACTTCTCTTTGAGAAGTGAAGGTGTTTCTCATAGCTACAGAATTTACAGTCAGTCAGGGAGCCGACTTAACTGATCCCAGCAAACGGTTCCTTCCTTTTCTTAATCCTTCGCTGCTTATTTTAGCCGCTTTTCCACCCCGCCGGGAATACCATCCAGATCTTAGTCCAGGTAGATCTGACGTCAAGAGATGGCTTTCGTCGATTTGACGTGTAAACACTCATTTCCATTCCGGCTAGGAAGGGCTGGGGCTCCACTCAGCCGGGAGACCAAAGAGCGCTCGCCACCGCCCAGCCTCTACTCGCGCGCCTCCTATCTCCTAGCAGAGCAACCCCGAGCGAGAAGTGGTCTAGAGTCCGAGGGTGAAAAGGGCGAGTCTTTCTGGCTTTTCTTCTTTCTTGCTTCTTGTCTTGCTTCTTTTCCTCGTCTCCTTCGACTTGTGTGAGAGCGAGTGTGTGAGCCATGGAGCGAAGAGCTTGGACTCTGCAGTGTACTGCTTTCGCTCTCTTTTGCGCTTGGTATGCATTGAACAGTGTAAAAGCTAAGAGGCAGTTTGTGAATGAATGGGCAGCGGAGATCCCCGGGGGACCGGAGGCAGCTTCAGCCATAGCCGAGGAGCTGGGCTATGACCTTTTGGGTCAGGTAAGAGTTTGCACTTTCCAGAAACTTTCTGGGGCCCAAGGGGACTGGCGGGACTGAAGCGCGATCTCCCAAGTGGGAGCCCCAAGTCGCACTCTCCTGAACCCATTGGCAAAGAGCCGGAGCTTCTGCAGCTCTCGCCCCTGGCGCGCTTGGAGAAAGAAGGCTTGCATTATTTATTGTTTGGGCTGGAAGCAGCCAGGCAGAACGAAGCCGCTGCAGCTGGGTAGAGCCTATTCTTGCTGCCGTCCGCTTTGGCATTTAAATCCATTCCCGCGTGGTTTGGGAGACAAATCCCTCCACACTTTTTCACCGAACTTGAGATGCACGCGGGCTCTTACCGACCAAGCGCCCCCGGGAGAGGCTTACTGTTCTTGCCCCCTGGGACTCAGCTGGTCTCTGCGTCAGGATCCGGCTGTTTCCTTTTTTTCAATATGGCAGCATCAGATCCAAGTCCTGATGCATGGGGTCAAGCAAGCTTGGTGATATCCGCCGGCAGCCTTTCAGGCACGCTCAGGGAGTTGGGAGAACGCCTGCGGCAGAGACTCGAGACCTAGAGGCTGGGGGCCTGCGGAATAGCCTGGGGAGCCGGTGGGAGAAGAGGTAGGTGAAAGACAGGGGACCAACTCTCCGCGCCTCTACTGGGAGGTCCGAGTCTTTACGGGGAACTTGTAAAGTCCGAGCTTCACAACTTTGCTGGGTCAGTCTCCCTGAAGGGTCAAGCTGCCAAAATGACTGTGGGGAAAGGTTATCCTTTTTTCTTGTTCCTCAGCCAAATGCCTAATAGCTTCCCTGAGGATTTCAGCCTGTGATAAAAACTTGCCTGTCCAAGTGACAGCTGGTTTAATAGATAGCTGGGGGGAAGGGTAGGGCGTAAAGCATTATGAGAGTGACAGTTTAGGTGTGGGATTTCCGGGGAATCCCAGGGAGCGTGATTTCTAATCTAAGCTTTCATTTTCTTTGGCTTAGAATCAAGCCCTCTCCCCTTGCCTTGGAAGTGTGCTTTCAAAGCGGGGGAGGAGGGAGTTGTAAAACATTTTGGCGCGGTTTTTCTTTTTCTGGAGGTGGTTTTAGAGAGGCCGCTGAAGTCACGGATGAGTAATCGTAATCGGTGTAGGCGTTGGCGAATCCATAGATCAAATCTGCTGGGGAATACGACTGTCCTTGCCAGAGGCTTCATTCTCCAATTTTATGAGCTAAATTGTCTTTAAAGTGCCCAGCAGAAAAGTCAATACGCAGATTGACTTCTCCATGTCCTAGTAGCAGACCAAGACTTTTTGCTTTTGCCCAGACTCTGTTCTGTGCCAGGCTCCATGTTAGGGGCTGAGGAATAATAGGAAAAGAAACTTTCAAAGAATCAAGAATCTAGAGGAGACCGTTTAGGAACAAATAATTGGAACTGCATGTAACTGATGGAGAAGTTGCACCTGGATTCTTAACATTTGTTGATGGAGGGATTGAAGATGGAAGGGAATTGGGGAGGAGTGAAAAAATGACTGCCCAGTGGAGGAAACATTTTTTTTTTTCTCAACGTTTTTTTTTTTTTTTAATTTTTATTTTTTTTTTTTATTTTCGGGACAGAGAGAGACGGAGCATGAACGGGGGAGGGGCAGAGAGAGAGGGAGACACAGAATCGGAAGCAGGCTCCAGGCTCCGAGCCATCAGCCCAGAGCCCGACGCGGGGCTCGAACTCACGGACCGCGAGATCGTGACCTGGCTGAAGTCGGACGCTTAACCGACTGCGCCACCCAGGCGCCCCTGGAGGAAACATTTTTGAACAGAGTTTAGGAAGACTCAAAAGTTGCCAGGAGAACATGTTGAGATTGGAGAGGCACTCAAGGCATAGAAACCAGAATGTGGCAAACCAAGAAGATACAAATAAAGCAGCTTAGAAGAAACAGCAGGGAATTGTTGGCATCTTAAAACAGAGTGCAAGCAGTAGGTGGAATTGTACTGGTAGTTACTGTGGACATTATGGAAATCTTGTGCATCCTATGGGGGGTAGCTGGGGACTTAATCCTATATCCTCTGGGCAGTTAAAGAGCACTGGTAACTATGTGGAAAGAGATTGGGTAACAGTAAAAAAAAAAATCCCTTTTTTCTTTACTCACTGTTAGCTCCACACATACATCCTAACCTGGACCATTCATTATGGGAATTGCTTTCAAAATTATAAATCCCAAAACCAAACAACAACAAATCAGCATTCTTGGTAGGATCTCCAAAGAAAGGATGGAATAGTCACAAGAAGCTTTAAGAAATAGAGGGGGGAAAAAATCTACATTGACATATGATTTGCATATGCTATATTTTCTCTAGCCACTTCTAGATAAAATGGTATTACTAAAAACATTTAAAAAAATAATTTTTGGGGGCGCCTGGGTGGCGCAGTCGGTTAAGCGTCCGACTTCAGCCAGGTCACGATCTCACGGTCCGTGAGTTCGAGCCCCGCGTCGGGCTCTGGGCTGATGGCTCAGAGCCTGGAGCCTGTTTCCAATTCTGTGTCTCCTCCTCTCTGCCCCTCCCCGGTTCATGCTCTGTCTCTCTCTGTCCCAAAAATAAATAAACGTGGAAAAAAAAATTAAAAAAAAAATAATTTTTTGTGAAAGTGCTTTCTTGATTCTGTTTATTTCTCCCTTTGTTTACAGTAATTTAGCATCACTATCCTAAGCTCCTGAAGGTCTCAGGATAAAGCTAGAATTAAAGAGGTGACCAGAAGCAAAACCAGTTGATAGCAGAAAAAGAGCTAAGCATTGGTGATCTTTTTGTATGGCTACTCTTCCCTCTTCCCAACTCCATATATGGAAAGCCTTGAACTAGTGTAAAGTCAAATAGTCTCCACTAGTAGCTTATAACAATTATGGCTATAGATTCAATAGCTGTATTTTACAACAACAACAAATCATTTTAGCTGGATGTAACACTGACCATATATAGTATTCAAAGGGTTTACCAGATTTCCACAAATTATTCTTCTCTGACAGGATAAATTTGATAAAATGGGTATTTTTTTTAAAAGAAATGTCTATCTACACAATATTGTCTCACACCAAAACAAGTGTAGTTCCTCTGAAATCTGTGAAAAAGAAGTATCACCAGTGCCCAAATATACTATGAGCTCAAGCGATAATATTGTGAGCTCCTCTCACTCAACACAATGACAAGAGAGGGAAGGCTTCTATCAGTGTTTTCCTCATAAAGAAAAAAAAAAGTTAACTTCAAGCACACTGAATGAGCTTAATAAAAATTGCCTGTCTCTAAGTTACTTGGGTTACAAGCTAACCCATATGTACTTATTTTGGAAAGTGAATTTTTATTTTATTTTTCTTTCATAGATTGGATCACTTGAAAATCACTACTTATTCAAACATAAAAACCATCCCCGAAGGTCTCGAAGGAGTGCTTTTCATATTACTAAGAGATTATCTGATGATGATCGTGTAAGTGTTGTGCATTTGTCTTCAGACTGGTAACCTGACTTACCTGTTTAATGATTTCCGACAAGAGCAAAAAGCACTTTGCAAATATGAATATCTTTTATTGTGATCACAAATATTTATCTGTAGTGCTTCTTGTTGTTTCCATAGGGTTATGATTGCACACTATTAAAACTGGATTGGATAGACTCAGTTAAATAAAATGTATGTACTATATATATTTGATATATTAATATATTAAATTGTATTTAATTTTAATTATTTTAATTTATTCAATGTAATTACATTTAATATATATAATATGTTTAAAACACTAACTCACAAATCTAGTCTAAGAGTATGAAAATGAATGGTGAAAATTAGATGGCAGCTCTAATAAAAATGTTTGCCAATACAATCAATTAACAACCTGTTATTATATGCCTATTATGTACCAAGCACTTTGATATCCAATGTGGGGATGCCAAAGAAATGTAATACATGATCGTTGATTTTAATAACATTTCAGAATAACTGAAAACACATTCTGCCATGTCTTTGATTTCATTATATGGAGAACTAGTGTTTATGAGGGCACTTTAAATCCATGCCTTCATGAGCCAAATGTTTCCACAAGTATTATATTGTTTCACTGAAAGCATTTGATTTCTTTTTATCCTGGTTTGTATATATATTCAATGATTAGGCAAGAGCAGGAAATGTCTAGAATGAGTCTAGGTAAATAGTGTGAGGATGATTTGAATGTATACCTAATGTACCTAATGATTTTTGAAGTCTGTTTTCAAGGTCAGCAAACATATCAATAGAAATATTGACTATATCAGGAGCATCGAAATTTGCATACAGTGTTGCATTTTCTCAAGAATGTGCCATACTGGTAGAAATGTAACCTGGCTGGCCTGTTTTCTGTTATTATGATATCTGTTGTCTAGGACACTCTAGAGAATTACGGAAGCTTTGTGAGAGATAGAATACATCCTTTCAACTTGCTAGAAAGAAAATATAAGTACAGAAAGGTGATAGAACTGTTGAAAGTACATGGAATTTATAAACCCTGTGAGATAATTTGCTATTTTATTTGTTCTGAAACTGATAGAATTTTAAAAGGAAGAATAAAAAGACAAATTATGAGGGTAAGGAATGACTGGGCCTGGGTTACCAGCAACCACACCTGGGCAAAGAATGCTGTATGAGTACATTGTATAGCGACCCACAGCTCCTATGCACCTAAGGCTAGCCTTTACTAAGGTTAATGGCTAGATGTGTGAGACCAATTCAAAGGCTCAACATTACTTGAAAGGGTTCTTGTCCAGTGAAGTCTTCCTTTTGCCATCCCAGAGCAGATGACTCATTGTATGGGCTCTGTAAAGTAGGACAACTTCCAAGACTCTGGCTAAGCTTAGTCCTTGGGCATAGCAAGAAAGAGATTTCCTTGTCTGCCTAAATGCATGCCTGACATTAATGCACAAGAAGTCAAACTAACTCCCTTCTCATATTCACAGAAGAAAATTGGACAGCGTGGAGCATACCTGTTATTATTACTGCAAGTGTCTCACTAAAGTGAACAGATAGCCCAGTTGTATTGGGCTATTTAGATATTGTTTAATAGTTGATTTGGAGGGGAATATCTCAGGAATAATGAAGAAAAGCTAAGAATTTAGTCTGCAATATAACTTCATAAAGAAGGGAGTGTATATAATATTATGAAAAATTATCCACAGAATAACTTTATTTTAGGAAAAATCCTAGAACCCATAGAAGCCAGTAGTGGAAAGTTGGACTAGATGATCTTTAATGCTCTTCCCATATCAAAAGGATTATTTATAATTAAGTACATGCTACCTATTATGTACATAATAGAAAGACACCACCAATTTCTTCTATTCCATTTGTGCTGTTCTTATAGAGATTAATATGGGATTTGGAGTTAATGACATTAATCATAACACTGTTTCCAACAATTGGATGTTTATCTGATCAGATGGCAGAGTACCTCTTCTTATATTCCATTTTTTTAAAAAATTGCTTTTGATTTTCATTTTATTGCCTTCTTTTTGATGGAGGATAATATTCTTTCAAATTAGCCCTCTGTAATGCAGCAATAGGCTATCGTTACAAGTCTTTTAATGAAATTTCCAACTGTAAGTGACTCTCTTCATCAAAGACTAGTACTTGTTCCCTAGCAGCCAGCTTCCAAAGACCAACTCAGATGACAGGCAGTATATTCCAAGCATTGAGGTATTTTAAACCAAAACAATTAAGCTTGAACATACAGACTCTTTAAAAATAAATCACAGTGACTAATTTCTAGCTTTCAAGTACCTCCCAATATTTATTATAGGTTTGCAGTAGATTTTTCTAATTACAAATTCAGGACAGTCTTAGTGGATAGTTTTATTCTTTAGCTGCAAATTATGGTTTAGTTTTTATTTTTGATTCTTACTCGTGTCAGATTGTTCTCACATTAAAAACATCCCACCAGACACTGGACTATCATCACGTGTATGACAGAGAGAATGTTTTGGGTAGGAAACAGTCATGTTGCCCAGCGAAATAAGAGCATGGTATTACTTCATAATGAATATAACCATAAGGCAGTCCCTCTCCCTCAGGGTCTCAAGTATAACAGGATTATGCCATAAATGTGGGAAAGGTAATTTTTGTATTGTCAAATCTCTATGCATAATACATGAGACTAAATTAATGGTAAGTGTGCATGGTCAGTAGTACTCATTCATCACCCTGGATCTGTTTCTCATATTAAATACTCTTAAGCAGGAGGCAGAAGCACAGGGGAGCCAGAGTTTCAGATTTGCAAAGACAAAGCACCTTTCTTGTCATGCATAACATTTGCAACTTCTACCTTTTGCATGTAAAGAAAGAGAAATTAAGCTGTAAGAGCACCTTAACAGCAGTCGCTGGAATCTCTTAGCCTGTTGACTCATTCCATGAAAATGGACAAATTTTCAGCTACAAAACTCTGAGACCTCAATAAAAAATGGGTATTATGGTCCATTTGCTGATGAAAGCAGTCTGAACTTTTACTTCCACTGGAATCACAGCGTAAATAATTTGAGGGAATCATCACTTCACTGACTCCTTCTCCTCCCCCTAAAGGTACAGTTTACTGTAATAGAGGAAATGTTCATCTCCTACTGCCCAGTGGGCAATCCCGTCTTCTCACTGAGCTGCCAGTGTTATCTGTAGTCAAATGAAAACATTTTAGAGCTGCCTCACCTCTGATGGGGAGGGTACTGTAACTAGTTAAAGGGAAGATGGTTACACAAAGGTGGGTATCTGAGTGCTGATTTTCTTGCTATGAATATTTATTTTAACTCCTTGTAGGTGATATGGGCTGAACAACAATATGAAAAAGAGAGAAGTAAGCGTTCAGTTCTAAGAGACTCAGCACTAAATCTCTTCAATGATCCGATGTGGAATCAGCAGTGGTACTTGGTAAGTACTTCCAAAAAGACTGTATAGGACCTGGGATACTTATTTTATTAAATCTGCACAATAGATTTTTTTAATGATGGGGAATTCATCAGAAGGCTATGTTACCTGGAAATTAGGGCTGATGGGAACTTCCATCATCTGGATCTCCCGTTTTACTAGGTGAAAGTGTCTGAAACACAGATATTTAGCTGCTATGAAAGCTATGATCTTTGAAAGCTGCTATGAAAGAGAAGAAACGTTGCTACTTTCTTCTCTTAAGCTTATCTGGAGTAAATGCAGAATTGTGTCTTGCAAGTTAAGGGTTCAAAAACACTAATCGTGGCAAAAATCACATTTGGTCAAAGTTACTCTTGAGAACCTTTAAATCATCCAAAAGGTAGAGTGAACATGATTCATTATATATGGTCCTGAGTGGCAATTCTTACATGCTAACAAGTGAGAATTTCTGAGCTAAGCTAAAGGAAAGAATACAAGGAGACAAAAGACATCTACATGCAGATGTATAGACTTATAAACTGTTTTGCTTTTAAGATACCAAATCTTCATTGGTATGTGAGTGTTGAGTAGAGAAATTTTAAGTGTTCTTTCTTACCTGCAGAATATTCTCCCTTCTGTTTTAATATTAAGACTCTACGGCAGTCATACATATTGATAGAAGTGTTCTTTTGTTGAGAGTATTATAAAATATAAGTTTTCATGACAACCATAAGCTAAGGTTACACATCCTTTTTGCATAAAAGATGGGAGAAGGGATCAATTCTTCTCGACATTCTCTTCACCTAGGTAGTACTTGCTCATTGCAGTGAAAGAAACTCATTAACATTTGTGTATTGACTATGCCAAATACTATCCTAAGTGTTTGACATGAATTAACTCCTTTAATTCTCACATTATATTGTAGATACGATGCTTATACCCATTTAGCAGATGAAGAAACAGAGACAAGGGCAAGTTGAGTAACTTGCCAAAATCATATGGTTACCAGTGGTGGGGCCATAATTCATGGCTCCAGAGACCATACTCTTAACGACCACACCGTATGATTGTTCTTGCAATTGACACAGAGGACTTCTTCTCTGGCTTTGTCCAAAAATCTATCTGTAGTTCCAACCTCCTGTGATTCAGCTTTGTTTTGGCCTAGTAAGAGTTTTCCCCTACTTCTTTCTGAGGAGCATCAGCCAGGGCACAATTCATTCAGACATTTTTTGACTGTTATTATTTATAAACTTTCTACTGTCCCCTTCACCAGAAACCTGGCACTTTTCTAAAACATCTCCCTTATATGCTTTCCCAAGCTCATATCTCTATTCCCTTGCTATCCAGCTGTTCTCCCTTATAGTCCCATACACTGTAACTATCAGAAAATTTATCTGAAAAAAGAAAACTCCACATCTCCTCTCATAGATACTTACCCTCTAAATCACTCATACTTGGAAAGAGGCAATTAAATTGCAAGTCCTGGTGAGACAGCAGCCTCCTGGGCATTCCAGGTTCTGCTTTTTCTTTCCGAAAAGTTATTAAAACATCCATGAATAACTGTCAACCAAACAATGTAAAGTAGGTTCAGTGTGGCAAGGGAAGCTCAGGATTTGGGGAGAGATGGAAATATGGGACATCACATAAAACTTTGGTAGATAAAAAACCTGAGCATATCATTATAAATGAATGAAACTTAGGGATCAACTTCTTAGAAGCCATGTATCTCAGTGAGAAGGGGCACAGGGTGATTCATCCTTTCGAATGATTTTTCCATTAGAACAATTGGGAAAAGAACAGCACTCTTATAATTCACTTGCCCTACCATCAACTTTATTTTTTTATGTCACCTAATTGCATTCTTTCTAAAAGTAGAGTGACCCTAGGAAAAAGAAAGATGGGTCTCCGGACTAGAGCTTCAGTTTTCATTTTGCAGTAAGCAAATCATGATTTTACCAATTCTTTGTTTTTCTTTACCAGCAAGATACTAGGATGACTGCAGCCCTGCCCAAACTGGATCTCCATGTGATACCTGTTTGGCAAAAAGGCATCACAGGCAAAGGAGTTGTTATCACAGTACTGGATGATGGTTTGGAGTGGAATCACACAGACATCTATGCCAATTATGTGAGTCTGGGCCCTCCCATGACTGCAACTTAGGGAGCTGTCTACACAGACACATAGTTAAGGCTTTCCTTTCCTCAAGTGGAAGACTTCTCGGATACTGGCCCTAGGAACTATGGGCCAAGGTTTTGCTATTTCCCTCACCCTCCTGCCAGTACATATGAACTTTTTTTTGTATGAGTAGGCACTTAAAGAATTCAGTGGAGCCAAGGATTGTACAAAAGCTTGTGTGCTGGGGAGGGAGAAGGCACCTATACAAATTAAATTATTAAAAGCCATTCAGACTCTATATCACTCAGTATCTAGGGCATTAAAGTAATCAAATAAAGAATAATGCCTTAGATCATTTTTCACAGTCTTCTTCCTCACTCACATCTTTTATAGGTGAATATCTCTAACATTGTACAATTATGTGAATGTGATTCCTTGCATGCAAATTCAAATAATGCAAAAATGGCTCTCAGAGAAGAGAAAAGTTTATCTTAAATGGAAATAAGTAAATGAAAACTATTTACTTAATTGTTAAGTTCTAAGTGATATCTTAGGTCTTTAGATCAGTGTTTCATCTTTAAAATTGTCCCATGTGTTTCTCTCACCCTTTCCATTCATTCAAAATTCTCCAGCTAAAGAGCAAAGGAAAATTAAAGGAAAAGAAAGGAAGAAAAAGATTAGTAGAAAGTAGGAATTATTAAAAGATATGGAAAGTGTAGAGAAGAGGCTATAGTGGTAGTAGAATTCCTATATGGGAGATGTTTAAGTGTAGCAATCTGATTGGAAAAGGAGGTGGGACCTAGAAGCATGCCTTAAATTTCAAGCACACTTTATTTAAGTTAGATGCTTAGTGTAATTGGTAAGGCTGAAGAGATCACTGTGGACCTGAGCTCCACCCCACGGTCACCTATTTGTACCTGTAATCATAAGAAAGATGAGTATCCAAGTGTTGCTAACTAGCTCTATAGCTTAGTTGTCATTCAACTTCTCTGGGTCTCAGTGTTCTCACTTAAAAAATGAGGCAGTTGAAATAAGTTAACTCTGATTCCTTCCGGTTGTAATATACTATGAGCTTAATGAGCTACAGGTTTGGTGACATTCAGTGCTAATTGTATGCTTGCTCACTCTTCTGTGTATATCATCTCTGCCTAGCTTATGGGTATAATGAATGATCAGAACTGGGTCAGAATTCTGAAATGCAGAATTTGAGCTATCAGCCAGGATGGAAAGGGTAGAGGGCTTGGGAGGTGTTAACTTTTTTTAATGATGCTACAGGATTTTTTATTCTCTTTAGGATCCAGAGGCTAGTTATGATTTTAACGATAATGACCATGATCCATTTCCCCGTTATGATCCAACAAATGAGAACAAGTGAGTAAATGTGGATCGGGGGGGGGGGTGGTAGAGGGGGGAAAAGTACTTTAAATGCTTTTATCTTCATCTTGAGAGTCTCATTTGAGAAATTATACAATAAATATGAACCATATTTCAGCTCTCAGAAAAGTTTTCATGCATACCAATCCATATCATAATATTTTGTTCCTTTTAAAACAGAAACCAATGCTTCTATTTTTATATTTCTTTTGGCTTACAGGACCATAGTTCAATTAAACTTTCTTCTTATGTTGCAAAATGCTCCCCTCAAATGGCACTGAATAGTTATGGCTTTAGAAAGAATGTTTGGGTCATAAAGAGTAAAATCCTCCAGCCCACCCTCCCTAACCCCATCAATGAATGCTTTACTATTTGCAACATGTTTGATGTTAGTTGTGAAAATAAAATAGAAGACAAAGATAACAATTCCCCATGACTTCTTTTAGTGGCCACAGCCATGCTCGTCAGTTCCCTCGGAAAAGCATATCAGACAACAAAAGCCAGATATCAGACAACAGAAATACACTCTGAGGCCTGGCTCTCAAATCCAACACGTTTTCTGGGGCATTGGACTAGTCAGTAACCTTTCCGAGAGTTTCTGCTGCAGATTCTAAAGCTAAAGGGAAGAGAAAGACAATTACCTTCTGACTCCTAAAATAATTCTCTGTAGCAGTCACAATGTGATGAGGGAGTCCAAGAGCCAGACCTGCCAAAGCAAGAGGCCAGATAAAACCCAGAGCCAGGAGACTTTCTAACCTTCTTTCCTAGCTGCAAAGAAACTACACCCTCTAGCCACGTGGCCTCAAATGTCCATGGCCATGTGAAAACTCATCTTTGCACACGTTATCTTCATAACTTCAGGAAAACTTTCACACTTTCTTCTTCATTTGCTCCACAGAGAAGAGACTTGCACCAAAATAGATCAAAGCCAAGGCAAATCAGGCTTGTTGCTACAAATGGGATGGAAAGATGCTACATAAAGTGGTTCTTTTTCTCTCTGTATGGCTTTCTTTCTTTCGGACTATACCCAACTTGGGTCAATTGAGCTCTCTCTCACTTGCTCTCTTTCTCCCTCTTTCCCTCTTTCTTTAGCTCTTATTCTCACTCAAATTCCTATGTGGCTGGTGCAGTAATGTTGGTCTAAAGTTTTTCTTTGGATGATCCCCTTTCCAGAAGTTCAACAAACACCAGGAAGAGAGCTGAGGCTCATGGACTTGGCCTCAACCTCTGGGTGTATATTTCCTCCTTGGAGAAAAGGGGAAACTTGGGGAAGGTTCCAAGATACTGCTTCTTTCAGTACCATTTACTTCCAGGGTTTATTCTTAAAGGCGCTAACTGCAAAATGCTGAAAGTTAAAATATTCCCATCTCAATACAAAAGGAACCACAATGGGTGCCCTCAGAAGAAAGTGAGATATCTCAGGAACTTATGGCAGGGACCCCAGACAAACTTGGAGCTATATTTCTGAGCCAGGACAGTACAGGGCCAGGAGAAATATGTGTTCTTTTGGAGCATGATCTTGTAATATTAGCCTGGCTGGTGGTCATTGCTTTGCCAATTATCAGTATAGAAAGTGACCTTTAGGAAATCACTTACCTCTCTCTGCCTCTATTTTGCACTTTTATCTCCCCAAATAGGTGATAATGCACTTGCTCTCCACTCTCCTGAAAGGAAATTCCTGAGGAAATGAACAATAGCTTCTTGGAAGAAAGGGGCACCCTTCTTAGAATGAAGTAAAAATGACAACTCTCCTTCCACCCCCTTGGTCAAGACCAAAAGAGAAATCTTCTCCCAGCCATATGGGTGCAGCTGAGGAGACTGTTAGCTGGAAGTGTCAGCCTTCTTCCTAGGCAGCATACTCTAGGTCTGGCCCCATGATCCAATGGATGATAAATTGTGTAGTGGCTGCATGATAGCTGAATACTTGGTGAAATGATATTCTCTAGAGTTTCTCTACTCATGAGAAGAGGGACTCAGATTGCCCTTTCCCCTCCCCTACAAAGGAGGAGTCTCATATCCAGTATTTATAATAGCCACATTTCCCCTAATTCATGGAGGTCCAAAGCCTTCAAAGAAGTTGCCCATATGATGGTAATTATTTTATGCCTAAAAACCCGTGAGTTTCTAGAGCATAGCCTGCCATGGACCTCCCACACAGCATAGAGTTAGTGTGACATAGCCAAACAGTTAAGAGCATAGGCTTTGCAGCTGGATTTACATTAAATATTAGATCTGCCACTTAGTAGTTGGATGGCCTTGAACAAATTACTTAACTTCTTTTGTGCCTCAGTTTATCATCTATTAAAAAGGGATAATAATAGTATCTACTTTGTTGGGTTATTATGGTGTTTGAATGGGTTTATATAGGTAATTGGCTTGTATAATATCTGGTACATAGAAAAAGTTGTGTTTGTTTTGATGATGATGATGACGATGAAGTTTTCTCATTTAGCAACTAAGACCTCCTTCCAGTAAGAAATCAGCATGACAAGAATAATATCCAAGAGGAGCAGAAGCAGAGACAAGTCAATTTTCTGAGCCAATTCAGGATCTGCTCTTTGAAAATGACACAATAAGTAACTATCTCTCAGGGTCCTCTTGACTATCAACCAAAAAGGTAGCATCCCTATCATTTATCAAGAGGTATAATAAAAAATAGAGTTACCCTTCTAGCATGTTGTCAGAAATAAATCCCTTAGGTTTAGAAAATGAATGGCTCCATTTTGCCTTGGACTTTATAGCATTTAGAGACCTATTATCTCCCAATTCCAAGGGCATTATCTCTCTAAACTATCTGTGTTGCTGCTCTTCTTTATTACTATGTAAATGAGATTAATAGAAGCTGCATTTGAATTCTCCTCTGCAAATCAAAAGAGGAATCACTAAATAATAAAATCCCAAAAGTACAGGTAACTCTTACTATTAAGCTGCCATGAATCTATATTCAAAATTTCAATACCAATTACAGATTATTTTTCTAGTTAAATAACATGTGTGACAAGGATGTTTTAACCAGTATAATATTAGTCTTTAAACTATCTTGTGGAATAATTTTTTAAAAATCAATTTGTTTAAATGCCAGTTACTACCATTGTTCTAAGATAATAAAGGGTTCTTTTATCTCAGAGCCTAATTTAAGGAAAGAAAAAAAGCTGCAGGTCTACAAAGAATGACATAGTACCACTTTGATAAAGCCTTCCCTTTTTCTAAAAGTGGGAGGTGGGAAGTGAGGGCAAGAGGAGGGAAAACATCTACCCTTTTTTGTACCATGATCCTACTGGACCTTTCAAGAAAATAATGTTCAGTACACAAGGAGAGAGAAATAAAGGTGGGTCACAGTGTATCATTTTTAGGACAGAGGTGCTGGCTGGGAATGTTTGCCAACAATTGGATTCTATTGGCTCAGGCGAGAGACTTTGCTATCCTGGCCTTAGTTCCCATTCTGTGTAAATGGAAACACAGGTGGTGGACTTCTAGGAACACTTGTCAGAAGGTGACAACTCAGTTTCTCCTCCTACAAAAGCAAAGAGGGTTAATCCATCAAAGCATAAGCTTCCTTTTATGTGTTCAGTGTGCACACATTTCTCAGAGCATGGGTGGTTGGTCAGGACACTTTCAGTTGCAAGTGAGGGAATCTTAACTCAAAGATTAAGTAAAATGGGCATTTAAAAAAAAATTACTCAAGGGATGGTCTAGCTTCAGGCATTCCAAGATCTGGGAGCTCAAATAATATGCTGTCAGGACTTCAATCACTATCTCCATCTCTTAGTCTCTTGCCTCCAATTAGCTTCATTCTCAAAAAGTAAAAGAAATCTTGCCTGGCGGCAAGCTCCACATGGCTCACATGGAACTTAAAGCTGAAGAATTTAGAGAAAGAGTAGAATTCTCTTCCCTGGAATGTACAACAATCCTTGAAAGCTGTCTGGGAAGAGGAGCCTCATGAGAGAATCAAAAGGAGTGAGGGAGAGCTCCTTCCCAAAAAGGACAAAATGCTAGGAAAAAAAAAAAAGTGGCAGATATCTGCTACATTAGGAAAGACCTCGAATTAAAGATAACAACAGGGGCACCGGGGTGGCTCAGTCGGCTAAGTGTGGGACTTTGGCTCAGGTCATGATCTCACAGTATGTGAGTTTGAGCCCCAAGTTGGGCTCTGTGCTGACAGCTCAGAGCCTAGAGCTTGCTTTATATTCAGTGTCTCCCTCTCGTCTCCCTCTCTCTGCGCCTTCCCACCTCACATTCTGTCTCTCTCTGTCTCAAAAATAAATAAAAGTTAAAAAAAAGATAATTATATTGTTCTGACTTAGGATTCCTATCCAGTATTAACATGAAGAAGCAGAAATATCATTTAGTAAAAGGAGACCAAGAAATGATCTTTGGTACTTTAGAATAAAAGATACATGAAAGAGAATTATTTTGGATAGTCAATTTCAAATTTTTATATTCCATGCTGAGCAAAATAGATGTCTACTATAATAGTGTCTAAAAGTAGCTGGTTGACAGAGTTGCTCAGAGCTAACTTTTCCCCTCTTTTCTGTTAGCTCCTCCAAAGTATCAACAGCCTTTACACTGCTTCCAAAATGCAGTAACGTCATGAAATAAATTCACATTAAAGTTCTCTTGACTTATTGACCCTCCTGAGGTCAGGGTCATGGTGGGAAAGGACGATTATTATCCCCACATTTTCAGAATTGATGTTTTAATGCTAGAATCTGCTCTGTTTTAGAGATTGACATTTCCCTCCAAGTACTCTGAAATCATAAATTACCCTCTTTGCCTGATTACAAAACCAGTCTTCTTCAGGCTTCCAGCCCCAATCAGAGTTACAGGAGAACCCTGGCTTCCCAATTAGCCTGGAGTGTCCTATTAAAATCTCAAACTCCTCTTGGTACCAGAAAACCCTCAGTTGCTTTAGTTTGGTAGTATATGGTTAGAGGAAGGGAAGAGGGCTTAAGAGGAGAATTCTGTTCTACTTACCCTACTAGGACTGGTCAGAATAACCTAATCCAAGGAGGTCACTAGGGATGGAGTGAGGAGCTACTTCACCAAAAAGTATGGAATAGAAACCATGATTTCTAAAAGTGTCAGAATTGCTCACGATAGTATCCATAGCTAACACTTCCTGAATTCTTATATTATACCAGCCACTATTCTAAGTGCTATACATGCAATATCTCACATGTTTGCAACAATACTCTTGAGGACAAATGACTTACCTAAGGTCACACCCACTAGTCAGTGGCAGAAGCTGGAATTTGAATCACATACTTCAACTCCAGTACCCTTTCATCTGATACCTGCACTTCAACAAATACTGATGGGAAGGAGACCAGCAACAAAGGTTGACAAAAAAGTTAATATGACCATGTACCATGGATTCATGTGAAAACAACAGTTTGTCCTCACTTATGTTTTATAATATCTATTTTTTAATCTTCAGACATGGGACCAGATGGCAGGAGAAATTGCCATGCAAGCAAATAATCACAAGTGTGGGGTCGGAGTTTGCATACAATTCCAAAGTCGGAGGTAAAGCAAGGGTTGCTCCTGCAGTTCTGCACTTCAATTTGACTCTTGCATCACTTGGTGTAAATGAGGTGGGAAGGGGGGCTTTCAACAACCGAAGAAGAAATGAATTCCATGTAGAATGTGCTGCAGGATTTGCAAACAAATCAATGGATCTGGATTCCTAAAAAATGATAGCCGAATACAGCCTGTACATCTTTGTGGGGAGAAAAAATGGAAATGTTGAAAAGCTTTTGAACCAAATCTAATTTTCTCTGTGTGCTAATTTGCAAGGGTTTGTTATTGAGTACTTGCTAAAGGAACAGAGGAGGAGGTAAATTTAGGAAAAGACTTTCCCTGCCTCTCAATTCTGTAGTTCTTCCATTTCATAGCAAATAACAGTCCTTAAAAAAATAATGAATACATGCTTGTTATATGAAGAAGCCAAAGGTTATCTTTGATAGCACGGATTTAGAGTCCCTAGCTGTTTCAGTCAGTGCCTCTATTGGGAAATATACAGTAAGTTCCATCGGGGCAGTTTAATAAAGGAATTATTTGAAAGACTTAAGGAAGCCATTATTATATTACACTTAATATACAATAATATATTGTATATTACAATATACATTATATTATATTGTGTACATTATAATATACAATATAACTAATAGGAATTAAAATAAAAACTTGCAAAAAAAGAGATAAGGGAAGCCAACAAGGGCTAATAAATGAGAGCAGATGTGATGACCTTTGGGCCTAAAGGAGCATGGGAAAGGAGAGGTTAGTGCAACGTAGAGAGAAAGCTGTGGCCATAGGAGAGAACCACTGTACAGGAGCTGTAGCCCTGAGTTACAACAGAGCTTCTTCTAGGCAAGGAGTGTCCCAGGGAATGAGTCGCCCATTCTCTTCCCACCCCCCATTCTCCTGCCTGTTGGTTGAACCCAGTGAGAAGGCAAGAGAACTCATTGGTGATGTCCATATCCCTGTGAAGAAGGGTGGAGAGTAGACCTACACTGGCTCACATTCTCTCTCCTCTTTTCACTGTCCTTACCTTGGTCTTTCGCAGGTTACAAACTTTGAGTTTAGTTTGTTTTCTAAAACTGCTATAAAAAAAAGATCAACTGTAGAACATGCCAATGATAGTAAAACTGCTTTAAACTCGACCTGAGGATGGCTTGAATTTGATTATGATTTCCTGTTTAGAAATCAAATAAATACACATCCTGGCATGGATAATGAATCACTAATACAGCATACTATTAAACTTTGCGTCATTCCTGATTTCTTTGATACTAGCATAGTCAAATGCCATGGGATTTTTTTTTTTCCGTTTTAAGTGCCATGTTAATTTAAAGAAAATGAAGACAGGGGCACAAATTAGGTAATCACTTAGAGAAAGAATTCATTTTTTAAGATGATGTACTATCTAGCTATAGTTTGTGAGAGAATTTTCTGATCCCTTCATTTTATTGAGGAGTAATCAGAAACAAGTTTCTCAAGGTAACAGCTATTTGTGGCAGTGTAGAACCAAAACACAAGACTTCCGATTGCAAGTCTACTGAGATTTTTTTTCATTATTCCACCCTTTGGTGATCTAGTCCCAAATGCATTTTTTAATAATACTTTTCATTTATTAGGGACTTACTGTATGTCCATTACTGATCCTATAATACATTGTAGGTTGTGTATTCTGTTAGTTAACAGGTTGATTTTAGGTGCCAAATTTCTGGGATTCAGGTCTCAGCTCCCCAATATCAAGTTGTATGATCCTGAGCAAGCCATTGTGCCTCTTACAGTTCACCTATAAAATTGGGAAAATTATAGCATCTACCTTAAATGGTTGTCAAAAGGATAGAAGACAGTCCATATGTTCAAGGCCTGTAGAATGTTAGCTGCGTATAGTACATCCTCAATGCATGTAAGCTGCTATCTGTTATCATCCCCATTTTAAAACTGAAAAAAAAAAAAAACAACTGAGGCACAAGAGGTTGAGTGGCTTGCACAAGATCACAAAGCTAGTAAGTACAGCTGGGATTTTTCTTTTTCCAAAATAAATTTTCAAATAACTTTGTTTTAATCAATGTGACTTTAGCTAATTATGTTAATTACATATTCTTTTACCTATGCTCCATAGTGAATAATGGGGTACAAATCTAAGGCTGTGCAGTTAACTACATTATCAGCCTGAAGCCAGGAATAACCAGGTAGCTGCTCGTATTTGTCTCAATTGCTTTTGCCTTCCTGGCTCTTGAATACATGAGTCTGATAATGCGTGACAGCCTGTTAGAAAGCACAAAGAACTACCACATCTGCCTTCTCCTGATGAAAAATGATTCCCCCTTAGGAGCAAAATCCATGGCAATGATTTCATCCTTGAGATTATTTAGAAGAAAAGGAAGCATGTTCCTTGAAAATATTTCTTAGCAAACATATAAAAGAATGGCCTCTGGGTTATTTTTAATCAGTGCTTAGAAACAAGAGTTCTTTCCCTATTTGTTAGTTTCCTATTGTGGGTAGATCTTTTCAAGCTGCACAGTGTTCCATACAAAATCCTTCATACAGCACAGGATGGGCAACAGTTATTTGTGGTATAGTCATGAACAGACATGTCAAGGTAGGGCTGTTTGTTGGCTCCTTCTGAAAACTATCCTGTCATTTTCAGGTTATTGAGGTAGTGAATGGAGGGGAGGTATTTTGTAATCAATAACAATCATGGCCACTGCTTAGTGCATATAGTTATTTCCGAAGGGAAGATAACAAAGTTTATGGACACTGTGACTTGTATCTTCCTTCTGTGCTCATAGTAGCCTGGTCATGGGCACCTGAGACATGCAGTGGTTACCTTCTTTTAAACTCTTTTGCGAGTCTTTATAAAATGAATATTAAGACCACTATGCCATTCTACATGTTCATGCTGACATCCACTTACGTGTTTTTTGTTTGACTTTCTGTTTAGGCATAAGAATGCTGGATGGCATTGTGACTGACGCTATTGAAGCCAGTTCAATTGGATTCAATCCCGGACATGTGGATATTTACAGTGCCAGTTGGGGCCCTAATGATGATGGGAAAACTGTGGAAGGGCCTGGCCGACTAGCCCAGAAGGCTTTTGAATTTGGTGTTAAGCAGGTGAGATACTTAATATAGATCTACCTGAAATGAAACCTGGCCATTTGTATATGAAGGAAAGGGAAGAACACTTAGTTTATATCAAAAGAAATGGCTTTGAATTTCTTATTGTTGCTTACAATTTGAAATGCATTTAGAGAGCCAAATCATTCTTCAGAGGGATGGAACTTAAGGGTTAAGGGAGTTTTCCCTAATTGGGTCTGACATTCAATAGAGATTCATTACTCTTAAAGTATTTGCTTAAAAAATACTATGAATATGTCCTTTCTCATTTTTCTGCTGCTTTAAGATTTTTACACTAGGTAAACTACTACCCAGACTTCTTTCAAATCTCTAGAGACACATCCTTAAATATAGCTACATGCTACTTCCTCTTTTGTATGTGCCTGGTACATACTTGTGCCTTGATTGTGTTGCTCCATTTACCGCATTCTTACCAGGATTCTAAGGCCTTGTTCTGCACAGGATAAAACAAAAGTAGAAACTTTGGAGAGCACAAATTGAGAAGTCATAGAAAGAGTAGCCTTGACGAGTTTCATTCAACTGAAGAGTCCCTTTTAATGCAGCTGCAAAACAGATCTGAATAATGTCTGATTTTGTCATTCTATCAGTCAGCCAGAAGATTTAAGCAGAAAGAGAGGAAGTTCAAAGATTCAAACGCAGCAACATAAGCCAAGGAAAGAGTGAGAGAATACAAGCGAGTGCTAAAGGCCAGATTGTGAATCCTTACGAGAAGGAAAAGAAAGAGAGAGAGAGAGAGAGAAAGAAAGAGAGAAAGAAAGAGAGAAAGAAAGAGAGAAAGAAAGAGAGAAAGAAAGAAAGAAAGAAAGAGAGAAAGAAAGAAAGAAAGAAAGAAAGAAAGAAAGAAAAGCACTCACTGACTCATCCCAGAGAGGGCCCAGATGAAGGAGGACTAGCAGAGCCATGGCCCAGTGGCTTGTAATATGAAGTCTTGTGAGATTTCCAGCGCGGATGCTGGAGCACCTGCCATTGAAACAGACTCCAAATAAATGTCTCTGGGAACTTCATGCATGTATTTGTTGGGGATTTTATGGGGATGTGACAGGGATCCCAACAGATGATAGATGTGATATAGTCTGGCTTTTCTTTTAGGGAAGACAAGGAAAGGGCTCCATCTTCGTCTGGGCTTCTGGGAACGGGGGACGTCAGGGAGATAACTGTGATTGTGACGGCTACACAGACAGCATCTACACCATCTCCATCAGCAGCGCCTCCCAGCAAGGCCTGTCTCCCTGGTATGCTGAGAAGTGCTCCTCCACCCTGGCCACCTCATACAGCAGTGGCGATTACACCGACCAGCGAATCGTATGTTGCTTTTGTCTAACTCCTCTGCTTAGGTAGGGGAGCAGGGCTTGCATTCAACAAGATCCTTTGGTCAGTACCTTTGGTAAAATTGCTTGGCTTAAGCTTGATGACTTAGCTGGGGAGATTCACACTTTGCTCTCCTGAAAGGCTGGCATCTATTGGGGAGATTTTTCTCTCAAGGATAATGATGCCTCTGCCAAGATGATGTTGCCTCTCTGTCATCTTTAAACCCAGCCCTGGGAAGCCACTAAGTTGTCATTACATACAGCCAAGAATCAAAATATCTATTCTGCTTGTGTCATGCCTCCCTGAGAACAGCCTTAAAGGAGATTACAGGGTTGTAGGGGCTTCACCACCCTTGTACTTATTGATCCTTTAATAGCAGGGATATGGTCTAACATGCCCGTTAGCAGATGATAAAAATACAGAACATACAATAGCTGTGTTTCCTATGAATGGATAACCTGCAGGAAAATAACGGTCTAAATTTCCCCTGAGATGAACTTCTCAGCATCTGAATAAACAGCTCAGGAAGGGTATATGCTCAGAGAGCATCTCCAGCCCACACTTGGCTGTGCCTTCACTTCCATGAGTCAGACTGCCAAGGGCAATTATTGGATTTCCCTTCAAGGGCACAGTGATGAAGGGCCATTCGGGGGCTTTGCAAACAAAGGGAAGTACTTTTAATTTTAAACTGTATGGTCCCAAATTTTAACTCCTGATACAGAAAGAACCACCTAGCTAAAGTATCTAAATTCTAATCTCTATGAAATAATAGGTCATGATTCAATTAGATTGTAGGTGAACCCCATGATAATTAGACACTGGAATGTGTGTAAGATTCATATTAATGGCATCTCAAAAAAAATTGCTAGTTCTCTTTTCCATACAGGATCACTATTCTGGAACTCTGCCTGCTTCTGCAACTTACTCTAGTTTAGACAGTAAACCTCTAGCCTCAACTTGAAACATTGGCCTCCCTCTCGTGCCCTTATATTCAATTACTCAAATAATAGATGGTGATATTCTACCCAGAAAATCTTTATGACAGGTATATTTTATAGCCTTTGAAAGAGGCATAGCAGACATGTATCCCACTTATATTCAGAGTCCCTGACTATTGTTGTCCCTAGGGGTATCTAAAGTTGCTTTTCAGAAAGTGGCCTGTTACACATTTCAGTCACCATTTCATAGACTGTCCCTCATCTGAGCTATTATGCTGTGAAGTAGGAGGAAGAGTTTCCATCTTTGTAAAGTTCTCTCCTTAGGTAAATCTGCCATGGGAGAGACAGCTGGTGGATTCTATTTGAGATGGTTGCAATAACATAGCCTTTGTCTTACGCAAACCTTTTCCTCAGCACAGTCATCTCTGGGGGCTTACTTGCGTCAATAGGGAAAAAGGACAACCTTGCTTCCGCAGCCCTCTAAGGAGCAGAGCCACCATAACTTGAGAAATTCAGCGACTCAAAGTGGGAAGCCAAAGGAGGTGATAATAGAACAAATTATTTTTTTACACCTCCCTCCCACACATTGAAATCTCTAGCTAAAAACGATAGTGCAGGAGCCTGGGTGGGTGTCTTGTTAGTAATCCTTTGGCCCGACTACTTGCTAAACCAGCAATGCTATGGTCCTTAAGGCAGACTGATTGGAAGTCTTTTTGGTTTCTTCCCTTCAGTCTTGGCAACCTCTTCATTAAGATAAAATTAGCCTGGGTAATTCCTTACGTGCAGTAATATTGTGTAAGAATGCTTTCACAGACAGGATCTCATTTCATCCTCAGAATATGAGTCAGGAAATGTCAACCTCATTCTACAGATGGGGAAACCACATGGGGAAACCATGTGCCCATGGGACACATCTACTGAGTAGCAGTGTTACAATTTGTAACCAGATCAGAATCTGACACACCTTTCATTTATTTGAAAAACACCATTTTCATCATAGTTCAAATATGGACACTAACTCATGGCCATCAGATGATATCAACAGTGAGTGCACACTACATACATACTAAGCAAATTTGTGCAAGTAGTTCAAGTGGCCAAAATCAGAATGGCTCTACATCCTCGTGCTGAAGAGACAGTCAGATGTCAATTTGAAGGCAAATGGGAATTTTGCATGAAGCAGAATTTCTAAATATGCCAGACTAAACACAATGGACCTGATGATTAATGGGCCAGCATGATTCACAGTGATTTTGAAACTGTCCCTTCTTTACAGACAGTATTTCGTTTGGGAATCTCAGAAAATATTCATAGTGGGAGTACTTCATCCCCAGAAAAGGCATCTTGATGCCAGAATTATACACAAGTTGTATATAGAGGAGAGTGAACTAAAATATCAGCAGATGGCAAACATCCGCCTATGGTTTAACAGAGGAAGTAGGGAATCGAATCAGCTGAGTTTCCTGATCGTAGCAGATGCAGCCTTAGGTATGGTTAACCCCCAGGGATGGAGAACACTCCTCACATGCTCTCCTGCATTTCTTCCCTTCCGGATGCCACCCAGACCAGTGCCGACCTGCACAATGACTGCACAGAGACCCACACGGGCACCTCAGCCTCAGCACCCCTGGCTGCTGGCATCTTCGCTCTGGCGCTGGAAGCCAAGTAAGGCCTGGAAAACTTCTAATCACCTTTATTGCCTCTCCTTCTTTTTAATAACATATATTCCTTTCTCAATTATGCTTACAGTAGGAAACTTAGAAAACTATTAAAATATAAGTCCTCTTCCTGTTAACATCTCCATGTAGATTTAACACACACACACACACACACACTTATCTTACAAAATTGGGAACTTAGTATACACGTAATTTTGTAATTTTTAAAATCTACCCTATAATATATTAACAGCACTTTCTCATGGCTAAATCAATGAGATTTTGTTCCCATCAGGAAAGACTTTGTCCAGATAATTTCCTGTGGGCAGTATTAGGAACAATAAGCTTATAAAACATCCCTCTTTTTTCAGATTATATAAACCAATCCTAGAGCTGATCTAACATATCAGGAAACATGAAAATTAAAAACAGAATTATCTGTTTGTAGTATCCCATTATGTAAATGCGAATTATATTAAAGTCATCTAATCATGTTTAGATACACACTCTTGTCCATAAATATTGGTTGTTATCTCTGATAATTTCCTCAGGATAAACACCCCTGATTGGAATTTCTGGGTCAAAGGGCATGCATGTTTTAATGATTTGGCTACATACTGACAAGTTACTATCTAGAAAGACCATATCATTTTACATTACCGTCAATACTGTGTCCAAGTGCGAATTTCCTTACCAAAGTTACTTTTATTATCTTTTAAAATGTTTGCTATTTTAATAGGGCAAAATGGTGTCTCAACTTTATATGCTTTTATTTCACTAGTGATGAAGCTCAATATCTTATATTCTTTGGCCATTTATCACCTGTGATTGCTTGTTTATGACCTTGATTTTGTTTTATGACCTTAGTTTAGAAAAGCTATTAATGCTTGGTTAGCTTGACATTTACCTTTTAATTTTACTTATATGTAATTTTTATTGCAATGAAATGAGTATATATACACCTATATTTGTCAGTATCTTTAAGACTTTTTCCTTTGCTTTCATGCTCAGAAAAATATTTACGACCTCAAATTAGATTAACATTTATTTATATGTCTTTTATTATGATTCCTTTGCCATATCTAAATTCTAAATTCCCCTGGAATTTTAGTGTATGATGTTAAAAAAGGATTTGGCATTATTTTTTCCTCATATTGGTTACCCAATAGTACAACTCTTAATACAGAGGAAAAAATCTAACTGTTGCACACTGTGTATCTACAGCTTTTTATCTGTCATTGTTTCTGCTTTCTAGTGGCAAGAAAACTTTCAATATCAAGTCAGGTGCTCTGGTTGCATGATAGAGGAGGTGGTTAAATTTGCAAGTTACTGTTATCCTTCCTAATAAGAAGGTTATCATAGAAGAACATCTGTATTCTCTAGAGAAAGAACAAAGCATTCCCCTCACATAATATTCAGTAGACGAGGTTCATAATAGCAGAAAAATAGAACACCTTGGCCTGTGCCATGGCTGGAAAAACTCTGAAGTTGCTAAGTATTTGTTCTGGAAAGTCCAATGTAGATCCAGGAGCCCTGGGGCCACCTGTGAAGTTGTGGTTTTGTTGTGGTATCTCAGCAATGAGATGGCCACAGTGGCTAAGCAAGACAGGCCTAGGAAGTTTTGCACAAGAATTTACCTAGTTGGAGGGACTGGGAAGATGTCTGGTAAGGGAAGAGAAAATCCAGGGGCTCAGTTAGAAACAGGGAAACTTGAAGCTCTGGGGCCCAGCAGAAGAGCTGCATTGAGAATGTGAGTTCACTTGTAACAGGAGAGGAATGGACAGAAGGCAGAGTCTATGAACACAAGGTCAGACTCGCATCAGCAGATCCAACCCAAATTCAAGGAAAAATAATCTAAGCACTCAAAAGTTCAAGGAACACATGGCTTCAAGTTCTAGGCATATCCCTACCTTAGGCAAGTTAATCTCCAGTTGAGGGTTCAATTTACTAGCTCTAAAAGGGAAGGGTTAGATCTTTTTTTTTTTTTTTTCCAAATTTCTTCCTTTTTGAAAATTGAAGGTATCATCTAACACGAATTACTGAAGTTGGTGGTAGAACATCCAGAGTCAAAGAAAATAAGGTCAAATGAAAGCAAGCTGTTTCACACAGATGGTGAAATAGGCTGATGATAGTTGTGATTTGAGAATATAAGCTGTTAGTTCCAGGAAGCTATAAAAAAAAATATCCTTAAAATTTTAAGTCTTTTCTACCCAACACTTATCAGATGCATGTAAATAGAAGTATCCAGGCCTAACCCATCCTTGTCTAGTGACCAGTATAGTAGAAACACCTATCTCAATGAACAGATGTAATATTAATTTCATGTAAGAACTGAAAATTAAAATTATAACCTCTGATTTCTAAAATTTCAAACTTTTTTTCTGTGCAAGAAGAAAATGATCTAAGAATGATCTAGCCTCATTAACTTCAGTTAATTTTTAATAGAATATTTTTAAAGCAGGAGCTTCATGGGTTGCTATGAAATAACATAAATGAGTTACCAGCAGCTCATGAACTTCATTGAAACTAGATGCAGAATTGCTTATGAGTATGTGTATGGCACTTTTCTGAAGGAATGGTTTGTGGGTTCCATGAGCTTCTCACACCGTTCATAATATAAGAGATACTAGGAATCCATGGTGCATATAATAAGAATTTAATTCCTTTCATTTTGATTCAATCGTCAATAAGATAGACATACTGTAGCTTACATTTTATATACGTCCTGACAAAGTACATGGAAATTAGTGAGACATCTGTTCTCAAATAGACAGGTTTCTGAACTCTATTCAATTGTCTACACCAAGATGATTATTTCAGAAACTCTGAATGGCAGAATTTCTTTTTTTTTAAATATGAAATTTATTGTCAAATTGGTTTCCATACAACACCCAGTGCTCATCCCAACAGGTGCCCTCCTCAATACCCATCACCCACCCACCCCTCCCAACCCCCATAAACCCTCAGTTTGTTCTCAGTTTTTAGGAGTCTCTTATGTTTTGGCTCCCTCCCTCTCTGACCATTTTTTTTCCTTCCCCTCCGCCATGGCCTTCCACTAAGTTTCTCAGGATCCACATAGGAGTGAAAACATATGGAATCTGTCCTTCTCTGTATGACTTATTTCACTTAGCATAACACTCTCCAGTTCCATCCACATTGCTACAAAAGGCCATATTTCATTCTTTCTCATTGCCACGTAGTATTCCATTGTATATATAAACCACAATTTCTTTATCCATTCGTCAGTTGATGGACATTTAGGCTCTTTCCATAATTTAGCTATTGTTGAGAGTGCTGCTATGAACATTGGGGTACAAGTGCCCCTATGCATCAGTACTCCTGTATCCCTTGGGTAAATTCCTACCAGTGCTACTGCTGGGTTATAGGGTATGCCTATTTTTACTTTTTGAGGAACCTCCACACTGTTTTCCAGAGTGGCTGCACCAGTTTGCATTCCCACCAACAGTGCAAGAGGGTTCCCATTTCTCCACATCCTCTCCAGCATCTATAGTCTCCTGATTTGTTCATTTTGGCCACTCTGACTGGCGTGATGTAGTATCTGAGAGTGGTTTTGATTTGTATTACCCTGATGAGAAGTGACATTGAGCATCTTTTCATGTGCCTGTTGGCCATCCGGATGTCTTCTTTAGAGAAGTGTCTATTAATGTTTTCTGCCCATTTCTTCACTAGGTTGTTTGTTTTTTGGGTGTGGAGTTTGGTGAGCTCTTTATAGATTTTGGATACTAGCCCTTTGACTGATATGTCATTTGTAAATATCTTTTCCCATTCCATTGGTTGCCTTTTAGTTTTGTTGGTTGTTTCCTTTGCTGTGCAGAAGCTTTTCATCTTCATGAGGTCCCAATAGTTCATTTTTGCTTTTAATTCCCTTGCCTTTGGAGATGTGTCAAGTAAGAAATTGCTGCGGCTGAGGTCAGAGAGGTCTTTCCCTGCTTTCTCCTCTAGGGTTTTGATGGTTTCCTGTCTCACATTCAGGCCCTTTATCCATTTTGAGTTTGTTTTTGTGAATGCTGTAAGAAAGTGGTCTAGTTTCATCCTTCTGCATGTTGCTGTCCAGTTCTCCCAGCACCATTTGTTAAAGAGACTGTCTTTTTTCCATTGGATGTTCTTTCCTGCTTTGTCAAAGATTAGTTGGCCATACTTTTGTGGGTCTAGTTCTGGGATTTCTATTCTATTCCATTGGTCTATGTGTCTGTTTTTGTTGAATGGCAGAATTTCTAAAAGTGCCTCTAGACAATCAAGATTGGGATAAATCATTTAACCAAGGGTCACTCCTCAAGGAACAACTATGGAGAACAACTGTGGGCTAAATTTATCAAGAATAATAACCTTCAGTATTTGTCAGGTTCTTACTATGAGCTGGACACTGTGCTAACCTCTTTGTATACAATACTAATTCTAGCCCTTACAACAGCCTTCTGAAAAAGAAATTATTACTTGCATTTTATAAAAGAAGAACTTGAGGCTTAGAGAGGTTGAGAAACGTAACCAAGATCCCAAAAGCAGATTCAAATTCAGATCTGTCTGACCACAAATCCTATGCTATCTGCTACTACATACTACACTGCCTCCCACAGGCCTGCAAGGGAGAGGAAATGTTGGATGGCAGTCCATCAGACCCTCAAAGAAAGAGGTGTTAAGAAGATTGATGCTGATGAAGGACTGTCATAACTCATGTGCTCGTGAGTTTATCATAAAAGACTCCTTGTCACAAGAGGATTACCTATTATACTACATTAAACATTAAACATGACATAGCTGGAATGCCAGGGAATGGGAAAAGGAGAACGGAGGAGAAAGAATAGGTATTGGCTCAAATATGTGTAGAGGAATATTTTTCTTTCCTAGAAGAGTGTTTCTTGAACAGCAGCATAATCCTTCGGGCTTTATTTAATAGGCAGATTCCCAAGTCCTAATGCCAGTGCTCAGATTCAAAAATATCTGGTATTTGGCCTGGGAATCCCCATTTTTAACAAGGATCCCAGCTAGTGTTAGTGCTGGGAGTACCTTAACTAAATTTCAAAAAACAACTTCTGTAAAGAGTTACTTTATAATTGCATTTTCCTACAATCTCATCTAGGTATGGTTCTAAAGATGCTCAATAGGGTACTTAATTGGCATAGCCTCAGTTATTCTGAGGAGAGAGCAGAGGAATCAGAATAATTTTTAATAAAGAACAAAAATTCTGAAGTAAAACACTGACTCCCTTTACACCTGTGGAGGTATTAAACATCCAGATTAACTAATCTGTTTTCATTAAAGGCTAGAGAAAGGGAAATAGGATTCGATTTCGATGCTGCAATGGAACTTTTGGTTAAAACACATCAAAGAAATCCTTGACTCAGTGGGTTGTGAAATGTTGGAAAGTGTCCAGGTTAGAAAATCTTTAATATCTAGGTTTACTTACATGTGATTAGAGGCTGAACCAGGTAGCCTGTAAGATTTTTCACTTTAGAATTTTGTCTCTAGATTACTTTACCTACACTAATTAGAAGCAATGCTTAATTTCAATGTTTAATTCCATACTCCTTATTTTCTATAAACATATCCTTGATTAGCAACCTAATGCAGTTTTTAAAAATTTAATTATTGTGGATGCTGTTGAGCACTAATTAACAAAGGAAGGCTGTCAGGAATGAGATGCACTATTGTTAGCAGTTTCTTTTCATTTATGAAATGCGATCACATAAATGGAGGATAACCTTTTAGGAAAACAAGCTTAATTTTCCTAACTGCATGACAGTGAAGTTCCCCTGAATCTTTTGCAAAGATTAGGTTAAAAATTTTTTAAATTTTTTTTTCAACGTTTTTTATTTATTTTTGGGACAGAGAGAGACAGAGCATGAACGGGGGAGGGGCAGAGAGAGAGGGAGACACAGAATCGGAAACAGGCTCCAGGCTCCGAGCCATCAGCCCAGAGCCTGACGCGGGGCTCGAACTCACGGACCGCGAGATCGTGACCTGGCTGAAGTCGGACGCTTCACCGACTGCGCCACCCAGGCGCCCCGGTTAAAAATTTTTTAAAAATAGAGCCTGCACCTAAATAGAAAATAAATTATCTGCTATAGAAAGTCTATGCTTTATGTTTAATTTCATAACCCTGCCTTATATCTCCTTAGTACACTTCCTCACCCCAACCTCCATATACACACCTGCTCGCACTGATGGTCCAAATGAGAAATTGATGTGTTTCCCACTGACCACAAAGATTAGAAGCTTTTACCTAAAACTAACTTTCAAAAACTGGAAGGAGGGTGCTTGGATGGCTCAGTCAGTTGGGCATCCAACTCTGATATCAGCTCAGGTCATGATCTCATGGTTTATGAGATCAAGCCCTGAGTCTGGATCTGCACTGACAACGCAGATCCTGTTTGGGATTTTCTCCCTCTCTCTCTCTCTCTCTCTCTCTGCCCCTCCCCTGGTCTGTCTGTTTCTCTGTCTCAAAATAAATATATAAGCTTAAAAAAAACTGAAGGAAGAAAGAATTTCAATAAAATGCTTAATAGAACGGAATTGGTTCCTATACTGAGAAAATAGCCATTTCTGCTAAGATAATTAATTTTTATTAGTTAATTAGTCAATTAATATTCCTTAGTGTGGGTTGGCCAACTTGGAAACACTACCTAAATAAGGTATTTATGATACTGGGCAGATAGGAGGTATGAATAGGAAAGAATTCTGGAGATTATCATACTCAACCCTCTCATCTTACAGATGAGTCACCTCAGGCTCAGGGAAATGAGGTGACTTGCTTGAGACAGCACAGGTCTTTTTGGTATAAAATATGGTTTGATGTGCTTTCTATTACTCCCTATTCCAACCCCATGATTTGAAAAGACTTTCAATTGTCTTAATTGGTTATATGCTTGTATGCTTTCTTCCAGTTCCTATTATTTTAGCTATGACATAGAATTAACTAGACAGTTTTTTGAAATATAAATATCAAAATCATGTCCTACCCTCATATTTTGATTCAATAGGTTTAGGTAGAATTCAGGAATTTTCACTATTCACAAGTGTAACAGGTAACTATGATGCAAGCAGTTTGGGGCCCATAAGAATCAATGAACTGGAGTCTTTCTAAGCACTCCATCAGTCACTCACTAGAGTTAGGTGTTATGTTTGTCAGGAGCTGAGATGAGAGAGAGAACTAAGCTGCCAGGTGTCAGAATAGCAGATTAAAGCAATAAATACAACATGAAAGAGTTAAGCCTTTAACTCCTTACTACAATGTTTTAAACAAGAGTCTAAAATCAGAAAAAAAATGCTAACTCCTCCTATTCCATTTTCCTCCATGGAAAAGTGTGCCAGTTGAACGGCAGGTAAAGTAGCACAGACATGGGGAGTCATGTCACTGTTGAGGGAGCCCAAACATAAGGCCCTGCTGGTTTTATTGACTGGGGTGGAGGTGGGGCAGGAATGAAGGCTGAGAGTATGGTACTGGGTACTGAGTCAGAATGGGCAGAAGTATCTTAAGGTGTCCTCCTTTCTCCCCATAAGGAGGCCTTGGATAGAGTCCAGAGGTCTGAAGAAGACCTCTACCCTTGGCCTCAGATAAGGAGACCTAGGAATGAAGGCAAAAGGGGTGGTAAAGTAAATATACCTAACCAGGTAGGGGCCTGAGTCCTTGATGGCAACTCCTTTTAGAGACCACATCTAGGCTGGTGTGGGGAGGGAAGTTTCTTCATAGAGCCTGCCAGGTAGAGCCTTTGTCATGCCTCTAAAGAAACCTGAAAATCACATGTGGAATTTTAACCAAGAACCAGACTCTTCAGTGTTTAAGGATGTGTGTTGCCTCTTTCTTGTCACCAGGGGACTGTTTAACCAGTACATTTTGGGCTCTGAGGAAAAAGAGCAAATTAAGCCAGATTCCCCTGATGGTTGTTTCACAACCTAGTGCTAAGATATAAAACTTGAGGACAAACCTCTTGGGTATTTATTTATTAAATAATGCTTGATTGGCTTGATAGAAACAATGCAGGTCTCAAAGCTAAGGAAAAGCTTCAGATCCTAAAAGAATCTAATGACAAAATGCCACAAGTTTAAAAATTATTAGGGCTACTTAATACTTAGGCACATTCAGTCATCCAACCAACAAATATTTAACTCAGAATATCGCCTGTGCCTGGCATTCTTCTGAATGGTATACATCAGAGAACTAGATAGACAAAAATGTCAACCCTTCCTACATAGCTATAGCAGGGGAGACAGACATTAATAATATACAAAACAAATGAATTACACAGTATGTTAGAAGAGTACTATGGGGGGGGGGGAGAAGGATAAGGGAGTTCAGGAGCATGTGAGGAGAATTGAAATTTTAAATAGAAAGATCTGGGAAGGCTGCATCTTTATTATAATAGATCCAAAAATCCCAAGTATCTCTGATGTATCTTTATATTGCTGATAAATTAATCTTATCAAGACTTCTAATTATGCCGTTTCCTTGCTCAAAAATCCTTGATTCCCGGTTGCCCAAGGGATAAAGCATAAGCTCCTTTTCCTGGCATCCAAGGTCCTCACCATCCAGCTCAGTACCCTATCACCTCTTCCCTGCTCCAGAAAACCAACACCTCACTGTATTCTGGTCACATCCTATACTTTCACCCTTGTAGGTTTTGTTCTGTTGCCTCATCCCTTTTCTATCTCTTCACTTCTTGACATTCTACCCAAACTTCAAAGTTCAGATAAAATATTTCCTCCTAGCAAAGCTTTCCTAGATCTTTCCATCCCCAGAGCTCTTCCTTCTCTAAATTCCTATAACACATGATGCCATGAATAAAGTATTCAACAGGTACATTACAGTTATAGAAAAGCTTAGTTCTTTTGCTGGATTGTGTAAAGATAAGAATCACCTCCTTTGATATCTCCACAGTATTCAGCATAGTGTCTTGCAAGAGTGATGTCAAGTAGCTAAGAGTTTGACAATTTGTTTTAAATTTTAATTCCAGTGTAGTTAACATACAGTGTTAGATGAGTTCCAGGTGTAAAATATAGTGAATCAACAAACCCATATTCGACTCAGTGCTCATCAAGATAAGTGTATTCTTAACATTGATATATAAAGAAAAGAGGCAAGATACTTAAGACTATGGAGCCAAGCTATGTCTTTAAAATCTGAGTCTTCCTAAGAAGGAAGTCAAAGCCTCATCTGTGAGTGCATAATGTGGAAAGTGCCAAGGCTGTGAATAGACAGCAGAAAACAGAGACACAAAGGAAGTTTTGTCATTTAAAATTTTTGTTCCAGTAAAAATCGGGGACAAAATTACATATTTCTACCATATTGAAACCCAAATTTTACTTATAATAGGAGCTTAATTTATATGGTATGGAGAGAAACTTTCAGTACTGTATTTTAAATTCCAAATGAAAAGATACATCAAAAGAAATACACCAATAAAAGTATAGTTGCAAAAAGGACTTCATTATCTATAAATAGAAGATGCTTGTTTTTACTTTTTTTACTTGTTTTACTTACAAGTAAAACAAGAAGATACAAGTAAAATAAGTAAAACTTTACTTACTTTACTTACAAGTAAAACAAGAAGATACTTGTTTTACTTTTTCAAGGATACATCATTTTTTGTCCCTGAAAAATATTTTGGGTCATTTCCCCTCCAGTCCAAATCTTACATGGCGAGACATGCAGCACTTGGTTGTCTGGACCTCTGAGTATGACCCACTGGCCAATAACCCTGGATGGAAAAAGAATGGAGCAGGCTTGATGGTGAATAGTCGATTTGGATTTGGGTTGCTAAATGCCAAAGCTCTGGTGGATTTAGCTGATCCCAGGACCTGGACCAGTGTGCCTGAGAAGAAAGAGTGTGTTGTAAAGGACAATGAATTTGAGCCCAGGTAAGTATCTGCAGGAATTTTAAACAAATGTGTGCCCATGGCACTATTTGATTATGATGTTTGTCACTCTGCCTAATTTTTTTCTCACCTACCCTCTGAAGTAGATGGAGAGAGCATTTGCCATAGTTCCCTGTTGGCCCATGGGAATCATCGAAAGATCGGAAATCTGCAAGTCAACTTAGCATATTTCCATTTTCCTTTCCTAGCCTATCTATATTCATTGTTTTATATATCACTAAGAAAACTCATTGCCAATTAAACTATTACTAGCTATTAGTTTTAAGATTAATCCCAAAGTCAAAGATGTTAAAGTATTTTTTAAAAATGTATCTTAGAATTGATTATATGTAATACTTACCAACCAATATTATCCAAAACCCATTTCCAGAAGAGCCTCTCTTCACGCTATAGTCCTATGTGATTCATGATTTTTTTTTTTCATGAATGATCGTTTACCATGCTGCTTTTACATAAGAACACATCCAGCCTACCAGATCTGGCCAGAGAAGCAGAATCTGGTATAACTATTTTGTTGATTCTTTCAAGGAAACCATGATTATATTAAAGATCTGCTCATTGGGGTGGCTGGGTAGCTCAGTCAGTTAAGCATCTGACTTGAGCCCAGGTCATGATCTCACTGGCTGTGAGTTCGAGTCCCACACCAGATGAGTTCTAGCCCCACTTCCGGGTGAGCTTGAGCCCTGCTTCAGGCTCCGTGTAGCCTGTGTGGGATTCTCTCTCTTTCCCTCTCTCTCTGCCCTTCACTCACTTGTGCTCTCTCTCTCAAAAATAAACTTTAAAAAATAAGTAAATCATACATTTCAAAACTAAAAAAAAAAAAAAAAGACCCACTCACAGAAAAAAATCTGAGAGTGGGAGCCTTGGGGAACATTCATTATGGAGATAATATCATTTCTTAAGAAGGCCCATTTCAGTAATGGACCACTTTTTGATGGGTCCAAGGCAAACCTGCCTAAATTCTATTCCACAGCAAATAGCACTATATTCTTGTATCTCTGTTCCTCACCAAATTTTTTCTTTTCTTTTCTATTTTGTTTTATTGTAGTAAGAACTCTTACCATGAGACCTACCCTCTTTAACTTTTAAGTATACAATACATTATTGTTGATTCTAAGTACAATTGTTGTACAACTGATCTCTAGAACTTATGCATCTTGTGTAACTTACATGCCCATTGATTAGCAACTCCATTTTCCCCTAGCCCCAGGCAACCACAATTCCACTTTTTGAATCTATGAATTGACTATTTTAGATACTTCATTTAAGTAGAATTTTATGCAGTATTTATTTCTCTGTGACTTGTTTATTTCGCTTACCATAATATCTTCAGTGCTTATCCATATTGTTGCATATAGCAGAATATCTTTTCTTTTTAAAGATTATATGTGTTTTACCACATTTTATTTAACCTTCCATCTGTTGAAAGACATCTAGGTTGTTTCCACATCTTGGTTATTAGGAATAGTGCTAAAAAGAACATGAGATCTCTTCAAGATCCTGTTTTCAGTTATTTTGGATAAATATCCAGAAGTGGGATTGCTGGATCATTTGATAGTTCTATTTTTAATGTTTTGAGAAAACTTTATGCTGTTTTCCATAGTGACTGCACCATTTGTATTCCCACCAATTATGCAAGGGTTCACATTTCTCCACACCTTCTTCAATACTTGTTGTCTTTTGCTTTTTTGTTAACAGCCATCCTGACAGGTGTCTGGATTTGCATTTTCCTGATGATTAGCAAAGGTGAAATTTTTTTCATATGCCTGCTGGTCATTTATAGGTCTTTTTCAAAAAATATCTATATAAGTACTTGGCTCACTTTTTAACCAGGTTATTAATTATTATTATTATTTTTTGGTTATTGAGCTGTAGGAGTTTCCTTATATTTTTATAGGTTAACCCTTTATCAGATATACGGTTTGCAGTATTTTCTCCCATTTTTTAGGTTGTATTTTCATTTCGTTGATGGTTCCCTTTGCTATGCGGAAGATTTTTAGCTTGATGTATTCCCACTTGCTTACTTTTGTTTTGGTTGCCTGTGCTTTAGGTGTCATAACCATTAAATCACTGCCAAGACCAATGTCATGAAGTTTCTTCCTATGTTTTCTTCCAGACTTAAAATTGCACGTCTTATGGTGTTTACTCCATTTGGAGTTGGTTTTTGTGTATGATGTTAGATATGGGTCCAATTTTATTACTTTGCCTATGGATATCCAGTTCTCCCAGCACACTTTCCTGAACAGACTGCTCTTTCCCCATTGACTATTCTTGGCATCCTTGTTGAAGATCAGTTGACCATATAATCTTGGGTTTATTTCTAAGTTCTCTATTCTGTTATACTGGTCTATATGTCTGTCTTTATGCCAGTACCATACTATTTTCATTACTATAGTTTTGAAATATATTTTGAAATGAGGAAGTGGAATGCCTTCAACTTTGTTCTTTCTCAGGGTTACTTTAGCTATTTGTGGTCTTTTATGATGCATAAAAATTGTAGAATTTTTTTACATTTCTGTAAAAACCTTACCATTTTCTACACATTATTTCTAGCTACTCCTGAATTTTGTTCTACTCATAACAGGGAGAGACAACAAGCTTAGCTGAGTATCTAGTCAAGACTGATGTGTATGTATTTGCATAAAATACAAAGAAGAAGAGATGTACTTTATCCAGTGATTTTGTTCAAAATGTATTTAGAGCCCTGAAAGGTAATGGAGAAGTTATCATTGAAATTCCAACAAGAGCTTGTGAAGAACAAGAAAATGCCATCAAGTCCCTGGAACATGTGCAATTTGAAGCAACTATTGAATATTCCCGAAGAGGAGACCTTCATGTTACACTCACTTCTGCTGCTGGTAAACTTTTTAAAAACTTCAAAAATTTATTCTAAATCATTTAGTTAAATTTTAAAGAGTATACTGAATGATTTTAAATCAATGATTTTTTTATAGGGCTGAGTTTCCCCATAGATGTTTTCAGGACTTAAGAAAATATGCTTATTTTTTAATTTTTTTGGCATCAGAACTCTGCCAACTCATTCCTACTGGTTCTTAGATAAGTAGAGAATGAGGTCTATTCAAATAATACCAATTAATAAAACTTTATGGAGTTACACATTTTCAAACTGTGCTCATTTTCCCAGGTCACTGATCTATCATTCATTTCTCTTAGGCAACATATTAGTGAAAGTTACTCTGATAATTAATAAAGCTGACAAATATATCAGACACATATAAGGAATCAACCAAAAAGCTAGGACTTGTGACCCATGAAAGAATATTGAGAAGACTAATAAATATTCCATGATGGCATTGCAAAGGTCATATGATAGAATGTATAGGCAATTGCCCTTTCCTGAGAAAGTACTAACTCAGATGAGATCATGGATAGGGAAGAGGTTGTAAACCATAAACTTTAATCCAACCAGGAAATGCTATCCTAATACTCTTTAATTTTTTAGTAGGATTCACTAGACTAAATTCAATTTCTATAGGTGAGTTATGAGGAAAGATGAGCTCCCTCTGTCATCTCCTTCCAGGATATAAACTTCTTAGAGGTTTGGACTATAGACACTGTTGATTTGGAGTCATGCTTTCTAGCTATCTTGGAGTTGGCCTGAATATGAGTGGAATGCTTTCTCATTGATGGCCCTACAGATCACTTGACCCTTTCATCTAGATCTACAGAGAACTTGGATTTGAAATTTTAGAGTTAAATCCCACTACTAGTTTTTAGATGACAAGACATTATGAAATTAATATAGCTTTATTTTTTTATGCCTACACTAGATTATAGGCACAGGCACCAAATAAATTTTCAAGACTTCCTCTTAAATTTCAAAATGATAGTTCCACTAAAATGTATTTTAGGTCTCTGAATCCATAGTTTGTAAATGTAGTTCTATGAGTTCTCCTTATTCAAAAAAAAAAAAAAAACTTAATCAATATACTCATTATTATTTTACCAAAATATTAACTGAGAACTTATTATATGCCAGGCAATATGCTAATTTCTATGAGTAAAAACATTTTTTTTATAATGTTTCTATCCTGATCTTATACAAAAAAGGGAAAATTAGGAGGGCAACTCTCTCCCAGTTTTCATTTTCATTTATTAGTTGCTAAAGTGTATCCTACTCTCAGTACATTTAGAACATTCATTAATTTGTATTTGTCTCTTGAAAATAGGCACCAGCACTGTACTGTTGGCTGAAAGAGAACGGGATACATCTCCTAATGGTTTCAAGAATTGGGACTTCATGTCTGTTCACACATGGGGAGAGAATCCCATAGGCACCTGGACCTTGCGAATTACGGATATGGTAAGTGTGAATGAAAAGATATAGAAACACAGGCTCACTTTTAAACATTTTCAAGTACTTTTACGATTGGTATCATCATTAATCAAGGTCCTAAGGCATTCGGGTCACTCTCTAGTAAAAGTAAGGAAAAGGTGTAATGTTTCAATCCCTGCCCACTTGGCTTTATAGACTGAATGACTAAATAAATAATTAAATAAATAAGCCATACCATAATAAAGAAAAAAAAAGATGTATTAATAATGTTACAGACTACGTGACAAATCCAAGTGTTCCAATGTCAGAATGCCGCCAGCCATATGACCTACTCAGACACCAGAATTACCTCTATTTACAAAGACAGTTAAATGCTATACCAGCCTTGCTATGACATTCTGCTGGGGTCACATGAAGAAACTCTTACCACTTCTTACTATAGTGGCTATTGACTTGTTACACAAGAAATCTTATTTAATATGACTTTTTTGTTTTGTTTTGCTTCAGTTATGAAACAAACTGAAAAGCATTTCTCATTTCTCTTTCACTCTGTTTACTAACACTCTTTGATATCTTTCTAAAATTGTAACTCATGATAACAAAAATAGAGTAAGGAGTGTCTGAGCAAAAAGCTAAATACAGCTGAATTATCTACTTTTGCATCATTTCTCCAGCATTTTCTACAGGTTGAGCACATATACAAACAGTGTTTCAGGTCTGAGTTCTCCCAAGATAGAACTGTTCAGCAGCATCGGATTTCAAAGTCTAGATAACTCTTTTAAAAGAAATTATTTTAAATTCCTAAGGATTTCCATTAAATTAATACAAATTCTATAGTCATTGTTACATTTTTCTCTCTGAAAATAGCTTTCCCCTACAGACTGCAAAAATTATGATTTAGAACCAGAATCTGTAAAAATTCCTGCTCTCATAGGGAGAGCAAGAAAATGTTCTTAGGAAGTAGTTCTATTCTTGAACTTGTCCTCTGTTCTTTAACTCAATTTCATCTTTAAAAAACTAAGAAAAATCTGTTTACCAAGATAAGACTATTTTATATCAAGTCTGTAAAATCTGAGCCTACACTTTCATATTCTTTTTAGATATTTTTAGATTTCAGCACATTATTTTTGGCATAACTGTTGAGCCTCTGAAAATTATTACTCTTCCCATAAATCTACAGTTTTTAAGTGCTGATTAATACTGAAGTCTATTTATAATACTCCAAAGAGGCTTTTTCTCCATTGGAATGTTTCTACAAACTGATAATTACTAAATATAATTCTATTTATGGAAAGTAAAGTCAACTTTCCAAGAACAGAATAGAAAAGAACATTCATGTAAAGAGTTTTGCTTTTTTAATTAAATGAAGCAAATAATCAGTCTTTAAATCCTTGAACCTATAAACTGTCCATTTTCATGACAACAGTGAATCCAATGATTTACTTCTTTGTACATAGTGCTCTACACATGGCATGTACAGAATTTTTAATAGATTTTACAGATACTTTTAAGGAGTTTGAAATTTCTCAGAATACACCCTAAACTTATGTGTATGCTTATCCGTAGTCTGGAAGAATGCAAAATGAAGGAAGAATTGTCAACTGGAAGTTGATTTTTCATGGGACCTCTTCTCAGCCAGAACACATGAAACAGCCTCGTGTGTACACATCCTACAACACCGTTCAGAATGACAGAAGAGGGGTGGAGAAGATGGTGGATCCGGGGGAGGTCTGTGTGGCTCTGTTCTCTTGAGCATTCTTGGCACATCTTTCTTTGAACTGTAGTAGACAATGTAGTGAGTAGAGCTGTATCTAATTTTCAGACAGAGAGAAAGTCAAACGTGAGTGGGGAGAAAAGGGAGTGAGAGTGCCAAACTGTTTGCCGTTAAATAAAACCCTCATATTATTTAAGTTTATTCTTTTGTCCAGAATTTAGAGATTAAAGTTGATGAATTCGAAGGTATGAAATTCTCTAACATGAGAATTTATAACATATCAACTTACATGTATCAAAATGTAGGACATATCAAATTATAAAGAGAGCTATCTTTTTAAAAATTAAAAAAATTAAAGCTTATTTATTTTTGATAGAGAGAGAGAGAGAGTCATTGAGTGAGTGGGTATGAATAGGGGAGGGGCAGAGATAGAGGGAGACACAGAATCCAAAGCAGGATCCAGTCTCTGAGCTGTCAGCACAAAGCCCAACGCAGGGCTGGAACCCACGAACTACAAGATCATGATTTGAGCCAATGTTGGACACTTAACTGAATGAGCCACCTAGGCACCCCTAAAAAAAGAGCTATCTTTATGCATGATCACATATGCCTAATGTCTGTATCACACATACTTTACAAGTATTTTTTACATTGTCCCATTTAACCAATAATCCCTGTAACCTAGAGAAGACAGACATTTAGCATGTCCATTTTCCAGAAAGAAAACCAAGGCTCAAGTGACCAAATCCTGTAGGCTTCTCTTTACTAATTCCTTAACTGACACTTTTGGCAGCTCTAAGGGAAGCCACTGAATCCCAGTCTCAATTTCTCTGAGAAAATTTCATAGGATAGCTAGTCAGTCATTCCTGTTCCTACTGAGACTCAGCCTACTGAGGCTGCTGGCTTCTCTCTTATCAGACAGTGGGCAGACACCACATTTTGTTTATCTCTTAATCCCCCAGCATCTAGCACAGTGCCTCAGATGTAGTAGGTAGGTAATCAGAATTTCCAGAATGACCTTTCATGAAGTCTGGCTCAGTGATGGGTATTTTGGGAGATATAAAGATGTAATTATTTAAGAAACTTATAAACTAGTTGTATGAAGTCCTCAGCTCAGATTCTGGTTCCATTTACATTCTGCAAAGCAGCTTACCCCCGCCCCCTGGGGGCCCCCACCCCAGAGGCCTTTTCTTCACAGTCCCAGAGGCAAGTTGACTTTATGGGTATTTCTCCCTCCAAGATTCCTTAAGGGGTATGAATCAGACCCTACAGTTGTTAAAAAGTTGAGTTACTTCCACACTGGTTGACAAAGAGCTGCTTCTCTGATATCTCCAGTTCCACCCCACGTGGCTTATCACCCTGGTCTCTCCCAAGACCCCTTTATAAAACTCAGGGGCTGAGGGGCACATGGGTTAACAAACTGAGCCACCCATCCAACTCTTGCTTTCCACTCAGGTCATGATCCAAGGTTCGTAGGATAGAGCCCTGCGTTGGACTCTGTGCTAACACCTTGGAACCTGCTTGGGATTCTCTCACTCCCTCTCTCTCTGTAACCACCCCCCTCAAAATAAAAAAATAAAAAATGAAATAAAATGAAATGAAATAAAACAGAACAAAACAAAACAAACTCAGTGGCTGAAAGGGTAGCTGATGACAGAACAAGGGGCCTCCAGGAAACTTCATTCACATGAAGCATTGCTAGTGTCTTCTGTATGAGTTATTAAATATTTTAATATCAATTTCTTCCCAAAACATGGGCAGGGAGGAAAGACAGTGGGAATGGTAAACTGTTTACTTTCCATAGGATGAAACTGTATTATTTAAAAAAATATTTTCTTTCATTAAAATTAAAATTAAGGAATTCAAAATTATTAAATTCCCTAAAATGAATTCTACTATAGAAGGCTGACAAGTACAGCAGGCCAATAAGGTATGAATACATACACATGATCCCATTCAGTCTTCAGAACCACCAGAAATGAAAGACTCTTGTTCTCATGTTACAAGTGAAGTTCAGGGAAATTAAACAGGTGCCAGGAGAACATGAGTAAATGCAAAAATGAGGACTGAAGCCCAAGTTAGTATGTCTCTAAGCCTCATGCTGTCTCTGCTTCTCAAAGGGTTTCTTAAAAAGTGTGCAGTGGACATGTGTTGCAGCTGGCTTGCCAGGTTCTAAATAATGAATCTTCTTCCTTTTGTCGGTGGTGTTCTATGTTTTAGGAGCAGCCCACACAAGAGAACCCGAAAAAGAACCCCCTCGTGTCAAAGAGCCCTAGTGGCGACAGTACAGGGGACAGGAGGAATGAGCTGGCAGAGGCAGCCCCATCCGAGGCGATGCTGAGACTCCTTCAAAGTGCTTTCAACAAAAACTCACCCCCAAAGCAATCACCAAAGAAGCCTCCAAGTGCAAAGCTCAACATCCCTTATGAAACTTTCTATGAAGCCCTGGAAAAGTTGAACAAGCCTTCGCAGCTTAAAGAGTCCGAGGACAGTCTATATAACGACTATGTTGATGTTTTCTATAACACGAAACCTTATAAGCACAGAGATGACCGGCTGTTGCAAGCTCTGGTGGACATTCTGAGGGAAGAAAATTAAAATAAGTGTGGAGTTCTGAGTTGGAAATATTCATGCTTCTTCCTTCCCCTTAGATTTTGCCTGTGTCTGAAGTGGTTGTTTTTGCCATTGATTCTTATGCTTATGATATCCTTTGTGGTACTTTTGCTTTTGCTCGCCCGACTGGGCGTTTGAAAGGGATGAGCTCAAGTAGAAAATCCAACTTTCTGAATTGATAATGACTCTTTCAAAACACATATTCCCTGCTTGCACAAGTGAGATGCTTTGTTCTTTCTGGAGCCACAGTTCATTTCATTGGTGGTCCTCATACCACATTAGAATGCCTCCTTGAGCCACGATTTCATTTCTCAAAAGAAATGCCATCGCCTGGGTAACATATTAATTTGAAGAAGTAAATCTGCAAAGAATGAGAGGGAAGAAAACTGTTCCTACAACTTGTCCCTTGTCTTTGCCACACGGTTCTTTGAACTGTGATGCCATAGATAAGTTTGGAAAGTTTCTATTGAAAGAGTTCCCGATTAGACCCATACCCTTGGCTTTTCTACCCCAAAGTACGACTCATTCAGGAAATGGCGATTTCGTCATTTGGGAGAGAAACTGAGTAATTTAGATCCAGAAACAATTCTCAAAATTTGTGTTATCTGGTTTGAGCAGTTTTAGAACATTTTTCTTTGTTTGGTGTGCTACGCAGAGGCCTCTGTGGACCTAAAGGTGACTAGGACTTAAGGTGCGTGCTCTGGCCTTTCCCTATTTCCCCTTATATTTTCATTACCTATCTCCTTCCTCGACCACAATCTGAATACTGAGAGAAGTAATTATACTACTTAGAATAAACTTACACTTGGGATTTGGCAAATCCCTTGTCATATTTTTTCACAATAATCACAGGAAACCACTCATAACACCAGGAACCAATGTAAATAGGAAAATATTTATAATGGGGAGAGCCAAAGGTAGGTTTTGTTTGTTTTTAAATTGTATTCATTAGAACAGGTTTTTCTGGATCCTTAAAACTGAGTGTTCATTCCTTGCCACTAAAGGCTCTTCCCCAGTCTTACAGCTGATAGTATCCAAAATCTTACCAAATTGCTTCCAATATTCAGTTCAAGAGGCCACAAGCTGGCAGTCCATGGGCCACATTTGTCCCTCAGGTAGATTTCCTTTGGCACATCAAATGATTTAAACATATGAGTGGTTATTAAAAATATGAAATTTCACATAAAGCTTGATTCTCAGACGCATTTCCCTTCCTGGCAACAGTTGGCTAGAGCTGAACAGCAGCTGCCCAGATAGATTTGAGTACCAGGTCCCTGAGGTGCCCTGCTCCATGTTGCTTAAAGTGGCTACCTCACTGGTCAACACCCAAAAAGCATTTGATTTTTCCCACTGCTGCACTAAACAAACTTACAAAAAGTATAAATGCATTAAGGAAAAAAAAAAAAAAAAAGTCCTCTACTTCTTCCAGGTAGGATCTGTGTGATAATCAATCATAATGAGAACTTGCCATGATCTAGTTAATTTATAGGTGAGGGGAAATGATATTTTAGACCCCTGAAAGTACCTCTGAAATCCAGTTTGACATATTCATTTAATCTCACCTTCCCTGGATTCTCATTTACACTAACTCATTAATGGACAACCTCTGGATTCCCATTCTCTATGTGCTCACAAAAGCTCCAGTCACCTACGATGCAGGCATTCTCCCACTGAGTCTGCTGTTTGTAATTCTTTCTTAAAGTTTGAACTTCACAATGTCACACATGAACTGGACCAGGAGGTTAACTACATTGAACTAGACTGGGAAGAGAACACTAGAGTCTGTCATTTGCTATGGTTTGAAGTGTAGTGAATAAGACGATGTTTCACCTCCTCGTCTACAGTTTGCATTTGTGCAGAATAAAAGTATGTGCAGAGCAATCACCATGATGCTTCAAGGATGTTCTCCTAAAAGAACTCCAGTATCACACTATCCTTGGAAGTTTCACATGTTGTTCAATATAGAGTATTGGACAGACTTCGAAAATTGAAGTAGATCAAAAAGTATTAAAGCCAAAAAGGACCAACGAGTTATTAGATAAGTTTTCAACTAAAAAACAAAGCTAAGGCCCAGAGAGGCCAATACATAGTCATAAACAAAACCTCATCCTTTCCCCTTTCCTACTCTCATGCTAATTGTATTAAGCTTTTTTTTTTTTTTTAATCCTTCTAATAATATCTTTTCCTGGTTGAAACCCCCAACCCACTCATTGGATTGTAGCCAAAGGTTCACTCTAGAGAAGCTTTAATATTTAAATAAAGTCATGTTTGAATGTTTCCAACCTGGAATATATTGTTCAGACATAGAATATTTTTGTCAGTCTTTCTTAGTGCCTGTGGATTTTTGTGAAAACGTAAAAGAGGAAACTTATATAATATTTCCCTCAGAATTTTAAACTATATTTTCTTTACAGGTATTTATAATGTACCAATGCTTTTATCAGAATTTTAAAAAGCATAATAAATTATATTAAAGAACCAAAACTTTCCTGAGAATAAGAAAGTTTCATCCAATAAAATATTTTTGAAAGGCATGTTCCTCTGTCAGTGAAAATAAACGTATAATATGTATGTGTTATGATATTAAAAGTGACATTTGTCTAATAGCCTAATACAATGTGTTTAACATGCGTGGTCTTAGCATTTTTAAGGGAACTCCCAAATTATACACTTGTATTAACCAGAATATGTAAAATATGCTTATACATCTGAAGAATAAATGGTTTCTCACTAAGTTAAAAAGGAAAAAAAGCTCATGTTTCCAACAAAAACAAAATCTCCTTCTCTATGTTTCTAAAATGAACTATAAAAAAGAAAAATTGAAGATGTACATTAAGAAGATAATTCCTTTTAGAAAAAAAAAAGCTAATTCCTTTTGAGACAAATGGACTTTCTCAAAGTCAATTTAAGAATTTACTTCAACAGGTATTTTTCATTTTCCTTCATAGCTCAGTTTCTTACTATTTTTTCATCAAAAAGATTTTTTTAACACTTATTCATTTTTGAGATACAGAGAGAGACAGAGCACAAGCATGGGAGGGGCAGAGAGGGTCACAGAATCTGAAACAGGCTCCAGTCTCTGAGCTGTCAGCACAGAGCCCGTCGCAGGCTCAAACCCACGAGCAGTGAGATCATGACCTGAGCCGAAGTCGGACACCCAACCGACTGAGCCACCCAGGTACCTCTCTTACTTGTTTTGACAACATCCCAAGTTATTTGACTGAGTCTTCACTGAAGTGTTGAGGAAAAAAAGCAAAGCACAAACCAAAGGGACTTACTATGTGTGAGAGAAAGGACTTCAACACTTCATCAAAAATGACTTTTTTATAGGCCAGATACAGTAGCTCCACATTAACCACCCCCCGTCCGCCAGAGGCCACTTATCAGAAGTTCCCAACTTCCAAGTTTAATCTCCCATCTTCAGGCCCACATTCCTCTCTTGCTTCAAACCTCCATCCCTGGAATGGCCACCCAGCCACTTCAGAATCTGTCTTCTTTCCAGGAGGTGGTTTTCCCCCAGACTCCATTCCTTTCTTCTGAGTTACAAATATTAATTCAAAATAAAATAATTTTTCCAGAATTCCAGAAGAACTGTTCTAACTGGCTTTTGTCCTCAAAGTCCAGCAATCTTTAAAGTCTACCCACCAGGAGGGCTGAAGATAGCTCTCTGGTTACTTTTGAATGCTCATTTGGTAACTATTAGATTATCCATGTATAGGCTACAAATCCAAATCCAAATCCAAATACACACTGAGATAAACATTAATTCTTAAATACAATTTCAATCCCTAAGAAAGAAGAGTAATGTTTTCCTAACTGCCTCATAATTTTGTAAGGATACAGTACTAATACACATGATGATGATGATGACGACAGTTTTTGGTCCAGCATTCTCAAGGCATGTATGTGGAGGGAAGCAGAAATCACTTTCCTGGTTTCTATGCCAAACTTCTGCCATGTGTGTTGCTCCATCTTCTTGCCCCTGTGGGCCAAGGGTAGTTTCCTGGGCCATCTATGTTAAGCTTGACCTTGTGATTTGTTTTGGCCAGTGGACATGATACAAGCAAAGACCTTCAGCGTGCTTATACAATTTGGCCTGGCTTTTGCTTTTCGGTCATCTAGTGCAATGAGAAGAGTGTGCCTCAGGGAACTACTGCCTCTTCAACCTGTTTCCAGAACAAATATATATGGAGCAGATCTACATTCTGGATCCAAATCGAGCCAACTCACAGCATGAAACAGAGCTGACCAGATGAGGACTACCTAAAGAAGCTGAACTGTTACCATGGCAGTTAGGAGAATGAGAATAAATACTTCTAAGCAACTGAGTCCTGAGATAGTTTGTTATGCAGCCTTACGTGCAACAAAACTGACTAATACAATAAAAATTCCATTTATTCATTCCACTATCAGTACCATCCCTTTCAAATTGTGCCTTCTTGAGCCTAGAGCACACACACACACACACACACACACACACACACACACACACACAAAGAGGCAGTATTAAATCATATACCTCTTAATGCTGATTCCATAGCTGAAAAAGGCCTTGCCCAAGCTTTGAAAGTTTCATTTTTAAAGGTAAGTCTCAGCTTAGTTCCTCCTGCAATCAGAGCTGAGATCATGAATGACTTTTGTACAGGTAATTTATTTTGCAGGTAATAGTGGAGAGCAGAAGTGACTCACACATACTTGAGAGTAGCATGGAATAATACTGATCAGCTCAGGGCTTCCCAAAGACTAGAACTGATGTTTCAGCTGATAATGGCATTGGCAGAAGATAATTCAGAACAGACACGTAGGCTCCCCTTACTCCCCCATCCCTACCCAATCCAGTGCCTCAATACTTAATATTATCTTCTCTCCAAAGTTAGATGCAACCCTAGGACAAGAGAAGAAAACTTGATTGGCTTACATCAAGTTCACACTATTTATTAGAAAGGGAACTCTTAATAGAACACAGTTCTGTTACAAAAAAAAAAAAAGAAGTAATTTTTGCTCACCTGAGTTTTGGCTTGCAATCTGTATTTATACAAACAGTTTATATTGCCTGTCCATTGCTACACATAGATATTATGAAAGCATTACTCTATCCTCAATGTAGGACAAGGAAGTGACTATAATTTTTGTGTCTACCATTCTTAAGGCATGTAGAGAGAAGCAGAAATCACTTTCCTGGTTTCTATGCCCAACTTCTACAATGTGTGTTATTTCCACACATTATTTCCACAATGTGTGTTATTTCTGGAACTCCACAAAGCACTTTTACTCTCCTCTATACCCACATACCCACTACTTCCACCTAAGCCCGTATTGTAAGTATCTTCGTGAATATTTACCTGGGGAGGGGGACATAAGTTCAGAAGGAGTTCTTATTCATGGAAGAAGGCAGGGGAAACATTCCCAGATTTGTTCCTGCAGCGTGGTCATGATTGTTCCCTTCCACCTTTGGTTCCTTTATCCCTGTCCCTAGGAGTCCCAGTGACTAAACATCTAGAGTTCTAAACATCTAGATGATGTTTAGAAGTGAGCAAAATAACCTCTAGGCTTTGCCTTAAATCCTTTACAGTTACTTCTTGTATCATCATTTCTCCTTGTCCAGATACCACCAGGACCCAGCCCAAAACTTGTACTTAGAGAGGGTCTAGTGCTCTCCCTATTTCATGCACAATTTTCAGTTTACAGCAATGAGTGTCACTTGGATGTTCCACAGTAGTGTGCCAGTTTGTTTGGAAGTTTATTTTGGAATGCTTCTTGGATAGTACAATTTTTTAGCTGAAATTTTTAAGAGGGACTTGCAGTGAAAGAGAAATTCATGGGCTTTTTCAAGTTCTCATGTCAGAGGGAACCAGAATGAAGAAAACCCACATGTAAGACGTTATCTTTTACCACAGAGTTCTCACAGGTGGGTCAAGCTCATTTTGTTTATCTGAACATTCACTCCCTGGCTCCAGTCATTCTGTATCTACTAAACATGCATGAATGGCCCCAAATATGCTGCTACTTTGTTATGATGTGATTTGCACTTACACAAAGCAAAAAGCCATAAGCCTTAAGCTTATCAATTAGTTGCCGTAAATGATGTTGTTCCAATCATTAAAGGGCAAAAAAAAAAAAAAAAGTCTGACAATGTAACAACACAAAGTGGCTAGGGGTGTGGACTCTGCAGTCAGCCACAAGTCAAGCTGAATCCTGGTTCTACCATCTCCTACGTGTGTGCCTTTGAGCAGGTTATTTCACATCTTTAGGCCTTATTTCCTCATCTATAACAATGAAGTCTACCACATACAGGCTTGGTATTAGGATTAAGTAAAATAATGCAGATAATTTAGTGCAGTTGCTGTACTAGTAAATGTTCAATAAATGTTCATTTTTATTATTAGTGAGACTACTGCTCTTATTAGTATTGTGGTGTCATGAAAAGAAAATGGACTTTAGAGCCAAATAGATTCAAATATGTAGCTCTTATCTATAAATTCAATAAAGAAGACAATATTAGAATCCATGAAAAAGAGAGGAATACCATAAATTGTCACCGGTCAAGATGGTGTTGCCTGGGGAACTGCCATTCCAATGTGAACTTTCTGCTCCTAAGGTCACAATGAAAACCATTTAATTGTAGTCAATGTAGACCAGACTGCAATGACAAGGGAGTTCTCAAAGTGACAGTTGAGACTAAAAGAGTAGTCATGAGGGGCCACGGAAAGCCAGAAGTGACAAGAGAAAGGAGGTATCAGGAAAAGGAAATCATTTGTTTAATTTTGTCTTATGCCCAATCTTCTTTTGTGTATCAGTTGGAGTACTAGTTTTCGAATATAAAAATTTAAAAATCATTGAGAAGTACCGATATTAACAAAAATGAAAATCAATGAGTCCTTAACTATATTCACAGTACAGTGAGTACATTTTCTAACTGCACTCTCTTAGAATTATAAAACAAATAGGGGCACCTGGGTGGCGCAGTCGGTTAAGCGTCCGACTTCAGCCAGGTCACGATCTCGCGGTCCGTGAGTTCGAGCCCCGCGTCAGGCTCTGTGCTGACAGCTCAGAGCCTGGAGCCGGTTTCAGATTCTGTGTCTCCCTCTCTCTCTGCCCCTCCCCTGTTCATGCTCTGTCTCTCTCTGTCTCAAAAATAAATAAACGTTAAAAAAAAAAGAATTATAAAACAAATAGAAGATAAATAATTGTCCTTATTTTGTAGAGAGAAAGTTGAGGCAGTGAGAGGTGATGTAGTTTGTTCAAGATCACACAGATACTAAGGGGTGGAGTTGAAATTTTAATCTAGCAGTTATTCCAGAATCCAGGTTATATACCTAATACTAGCAAGATGAAAAGGTGACTTAACATTTTAAAAGATATTTATAGTATGAAAATCAAATGAGTACTGTGTATCTTATACTGCTGACTTTTCTCTACTATTTGAAATGAGAAATAGCTTTTATTATTACTACATTATTACTACAATATATTAAATACATATATCCTATGTTTTCAGAGGGATGAGTTAATTCATGAGAAGAGGATATATTATTTCTAAAGTTTGCATTATTCTGCAAGTGAAATATTTTTACTTGAATCTCTTGAAACTGAGATTCAGAGAGGTTATGTCACCTGTCCAAAGTCACACAACTAGGCCAGGATTTTAAAACTGATCAGTCTGACCCTGTATTTTCACTATGCCAAACTGTTTCAATTTTTAACTTTAAATCTAAATTGTTTAAAAAAATATTTTTTTAAGTTGATGCCTTAAAAGGCAATCTCATGCTTCCAGAAACAATTAGATAGATTTTATATTGCTTCTTTCCTTCAAATTTTGGAAACGCTAATAAATTTAAAAGTGATAGAAGGAGTTGTCCTTGTCAGTCATCACTCTGTGACCCATCTTGAAATAAACCAAAACTCTTCTTAGGGGAGCAATAGGCCAGCTCGACAGCTCAGACATCCTTTGAATAAAAAATCAACCTCATATGAATTTATACAGACCCAGAGCTGCCAAACCATATTGAGAATTGGGACATTACATTCTGGGCACAAAGTCTGAGATTCTACTATGTTGAACCATTTTATTTCTCTTCCCATTCCTTGGTCTTTCTGTGCTGATTCCAATTTGCCTTTTTTTTCCCCAAAGTATGTTCTTTAACATATTGATCAGTGGGGTATGCATGTGTGTATGTGTGAGTGTGTATATTGAAAAAGGATTCCCTAGTCACATACATTTGTAAAACACTGACTTAAAAACTGATATTTTCATATTTTTTCATTGTATTTTCCAGATGTCCTTTTAGTATACTAGTATGAATTGTGACTGTTCAAGATGTGGATGAATTTCTCCAAACAGAATCTTTTTTTCTGGGGAGGCATTATTTTCCAGCTCTCTCCAGTTAATCATTTCCCAACTTGATTCTGGGTTTTATCAGAAGTCAGGCTTATGATCACCTCGTGCCTGATCTCTTCTGAAAGCTTACAGCTCATGCCTTCTCCTCCCTCAGTGCAAAGTGCTGCAGTGCCAGTCAGCTGACAGAAAACAGGTGCCAACTGTTGGCAAAGCAATGAGTCAGAGTCTATCAACCAATACAGGAGGATAGCTGGAACCCATCTTTTTGAGGGAAGACTACTGAGATGTGGGGAAAAAGAGGGAATCTACCAGTCACTCGTGTCCATACTAGATAGAGTGGCCACTGTCCCAATTAAGCTCAGTTTATCTCTGTGTCTGAGCATAAATTAGTATTTCAAAATATCTTTTTGGACAATAGTTACAACATGTTAGTAGTTCATACATACGGCTTTCCTTCTTGACTTGCAGATGATAATGAATTTACCTAAATTGTTTTCTTGCTACCACAGAGAGTCTCTGAATTAGAAAGTAGTTATCTATTTTTGTACCTAATTTCCTACATTTGAGAGTGAGTGCTGGGGAAGATTCTAGAAGAAGTATTGCTCCTTTTTAAAAAGAGATGCAAAGAAGGAAGTCTCTCTTCTTCATCCAGACCTCATTGTCCTGGATCTAACCAGATATCCAGACACCTTCCCTTATGTAATAAATTGATTTCTGGAGGAGCTCCCTAGTTCCATAAGCTTCAGGTCTCATAACACCTGGATCTGCCTCCTCTTCATCTTCCTAATCTAAGTCACCAAGTATATAAACTCTAGTTTTAATCTACCCACTTGTCTCCATCACCAATGTCACCATCCTGGTCCACACTACCATCTTCTTTCAACAAAGTTCTCACTTTCATACTGTGATGTTTCTAAACTGTGTCCTATCACATCACTCTCTTCTTTAAAAACCACTGTACTCAGGAAAAGACCAAAATTAGCCTGGCTTGAAAGCCCTAGAAGTTTTAGCTCTAACCTGCCTCTGTAGCTTCATGCCAATTTGCTGCCTAATTCACTCTTTGGCTTTTTTCTTTTACTGCAATGTCCCAAATGAGTCTTGGGGACAAACTATTCTGCAAGAAATGCTCTTTCTCCATACCTTTTCCAGTTAATTCTTTTCTATTTCCCATTCAGAGCTCAATTTACAAATCCCTTTACTGGGGAAGCTTTCCTGACCAGTGTGCCAGATTAAGTCAGAACCTCTGCCAAATGCTCCCATATAGCATTCATCACAAGGGTGATCACATATCTAATTGTTTAGGGTCTGTCCCTGTGGATGGAATGTGATTTCCACTGACATCTCTCATGTTAACTGTTATATCCTCAAATATTAAAATAATGTCTTAAAGAAGAGGTGGATACTCGGTCAATACTTAGGCAATGTTATATTGAGCATTTGGTGTATCTACAGGGCAATGTTATGCTTTGAAAATGAGAAACTCGGGAGCCAGATTCACGCTTCCCAAGCAGCATGGAGAGCTAGTGTTAGCGTTCCCTTCCTAGAGATGCAGCATAGGTACTGGCTCCAAGGTGAGCCAAGCCGAGGTGATTTCAATTCTGATTCTGTGACTTACTACCTGGGTGATACTGAATGACTCTTCCTTTCTGAGTCTCAGTTTATTCATCTATAAAATGGTGAGAGCAATTACACTTACTTCATAAGGTTAGTTGTTTGCTCATTGGCACATATTTATTAAACATCTACTGTATGTCAAGTGCTCTGACAGAGACCAGAAATAGAATAATCTGCTACATGGACATAGCCTCCCCCCTCATGGACATTGTTTTTATCCATCTCTGTATCCGAAGACCTAGCAGAATGCCTGGTATATAATAGTTTAATATGAGTTTGTTGAAGTCTCTAATTGAGTTTATTTTCCCATCCATTTAATGTATATTTAAAATGAAATTGCCAAGGAGTAAAAGTAGAGAACAGTCAAGCTGATATTCATGGAGGACTCAATGGGTGGCAGGCAGAATGCCGAGCATGGCTCATGTGTTGTTTCACTTAATCTTCATTCAGTGATGTAGATAAACTTATCCTCATTTTACAGAAAGGGAAGTGGAGTACAAACAGCTGAAGTCACTTGATCAAGGTCAAGTAAATGGTGAAGATGCATCCAAGTACAGGTAACTTCACTATATTGATTGCATCCTTAAGTTATATGAAACTCTAGGTGAGAATCCAAAGTCCCAGGGAGAGAAGAAATGGGAATAGAAATTTAAAGCTCACAAAGGGAAACACTGACATCAGAAAAGCAGCAGGAAACTATCTTTCTTTTCTTTCTCTGGCTATTTTCATCCAGCTGCTTAGTTATCAAGATCTTGTATAACCTTTTCCCTCTTCTGTTTTTAAGTTTTACATTAAGTAATAATAGACTTAACTATGTTAGACTATATTGTTTTAACCAACTTTACATAATAGGATTCAGTGCTTCAACTGATAACATAAGAATGCTGCATAATTCTAAGTATTTTAATAAGGAAATGCACTTAAAACCAAATTACAGTCAGCTGATCATTTCCCAAACTGATTTCAAAGTACCCTGATGAAAAAACATACTATAAGGTAGACAAAGAAACCAGTCATATGTCAGATGTATTAAATATAAGGAAGCCAGACAGATGATGAGTATCTGAGATTTGAAAAGCACGCATGTAACATGGCAAAGCAAACAGCCTCCCTAGGAGACCAAGGGCTGCAGTCAATGTCACATGTCAGCAGCCAAATCCAGCAGTCATCTGTGCACATGAACCAAGTATTAAACAGGCTTTTAAAGTTTTGGTTTTCTTTTCGACTTCTCTTAATTATTTATTTGATTGTCATTGGTCATTACGCCCAATTTTACATTCAAATCAGAAGGTCATCCTAATCTATTGCTGAATATATTTCTTGCTTGGTATAGCCTCATAGTATTCCCATGCAAAATTCCCCAGCAATAATTTATTAGGGTAGTAGTTTTTAAGGTTTTTTGAAATCAAGTCCCCTTTACATTAAATATTATTAAGGATTCCACAGAATTTTTGTTGATGTGGGTTATACCTATTGAAAAAATTAAAATGGAAAAAATCTATTTATTAATTCCAAAATTATAATAACAAGCCCATTGAATATTAATGTAAATAACATTTACATAACATATTTTTATGAAAATAAATATTTTCAAAACAAAAAGTTACAACAATGGCATTGTTTTATATTTTTTGCAAATCTCTTTAATGTCTGGCTTCATAAAAGAAAGTTTGATTGTGTTATCTACTTCAGCATTCAACCTACTACAAAATTATGTTTTTGTTGAAGTTTATTAAGAGAATGTAACCTCACATAGACATAACTGGAAAAGGAAGGAGTATAGTTGTAGATATTCTTGTTTGATACTACACCAAGACTCAACAAGTAGCTTCTTAAAATGTAGATATAATAAAGACTCTAAAATCCTATCAAGCTTTTTGCACTCTCTTAAACTAAAATCTGATGGTCTATCCTGAACTTTGAATAGAAGTTTTGCCCACGCATAATTTTATAACACTGTTCATTGTTATTTGGAAAACATTGATTCCATGAGTAATCCAGATATTCCATGTGTTGACACATTTCCTCACACTATGATATTTTTTAAAAAAACACATTAGTTAATATCATCAACAATCTCATACAAGTCTTTAAGTATTAAGGAGCAGTCAAGCTCGCTTTATTCATTTGCCTGAAAACTTCTGTCAAATATCCAGGCCAGAGAAACCATAGTTTGTCTGTCAGTCATGTTTTTCAAGTAAAAATAGTATGCCATGAAAACAAATTAAAACAAAAACCCAATTAGTTCAAACTGCAATTCAAACAATTGCACAATTGCTTTTCTTCAAGACAACCATGAAAATTTGGTATACAGCAAAGTACTTTATATAGATTTCCCATTTTGTCAACTAAATTATTAAAAAGGTACATATTCAAGGGTCAGTGTTTTAGTGCTTCACCAGGGTATTCTTGAGTGCCATTGTTTTTTTGTTTTTTGTTTTGTTTTTAATCTATGAGTGTGTGATAGTGAGGCAGGCAATGACTACTAGTACAGTTTGGTGCCACTGCCTTGATTCTTGCTATCCTGCTGACCATCAATGCAAATGAAAACAAAGTGAAAAAGGCAACTAGTGTTATGATTACAATGAATTAGTTTCGGCTTTGCAGAAACCCTTAAAGGGTGTCAAGAGTTTGGGGACTATAAGGTGTCTATAGACTATACTTTGAGAGGACTCCAAGATTTTCAGTACTATGCTGAATACAAGTAGTGAGATTGGGCACCCTTGTCTTGTTCCTGATCCTAAAAAAAAACAAAAAAACTTTCAATCTTTCACTACTGAGTATGCTGTTAGCTGCAGACTTGTTACAGTTGGTCTTTCTTATGTTGAGGTATAGTCCTTCTATATTCAATTTGAGGGCTTTTTTTTCATGAAAGGATATTGAATTTTGTTAAAAGCTTTTCCTGCATCTACTGAGATCATTTAATTTTGATCTTTTGATCTTTCAGTCTATTGGTGAGATGTACCATATTTATTGATTCGCATATGTTTAACCATCCTTGCATCCCAAGGATAAATACCACTTGATCATGGTACATCATATCTTGACAAGACAGGACTCAAAATGTGGAAACTATTAAGACCAAGAGTGTTTTCAAAAGATGTTGAGCAGCCATGGGTGCCTACTGTATTCACTGACACAAAGATTATTCAGATTAAAGTAGATAATATGGTGAGCCACAAAGAAGGCTTGGGCCAGTATTCTCATTGTCTGGTATTCTCCTCACCTGAAAAGGGCAAATCAGAAATTATTTCAGTGCATGGTTCTTTCCATTATACCTTCTCTATGTCAAAAATTCCAGAATAGATTCAATATCCATAGGCATATAAAAGATTTTTCTAGGATATCCTTTTCAAAAGGACTGGATTGTTTTCTGGAAATAGATCTGTGTTATGTGGTCCTAAACATTTCCTACTGTTTTCTCACTTGTAATATCAGCAAAAATCAGATAAATATAGGGGGAGAACATTCTGAATCCAAAAAACTCTGCATTTGGATTGGAAAACATATGGCTCAGACAGACATTGCTTTGGTACCATGGAAACTCATATTTTTTCCACCAAGTACATTTGAATAGCTGGCAATTATCCAATTTTGAGTGGCGTATAATAGGTTCTCTACACGAGGTGCCTGGTCTTACTGTTTTCACTAAAGTTTTACTGAAGTTATATATCAACTTGAATATATTGATATATTCAATATATAAATTGAATAGCAAATCCTACTATGCACACTCTGATTACACAAAATATCAACTCTTTCTAGCAAAAATAACCAGTTCAAGAAGATAACACACAGAGTCGAAATTTTCTAGAATCGTGAAAGATTGAAAGTTCTCATTCAGGCTTCTTCCTACTACTAAAATAGGAAAATAATCTCTCAAGGTACTTCCTCCAGTGAATCAAAGAATGAGAAGACTCCAACAACTCATTCCATAAATATGAAATCACATGTTCCATGTCCAGCACAACCAGCCTCACAGATGACTAAACTGCTATTGTGCTTTGAAATATTACAATTCCTTTCTTAAATGTGAAGTTATTCACGAGTCTGTCTTCAAAAGGACTAGCTGTTCCTATTCTCTATGGAAATGTCCACAGGGCCAGAAATCTTCCAGTATATTAAACAATTTTCTGAAAGCCTTAGTAAGAGAGAAAAAACTTTCTATACCTCAGTAAGAAAGAAAAACCTGCTGTTCCTGAAAAAGACAAATAGCTATACTCTCTATGGAGTATTTTTGGCAAAAACCGAGAAGATTAAGTTGATCTACCGACATTAGAGAGTTCTACTGCCTTTGTCTACCTATTTTGGCAGAGGAAAACACACCTTGCTACAGAATCTGAGATATTTCATGTCCTACCCTGCGCTTTACCTAAAGAGCCTGTTATCCATTATAAACTGTTCCTTAGTGTTCTCTGCCATCTCATTCCCATATCACAAGTAGAAATGATCCTGAAGCCTTAATTGGTTTTCATAGGTCATCATCACTGTCATCCAGTACTCTTTGAGAAGCAAAATTTTAAAAGGCAAGTAACGTAATCAGCTGACAGTGCTCGGCTTTTCCTTGTAAGACAATCCTGCCTGCCAAATGGAAAGTATTATAGTGGAAAGATATGCATGCCTGAATTCAAGCAGATGTTAAGAATTTTTTTCATTAGAAAGAAAGCAAACAAAAATTGAGGATTAGCTCAAAAGAGAGAGGGTTCATGTCTCAATTATCAAACAATTTCCTTTTTAGCTATGCCTGGACATTGCACTAAATAAATTCAAAATGAAATGCCAAAGCCAATGAGCAAAGAACTACTGCAGTTCAACTTAGGAACTGATCATAAAGAACAAAGAGAAGGATGGGCTCAAAGTGGGGTTTCAGAGATGTGGGGAACTGAGAATAACTGTAAGCTTACAGGAAGCCTCATGTAGTGACTCCATTCTTGTTTCCCAAGAGCTGGGTAAAGACATAGATTGTCAGGAAATCAGTGAAATTCTATTTTGTGGGATTGAGTATAAATTTTTGAGACACCCAGGAGTTAATTTTCTAAAAGGATGATGCAGAAGGTGCTTTCTTTAGTGTGCACTGAAATTAAAATTGAAAAAGAAACTTAAGGGCAATTTCTTGAAAGGAAAAATCAGAAAGTGAGTTAGAGGAATTTACAGCAGTGATAACAAACGCAGCCAGGTATAATCCTGCTGTGTTTAAGGATTTTTTCTACTTATCTTCATTTTTATTATATTTTCAGCCCATATATCTGCTGTGTTATTAAAAGACTAATACAGATTGGCCATTTAGGCTTATGACCAAAATTACTCCCAATGCATATATATAATTTATTCATAATCTCAGCCAAAGGGTATTTATTGAGTACCTACTCTGTGCTAAATGCTATCATAGGCAATAAAGACCCAATACTCAAAATGGTTCCTTCCTTCCTGGAAAGTATAGGTCAATAGATGAAAGAGACACAGCCTCTTTAAGATAATTGAAGGGACATGCTATTTCACACCCTGAGAATATGGTCACCTTATAGAATACTCTATCAGGATGTTACTGGAAAAATTGTTTCTGAAAGAAAAAAGAAGGGATAGAGAGGAGCAGTGTACCATGAGAAAATAAAATAAAAGTGAATATGCTAAGCCTCTGACTCATACCTCATTGACATTTGACAGCAATCTGAGTGGACCTACCCTCTCCCACAGGATTATTCAAGTATCTACAGGCAGTGGGGATTTTATTGAACAACCTTGTTAATGATGACCTTCCTGGAAACTTTGCCAGAATCTCAGAGGGTTTTCTCCCCCTCTACCTTTTGAAGCAATCATGTTTTATCAGCTTTTCTACATAACGACCTATGGAAATGAGCCAACCACGGAAAAATGACTCCATTTACTTAGCTCTGAGCTACAGATGGCCTGGTGAACACTATGAGCTAATGGAAAACTAACACATGCTGGCCCAGGTCAACAGCTGTTTTCATTGTACCTGCAGCCTGGGAGACACAGGTGTATTTCATGGGCCTTATGTAGATTGCCATCTGCTCAATAAATGTTTTACATTTCCTTTAAATATGAAGATAAATACCAGGAATTGGAAGTGTAAGTGACTGTATTATGGACATCAACTTTGTTTCTTTTAGTCCTACATGGGTGGAGAGCCCTCCAATTTGATTTACATTATGAACAGGTAAATCTGTAACTTAGTACCTCAAGCTTTCTCATTCTTCGATGGGAGAAGTAGGGATATGTGCTTCCTTCTATCACTTTGCTTGAAGGTTTTTATTTATGTACTCAAAGTTTCACTACAACAAACCTCTCTAGAGTAACAGTTTTGCCATATAGTAGAAGCAATCTGGTTGGGCACTTATAATCCAAACTCTTTACCATATCCTCAACCCAAATATGGAGACGGCACAGACAAAGCAGCATTACCCTCTGTTCCTAGGCCTACCCATTACTGTGAATCAGTGCCCCTCTCCCTATGAATTTCAGTAGTCAGCATATATAGACTGGATGTAGTTGTAGGGGTGTGAGTTGAAGAACAAGGCTGGCCCTGGAGGGGAGGTTTGGCATTTCCAAGTTGTTCTTTTCAGTTTATGAGGGTTCATATTGCCTATTGACCCAAGTTTGTAGCCTTTAGCTGAAACTGCAAGATAATAAAAACAATTTCATTCAATGCCCTGTTATTTGTGTTTGCTTGTTTCTTCTCGCTCTTGCTTCAGAAACACCCAACAGAGACCATAGACTAAAATAGATACAGGTTTATCTTCAGATCATCAGGTTTACACAAGATTCTGGTCCTGGTTCTCTGGCTGTCTAACACAGTCTGTTCTTGGGAAGTCATTTAAGCTCTCTAGGCTTGAGTTTCCTCACTATTAGGTTACTTTTATAAAATAGACTATAAGAGATACTCAATACCTCCTAAAATCACTTCCATTTCACTAGGAAAATGATGATAATCCCTAGCTGTTTGGATTTCCTTTTATTTAGTTTCAACTATATGAAGTTGTATTTTGAAGGTCAAAATACAGTTGAATAGCACAAGTTTCCTATGATTTAACCTAACTTATCACATACTTTTTTATTGATCACCTTCTATTTACAAGGCATTATCAGACACTGGGGATACAGGAGTGAACAAAAAGGGATAAAGCCATGTTTTCATTGACCTTACATTCTAACTGGAGAAGACAAAGAATAAACAAATTAACAGCTGAAAATATGATGGCGGTGCAGTAAACAGTGCTAAGAAGGAAAATAAAGCAGGATAAAGAGACAATCACTTGACAGAAGGAGTACCAAACTGAAAAAAGGGGAATTGAGAGAAATTTACCTACTGTGCATTGACTAGTTGAGACTCTCAGCTATCTTCTCTTACTCCCAGATTTCTGACAGTGGTGTGACTAGACATCATAAAGGAGATTAAAAGGAGATCCCTCTCTGAAGAAAATGATTGCTACAAGAAAAAAGATCTGAAGAGATGCACGTTGTGTATTCATTAACAAAATAGCTCAGCCAAGTTATATTAGAATGAAGCTCAGTCCCACAGCTTCCAAAAGAGCTTTCTGTTTATATATATATATATATATATATATATATATATATATGAAATTTATTGACAAATTGGTTTCCATACAACACCCAGTGCTCATCCCAAAAGGTGCCCTCCTCAATACCCATCACCCACCCTCCCCTCCCTCCCACCCCCCATCAACCCTCAGTTTGTTCTCAGAGCTTTCTGGTGTCCAGTTTAAATATGAACAGGTATCCAGGACTGACACATATTTGAGGACAGCCATTAATTTCAAGGTTCAAAGAGAAAACTGAAAAGCAGAAAGAGTAATTAGAAGAAACAAAGTCTTCATAAGGAGAAAAAAATGTCAACAAGTTTCAATGTTCTGAGAGAAGAAACAGATATTTAAATGTTTAAAAAACACATCTGGATAAGACAATTTTAAGAAATAAAATGTATGCCTTAAAAAAGGAAAAAAAATGCAGTAAGAAGTTTGCATGATAATCTTCTAGGAAATAAGTCAAAGATAGAGAAAATATAGAAAACTAAGCAAAGATGAAAAATCAAAAATAGAAAAAATAGGGGCACCTGGGTGGCTCAGCCTGTGAAACATCGGACTCTTGATTTCAGCTCAGGTCATGATCTCACTGTTCGTGAGACGGAGTCCCACGTCAGCCTCTGAGCTGACAGCAAGAAGCCTGCTTGGGGTTCTCTGTCTCCCTCTCTTTCTCTGCCCCTTCCTCGCTGTTTCTCTCTTTCTCTCTCTCAAAATAAATAAACTTTAATGAAAAGAGAAATAGAAAAAATTATAAAATGTATATGTCAAAAAAGACAACAATCCACAAGATCAATATACAAAATAATAAAAATTTAAGAAGAGAGAGAAGAGAATATGGGAGGAGAATAGGGGGAGATGAAATCAATTAAATAATTCAAAGAACTACTGACAAGTCATTGTAAAGTTTCAGAGTTTCTGGCCACAAGGAAATGAGCATTTTCAAAAAAGTGAGAAAACAGGGTTCACAGAGCAGCTATACTGGATTTTAGGGGGTAAAATGGAACAATATTTTCTAAACATTAAGAGAAATTCTCAAGCTTGAAATTTCATACCCAGGCAACTAAATGTAGGGAAGATTAAATTATTTTTAGACAAGCAAGTTTTCAAAACATTACTTTGAAACTTTCCCATAAAAATAACAATGAACATTCTATACAAAGAAATAAATCAAGAAAGAATATGTAAGATCCAAGGAACAGGAGTTGTTGAGAGAGAGAACAAGAATCCAGGAAGATGGTGAAAAGAAATGCCAAGCTCACAGTTCTGAAGCATGCTTAGAGATCAGTCACTCCTGACTAGAGTGCATCATAAGGCTTTGAAAGGAAGAACTGAATGTTTCTAAGATTTGTACATAGGGGAGTGAGTTTGAGAATAATTATATAGAAACTCAAGCAATTAAGAAAAAGATAATTAGTAACTCTAGGGAAAAAAACAGAAAGAAAGGGAAGAAAAGGAAGTGACAACATATACAATTAAAGAATATCATATGGTCCAGCTCTGAAAATGTTTATACAGTCATACTATGAAAGCATAGGATATTAGTATAATAAAAAATGCATTATATGTGGATGAGGGGGACAGTGGGAGAGGGTATAAAAGCATTATAAACCTTCACCTCTCATAGTGGAAGTCAATGTTTAATGCCTAAACCTAAGACTATACACACACACACACACACACACACACACACACACACACACTATATATATATGTAAATTTATATATATATATATATATGTAAATTTATATAAAAGCATATTATTCAAAGGAATGAAAGTGCCACATTTCTTCAATTCTGAGTCACCTTATTTTTCCACATTTCTTTCAACACCTCCATAATTAGGATATGTCTCAATCATTGGTGGTCTTGGTGTAACTGGCAACATTTGTTGCCTCATCTAAACATGGGCATTGTCATTTAATGAAATGTGATCATTACCAAATGAATCAGATAAAAGAGATCAAAGTGGCCACCTCTGGGAAGCTGTAAATGGGAGGAAGTGTGGTGATGTTAAGGGACTCTTGTTTTAGTAACAACCTGAAATTATTTGACCTTTAAATTGTGTATATATTTTTTAAAAAATATTAGAAATATTTTCAAACACAAATATTAAAAATTCCTAATGGTTGCTTTTCAGAGATGCATCTTTAAAAGAACAAGTTTGGGGCGCCTGGGTGGCGCAGTCGGTTAAGCATCCGACTTCAGCCAGGTCACGATCTCGCGGTCCGTGAGTTCGAGCCCCGCGTCGGGCTCTGGGCTGATGGCTCAGAGCCTGGAGCCTGTTTCAGATTCTGTGTCTCCCTCTCTCTCTGCCCCTCCCCCGTTCATGCTCTGTCTCTCTCTGTCCCAAAAATAAATAAACGTTGAAAAAAAAAATTTAAAAAAAAAATAAAAGAACAAGTTTGGAAGAAGGAGAGGAGTAGGGGCTCTTGCTTTATCTAGAAGGGGAATGGTGATGGCATCCACCAGATTGAGAACAATGGAGGCCATGATAAGTTGTCAGATTCTGAATACAGATTTAAAATAAAGCTGACCAAATGTACCAATGCATGGAATACAGAATATGGGAAAAAAGAGGAGAGTCAAACCTGACACCTAAGTTTTTGCCTGAGCAGCTGGAAGAATGAAATTTCAGTTTCCTGAGATGGGGCAGACTACAGGAAAGCAGGTTAAAGAAGGGGGCACATCAAGAATGCAGATGGGACATATAAGTTTGGATGCCTGTTAAGATATCTGAATCAAAGTGAGGCACCTGGGTGGCTCAGTCAGTTAAGCATTTGACTTGACTTCTTTCAGGTCATGATCTCAGGGTTCCTGAATTAAAGCCTTGAATTAGGCTCTTTCAGTGCAGAGCCTGCTTCAGATCCTTGGTCTCTCTCTGCCCCTCCCCTATTCATGCTCTCTCTCTTTCTCTCTCAAAAAATCAAGAAACATTAACAAAAAGATACCTGAGTGGATGTGGTTAGTAGGCAGATTACACACACAAATCCAGAGCTTTGCTCTAGTGAGGCTGAAGATACAATCTGGGTTTGTTTCTTCACTTCCCTTTCTATCCCTTTTAACAGTATAGTCACTTTACCTGTTTTTGTAGATAGTAATAAACTAAGTCTTAGTTTTTGTTTATGTACTTACTCAGAGAAGAGTATTCAGGTTTTTAATCAATATTTGCAAGAGTTTGCTTCTTTCTGTATTTCAGTAAATGCTGGCCACAGCCACAGTAAGGCTGCACACCTGTCTAAAAACCTAAGTACTCCTTACCTAAATTTTGGTTCTTTTAGGAAGAATTAATTCTATTCTAGGTATTGCATTAAAAAGGATGTTTTAACCTTGTTGGTGAAAACACATACTTCCTACTTGGAGAAAAGGTTTAACACCAGGTCTGCTATTGCAATGAACTTTGGAGGCCACATTTCTCATGTAACACAGTTCAATAAGCCTCATCAACACCCTGGAAACAGTAGACTTGTACATTACTAGTCAATGACATTAGGTTTAATTCCTTGGAGCTCCTCCACACATACACATACATGCACCCAAAAGGAATTTAAGAAAAATGTATTTGAGTCACATGAAGCAACTCATGCTACTTTCTTCAAAATAACACTAAAATCAGGCCCTGATTTTAACCTCTCATCAGACTTTTTTATAAATGATATAACTAAATTCTATACCTGACTAATATTATAGTGTATGTTAACTAAAATTTAAACAAAAAACTTGAAAGAAAAGAAAGAAGGGATCATTTAAATATATATATGTATATTTTACGAATATATGTTTGCTTTAAGCAGAAAGAAATACGGAAGGGAAAAATTGTAAGCCAATACAATATTTTATATATGGGACAGGTAAGATGTGGGTAGAGGTGTATAGATCAGAAGGAGACTTCTCTGAGTCTACCTACTTGTATGATTTTGACTTTTGTGTTATGGGTATTTTTACATATTGAAAAGAAAAATTAAATGAACGGATAAAAAAGGAGATATAATTGTCATATAACACTGTGTAAGTTTTAGGTACACAATATGTTGACTTGATACATTTATATCTGATTATAGTGACCAGTACTGCATTATAAACTTCAAAATTGTTAAGAGAACTAGATCTTAATTGTTCTTAACACACACACACACACACACACACACACACACACACACACAAAGGAAAGGATTGTTATGTGACGTAAGAGGGGTTAGTTAATGCTACGGTGGTAATCATATTGCAATATATACATGTACCTCATCAAATTTTTTAATCCACATTTACACATTTCTCTGTGAAGAACACTTGAAGCGACACAGAGGAAATCCTTTCTAACCAAGAAAACATCTATCAACCTGATAAAGTCTTAAGCCCCTTAGAGAAAAAGAGACTTCTTTCTTCATTTCTACCTAGTCTTCAGGTATCACACTTTGTGTACCTCATGGGTGATGAGCAGGTCTGATAGACCCCTCCAGTATTCCAAGTGTGGAAATGATCCTCTAAGATTTGAGTGGCAATGTAGGGAACGCAGACAAAGGCTAATCTCAGATGACAGGTTAGGGAAGCACTCAGCCAACAGTTGTTTTGGTCTGTGGTTAGAGGTATTTCTGTTCACTCTGCTTTGATCCTTTTACGAAATCTGGAGAACTTTCCATTTCTTTATACATTTATTATTTTGAAGTTCCAATTCCTCCACCTCCTTCTTTACCCCTAAGCACTTAAAACATTTGATCAGTTTTATAGCAATATGTAGTTAAACATAAAAGAACAAGTGTTATTTTCACCTATTTCCAGTGACAATTTAAAGACTATTTTCTACCAATTTTTTGTTACACCCACACTACCTCTGCCCCCCCCAGTGTTTCTTTCTTTTAAAAATGACTCCAGATACATAATACAGATGTGCAATAGAAATATACACCCTTTATCAGTCAAGATAGGTTGACTACGTTGTAGCACCAGCTCCAAACCTCATTGGCTTAAAACAAGAAGGTTTGTATCTTAGTCATAATACATTTCCCTCAAATGCCAGCTGAAGACTCTGCTTCACATCACTTTGTCCTCACCCAGGGACCCAGCATGAGAAAGCAGCCACTGGCTACATTGCCAGTTGCCAAAGGAGAGGGTGAAAGCAGCACTGCCAAAATGCACAGGTTCTTAAACTTCTACCTGGAAAGGATACATGTGTCACTGCCTTACATTTCTTTGGCCAAAGCAAGGTGTATGACCAAACCTAACTTCAAAGGGGCAGATAAGTACAATATTTTGCAAGTGGGGCACTATTAGTAAACAGTTATACAGTCTATTATACACACTCAACTGAAGAGTTGTAACACATCTACTCTTCTCTCAAAATCTCTAGTGATGGAGGTAATTCCTGTACATTTTGGCCAGATGCTGTTTAGAAAAACATCTCAATCCTGAGATTCAGTTTCAAGTCATTGTCTCAACTTCACTCTGCGTGTTTGGCTAACAGCTAAAGGGGTCACATTTTGTGGATAAATAAAGGTCATCGTCTCATTAAATGAATGTGTTTCAGACCACAGGAAAATGTGTGACATGGTTACCAAGGTTCTTCTCTTATAATGAAGGTCTGAAAATGTCACCAGGGGAAACCAGGAGCCAATTTCAGGCTGGAAGAATTGGCTCCAATTGTGATTGTGCAACAGTAATTATGCAGTTGTTTTCCATCCCTCCTCCCTAATGTTATGCATGTCAGGAAACATGCTGTTCCTTTTGAACACAAATTCTACAGGGCTCAGAAAGCTATTTGGGGGAAAACCAGGAAAGAAGAAGTTGGAATGGGAATAGTGAAGAAAATATAAGGTCAGGAATCCTCAGCTTCCCTGTATAAAGTGACCTCAGCTTGCTCAGTTACCAATCAAGTGTGGATTTATATATCTGCAGTTTATCCATCCCCATCAGTGAAACCATGATATAATAATATGCATTTTGGTTTTTGTCCCCAGTTTCTAGCACAAAGCTTCCAAAGGCCGTGGGAGTTTCTTTCTTTCTTTCTTTTTTTTTTAACGTTTATTTATTTTAAGAGAAAGAGAGAGAGTGGGGAGGGGAGAGATGGGGGGGCTTGAACACAATGTGGGGCTCAAACCCATGAGATTGTGACCTGAGCCAAAACCGCAAGAGGGACATTTAAGTGACTGAGCCAGCCAGATGCCCCCTTAGGAAATTCCTCAGTAACAAGGGTGAGAGGAGCATCTTTCAGCCACACCTGACTTTATGCTAATAAGGTGACCGTGCCTGGTTTCCAGAGGAACCAAGGGTGAGATGAAAGGGTCGGAAATTTCATCCCCACCCCCTGACCTCCAGGGAGGTAAGAAGGGTTGGGAGTGGAGACAAACACTAATGACCAATAATCTAATCAAGTGTGTGGATGAAATGAAGCCTCCGTGAAAAGCTTCCCCAAAGGGGTTTAGGGAGCTTCTGGGTTGGTTAACACCTGGAGGTGCTGGGAAGGCATAGAAGTTCCACATCCCTTCTCCAATATCTTGCCTTGTGCACCTCTTCCATCTACCTGTTTCTCAGTTGTATGCTTTTATAATAAACCAATACTCTATGTAAGTACATTCTTTTCCTGAGTTCTGTGAGCTGTTCTTTCAAATTATCAAACCTGAGGCAGGGAATTACAGGAACCTCTGATTATAGCTGGTCAGTCAGAACCCCAGGTGACAACCTAGACTTGTGACTGGCATTCTAGGGTTGAGCAAAGGACAGTCTTGTGGGACTGAGCTCTTAAACTGTGAAGTCTGAGCTAACTCCAGGTCATTAGTGCCATAAGTGAATTATAGGACATTTAGCTGGTGTCCAGAGAAGTGAAAAATTGGTTGGTGTGGGAAAAACCCTATATATATATACTTGGTACCAGAAGTGTTGAAGCGAGAGGAGAAAAGAGGAATTTTTTCGTTCACCATTTTTGTAGTCCTGGTCATGTGTGTAGATTAGACTCATGCTATTTTTCACCTAGACTATGACAGCAGCTTCCTACTTTTCTTTCCCCTCCAATCTCTTCCTTTCCACCCCACTTTCCCTGCAGCAGTGAGAATATTCTTACCACAGCCCAGTTCTCATGGTGTCAGTCACTAAGTTTCAACAACTTAAAGCTAACCTACTTTTCTGTCTGTATTGTTTCAATCTACCTTCTCAGGTTTAATGAAGTATACAATTAAGAATTATGAAAGGAGCACCTGGGTGGCTCAGTCAGTTAACTGTGGGTATCTTGGTTTCAGCTCAGGTCATGATTTCATGGTTCATCAGTTCAAGCCCTGTGTCAGCTCTGTGCTGTCAGTACAGAGCCTGCTTGGGATCCTCTCTCTCCCTCTCTCTCTGCCCCTTTCCTGCTTGCATGTTCTCTCTCTCTCTCTCTCTCTCTCTCTCTCAAAACAAATAAACATAAAAATAAAAACAAAACACACTGTGAACCTAAAAACAAGGCGGCCAGAAAAAAAAAATGATGAAAATTTCTCATCTGCAGACATGCCCTTACTTTGCAAGATATAGGTATACCTACTCTTCTCCTCAAGTTTATAGTCTCTCTGACCCAACTGGTTTTTGAAGGACTCATAGTAACAGACCTTCTAATAGAATTGGGAGACAAATACATCTTTAGCCAATTCTTGATTAATAGTTACATACGTTGCATTTAAAAACAAATGTAGGGGTGTCTGGGTGGCTGTCAGTTAAGCAACCAGCTTCAGCTCACATCATGATCTTGTGGTTTGTGGGTTTGAACCCTGCATTGGGCTCTTTGCTGACACCTCAGAGCCTGCTTCGGATTCTGTGTCTCCCTCTCTCTGCCCCTCCCCAATTAGCACTCTGTCTCTTTCTCTGTCAAAATTAAACAGACATTAAAAAAATTTTAATTAAAAAATAAAAATAAATGTAGATCACTTAAAAATTACAGCAAAACATTCAACCATGTCAGGGTGAGGTCAAAGAAAAAGAAGAGAGATGATCATATTAAGTTGTAATCACAGCAAAAGGGTGAACTGTATTAATGACCCAACACAAATGTATCTTTAAAAACAACACCTCAGTTTAGACTTGAGTAGCCAATAAATGTCAATTCTAGTTAGGCTTTATTTTAATTAAATTTTGCAATCCATCCCAATTGACTTGCCTTGGGTAAGGAACAGTTTGTAATAATAAATAGAAAAGAATGGTGTCTTTACTGGTTTGAAGAGAAAAAGAAAGAGAGAGAGTGAGAGAGCAAGAGAGAGAACAAGTGAGAGAGAAGACAAGAAAAAGAAATCAGAGCAGTTTTTGTTTGTTTGAGTAATGCTCTGGGTTTTCTCCTCTATGACCTAATCCCTGTTTCAATCTTTGTTCCCAAACTCTTCAGTTTACTCTCCAGAAACTTCATCTCCATGATAAACAATTCTATATTCTCATTTTTATCTTTGCTATACTTTGTGCTCATTATTAAACCTAAATTCCTTTATAGTCCTTTCTAACAGAATTTGTTTATTTCTTAATGTGCCTAGCACTTTAGGTGGGAAGTGAGTCCAAGTTTCAGACAACTGTTTTCAACCTTCTTCAAACCCTGGAGCTGCTGAGCCTCATGTTTGTTACTCAGCCTTTTACTGTCTATCCCTCTCATAGCTGTTGTCATTCACCCACCTTTTGTGCACTAACTGAGCTTTCCTTCAGACACTGTCCTCTATCCTCAAACTTCTTACTTTCTCTAACGCATAAACTCTTAGCAAATGGCCTTAACTCCTACTCGGGGAAAATAAGCCATCATATTGGAACGTCATACCCTCAACTTCCCACCACCAAATCCCTAAACCCTCCCTTTCTCCTCCCTCCTGTTTCAGTGTGGAGATTATCTTTTACCATAAAAAACCGTCTCTCCATCTTGGCTTAGATTCTTCTCAGAGATCATGCATAGTAGTATCAATTCCTCTCCCTTTATCTCTCTCTCACACACACACACTTCTTCTTCTCCCCACATTTCCCTCTTACCTACTAGCATTAAGCTATATGCTCACTCTCCAAACTTAAATAAACAATGAAAAAAAAATCGTCCCTAACTCCATAGCCTCCCCATCCATCATCTTATTTCCTTGCTTCCACTGTTATGTTTTTTTATTTGACTTTATTTTCTCCCCCCGCACTCCCCTCCCATTCTTCATTCTAAATCTGGCTGCTGGGCCCACTGTCCCACTTGACATTGCTTTTGTCAATGTCATCATTTTCTTCCATGACACTACATCCACTGAATACTTTTGAATTCTCAGATTACTTAATGATGTGGAGAAAAAAGGCAAAAAATGTAGAAAAAGTTAAGTTTCCTTATAACTTACAGCCCATTGACAAGTACGTGGGACAGGAAGAGTGACCTTCCTCCAGGAACTCAACCTCCTAATTGAGGTCTGCTAGAGGCAAAAGGCAACCTTAGATTGACATTAGCCCAACCTCCAGGATCCTGTAAGTCTTCTTTAACATACAAAAATCCCTTTGGAAACTTCGTTTATTTCTATCCCCCTCAACCCCCCACTGCCCCAAGATATATGTTAGCAATCATTCTCCAAACATATGGCTCCCTGATATACATCTGAAGGGTCTCATGACTAAGGATTTACTAGACAGTAGTAAATGACCTTATCTTACATGGCAGCTAGCCCCTCAAGGTCCTGAAAACTTTGCTTCCAAATTTCTTAAAGATTTACAGCATTCCTAACCCCCTCTCAATTTATAAGTGTATCATCATTCACTCCTCACAATCCCAGTGCAGCTCTTTCAGTCCAGTAGTTCTGTCCTTGTGCTTTAATAAAACCACCTTTTTTGCACCAAAGACATTTCAAGAATTCTTTCTTGGCTGTTCACTCCCAGACCCCCATGTTACATCACATCATTAATGACTCAGCATCTGCCAATTCATTGCAATAATCCTTTTCTCTTAAAACCCTGTCTGGGCATCATCTCTTTGCAACTCTTTTCCTGTCTCACTTGTTGGTAATTGCCTCTCATGAACCATTGAATATTGGGGTCTTAAATGGAGGACTATGTCTCAAGTCCTTGCCCTTCTCACCTTACCCTCTCTTTACATCATCCATTCCTATGGCTTTGTAGTATACACCATTGGTGGTCTGCCGGTCCCCTCAAACCACCTTTACTAGTCTGTGGGCCTCTACCCTAGTTTTTGTCTGCTTTTGTTTTCAATGGCCTCTGGGAACTGCCAGAAAAGTTTCGGTAGAGTTCTTAGGAAATGATCTAAGGGCCTAGAGATGTGGGCATGCTAGACTGGTTCTGTTATAGAATACTGGAGAACCCATCCAATGATAGAGGAGGAAGAAACCTAGGCCTGGTTGTTGGTAGATCAGTTTGGTAGTTGGTACAAACTAAAAGTAGATTGGTCTACTGCTGGTCTCCCACACACTGTGTAACCCAGACATTGCTGTCATGATGGAGAATGGACCAGTCCCTTGAAGGGACTTTTAAGGTGCCAGCTTAAAGATGATACACTGTGATGCTGAGGTGTTGCTTTCACAATATACTTTATGCCAATGGTCATTATGTGTTGTCCTGTCTCTGATAGGTAGAATATATCAATCTGGAAGCCAAGGAGTGCAATTAGAAAGACTTCTTCAGTAATGTCATTCCCAGTGACCCACTGGTCACTCGGGAAATTTGTGCTTTTTAAAACCAGACCTAAGATACTTCATCTCTATGGTGACCCATATTGGACCCATAACTTTCTTATGAGCTCCAAATCTGAATATATAACCTATTTGATCTTTAAATTAGACACCTCATAGGCATCTGAAACCTCATAGACCCATGGTGACTACACTTATCATGGTGAGCACTGAGTAATGTATACAATTGTTGAATTGTTATATAGTATACCTGAAATTAATATCATACAGTACGTTATTTATCAATTAACAAAACTATCACACTCATGGCAAAAAAATCTTAATATTTGTTTGGTATGTATTCCTTATAAAAATAGTTCCCTATTAAAACATATCTTGTCTCAAGCTGTTATTTAAAAGAGAGACATATAAAGTAGCATTATAAAATGCCTAATAGTAAACAGAATTCTGAGTATTACCAGCCACCAATAAAACTAATCCCAAGGTTCAGAAGTAAATAAGTACTTACAAAATTAAAAAAATACAATACCAGAAAAATAGACCCATACCTATACATTATATGGAATCTATGAGATATCACTGGGAAAGCAGCAACCAGGTTATCTCCCCTCTGTACACACCTCTATATCCTGCCAATGAAAGACTTTTTGCTGGCACCTGCAGGGTCTTTTTCCTTGAAGAGGCAATGTACCTTCTTCCAAATAAGCGTACTCTAAGAAGGGGAATGTTCTCTCCCAGTGTGACTCAGGAGCTCCCTACTCTACCCTAACCACTCTGAAGTCAGCATCCTTCTCCCAAGGAGCACATGCCAAAGATCCACTCTGGGGAAAGTCATACACTTCCACGTGCTGTTTGCAAAAAAACTGCAACACTCAGTTCCTCTCACTCTCCAGTCTGTGGTCAGGAGAGGGTTTTGTTTTATGGGAACCCAATACCGCACTCAACCCCTCTCTCTATCTTTCCCTTTTGTCTCTCCACAGAAAGGGTTCCCTCCCCTCTGAGACACCACCAGAAGGAGCCCCTTCTGCTAGTACTCAAATCAATTTCCTGGGTGTTCCAAGGTATCTGACCTCAATACAGCTTTGTTTGAGGGACAAGGAAAGCACAACATGCCCCTACTTCTCTTCTATCTTAACTCCTGCCTCTTGAAAGATTGAAATCTTGCCATTTGCAATGGTGTGGATAGACCTAAAACGTATTATGTTAAGTAAAATAAGTCAATCAGAGAAAGACAAATACCATATGATTTCACTCATATATGGAATTTAAGAAATGAAACAGATGAACATAAGGGAAGTGGGTGGAGAAGAGAGAAGAAAACAAACCACAAGAGATTCTTAACAATAGAGAACAAATTGAGGGTTGATGTAGGGATGTGGGCAAGAGATGGGCTAGATTTGTTATGATGAACACTGGGTGTTGAATGTAAGTGATGAATCACTGAACTCTACTCCTGAAACTAATATTGCACCACAGGTTAACAACAAAAATTTAAAAACAAATACAATCTTTCACATTGCATTATAAATATGTTTAATTAGTTCAAGTCATTTTAAAAATAAGGAAGCGGGCACCTGGGTGGCTCAGTCGACTAAGCTTGTAACTTCCGCTTAGGTTATGATCTCATGGTTCATGGGTTCAAGCCCTGCATCAGGGTCTGTGCTGACAACTCAGAGCCTGGAGCCTGCTTCAGATTCTGTGTTTCCCTCTCTCTCTGCCCCTCTTCCACTCACAGTCTGTCTTTCTCTCTCTCAAAAATAAACAATAAACATTAAAAAATTAAAAAAAATAAAGAAGAAGCATACCAAAAGGCATGTCATGCTTTACATGTCAAATGTTTGAGACTGACTGTTCATGTGAATGCCTCTTCAACCTATGATATGAAAGAAGTGTGAGTTATACCAGATATTAGACATTCAAGCACATGTATTTGTTCAGGCATTCCTTCTCTGAATATTTATTGAATGCCTGCTCTGTGACAGGGAACTTTCTAAAGACTGAGCATCAAAGATAATAAGGAAGTTTCTGATCTGAGTAACTGGGTGAATGGTGATGCTGTTAACTGAGATGGGAAAAACTAGGGAGGGACTAGTTATGGCAAAATAAAAATACTTTTAATAAATTAAAAACATTATAAAATCACACATTGTGGAGTATTATTCTTGTTACTTCTATTTGAAATCCATTATCATTATTTACCAAATGGCAAGAAAATTAGAGTTGACAGTCCTGGAAGGAAAGCCAGAAGACCAGAGATCTACTTGTGGCTGGATAGCTAAATGGCCTTGAGCAAAACTCTTCCTTTCTTTTGGCCTCACATTACTCATTTATAAAGTAGGGTCTAAATGTCACATAAGATCTCTTCTGGGTTAAAAATGTTTTTACTGGGGCGCCTGGGTGGCTGAGTCAGTTAAGCGTTGATTTCGGCTCAGGTCATGATCTCAGGGTCATGAGGTTGAGCCCTGCTTCAGGCCCTGTTCTGGTCTTGGAGACTGCTTAAAATTCTCTCTTTCTCTCTCTCTCTCTCCCTCTGGCCCTCCCTAACTCGCATGTGTGTGCTCGCTCTCAAAAAAAAAAAAAATGTTATTACTGTTTAGGTTTAAATTCTGTAAGGGCATGAACATTCTCTGGGTGCAGGAATCTACATTCTGTACATGTCTTCAATTTTTATGAAAGTTTGGAGGGTTTTGAAGAGAATGATTAAGCAATTACCCTTGACCTAGCAACTCCACTCCTAGGTTCTTTCAGCTGCCTATCAAGTTATAGGCCACACTTTTTTTTTTTTTTAAGATTATTTATTTATTTTGAAAGAGACAGAGATAGTGTGAGTGGGGGAGGGACAGAGAGAGAGGGAGACAGAGAATCCCAAGCAGGTTCCACACTGCCAGAGCAGAGCCTGATGTAGGGCTTAAACCAATGAAACCCTGAGATCATGACCTGAGCTGATACCAAGAATCGGACACTTAACTGACTGAGCCACCCAGGCACCCCTATAGGCCACACTTTTGCATATCTCTCAGCAGCAAAATGAAATTTAACTTCAGCCACTTATGGGTAGCTTCCTTGTGCTGGCCTGTAAAGCACATAATTGTTGCTATAAAAGGAAATGCAAGGAGGAAAGAGTTTATTGTGTACTAACATCATAATTTTGAAATTAAAGAATATTTTAAATAACCACTCCACCCAAAAGAAATGAAAACTTATGCTCACAGAAAAACCTGTGTGTAAATGTTTATAGTAGCTTTATTCATAATCACCAAAACCCAGAAACCACCCAAATGTCCTTTACCTGGTGAGTGGTTAAACAGACTGTGGTACATGCTCATGAAAGAACACTAGCCAGCTATTAAAACAACAAGACAACATAGATGAATCTCAAATGCGTTATGCTAAGTGAAAGAATTTAGACTCAAATATTACATACTATCTAATTCAACTTATATAATGTTCTAGAAGAGGCAGAACTATGGGTACAGGGAACAGATCAGTAGTTGCCAAGGGTTATGATGGAGAGGTTGACTACAAAGGTGCAACAGAAAAAAACATTTCGGGGTGACAGAATTTTACCCTCATTATGGTAGTTTTATATACGTCTATTCATTTGTCAAAACTCATAGAACTGTTTGCCAAAGGGAGTGGATTTTCCTGTCTGTAAATTTTTTTTAATTCTGAGAAAAATATGACATATCCCAAGACATATTGTCTCAAGCACTTGCACTGAGTTAGGAATGGGAAATCAAAGGTCAGATCAAACACGGAGCGATATCGTGGAACTAAGTCAGAAACGCTAAACGAGCCCAGAATCAACATATAACCTCACTAGCCCCATAGCCCCTTTTCCTGGAAAACTGGCATCAATAAAATAGTACCATTCAGGAATAAATGTATCCAGTATATTTATTAAGCAACCATTGACTAAAGACTCTGTGGGTTAAGAAACTGTTTCAGGGAGAGGGAAATTAATGTAAATCAGTAGCTCACTGAAGCTTGCTGAAACCACAGGGACCAGTGAGGCTGCGCAGACTCACTGTTAGATATCATTCCCATGGAAATATCAGATTGATTACATCTCCAAGAAAGGCGTCAACATACTAAACTGGAAAAGAAAGTGATTTGCAAAATACAAATTGAAATTTATTTCCCTATCCACCCTCATACACATAAGCACATCAAGCCAGTGCAGAGCAGCAGAACTGAACAAGAAAGCCAAGCCATCAAGAGTCATCTATGTTGAAATGCTGACCCCTTGTGTCTGTAAGACATTAAATCATGTGATTCTGTGCTTAAACACTTGATCTGTTTTTTTTTTGTTTTGTTTTTGGTTTTTGGTTTTTTTTTTGGTTTCTTTTTTTTTTTTTAGCTCTGTTTGTGTAATAATGAAGGAACCAATAAAAACAAATTTCAGATAGAATTCAGTCTGTGAAATTGTGCTTGACACAGAAAACATACGTTGGCTCTCTCCATTCACCTCAGCCTATCTGCCATCCACAGGTAGGTAATTCTAGTAACTAGTCACTTGTTCCATTTCTCCCAAGAAGGATACAATCATCAGAAGCAAATTAATCCAGTATATCCCCACAAACCCAAACAAAAATAAATGAAGACATAAAAGAGCCGATTTCTCATTAAGTCACAGTCCAATTGTTAGAATATTTACTCTGCCAGCCACCTGATTTTTACTCATTCTAATCCTAATTCTTTTTGTGGCATAGGAGCCACTACTTGCTTTCATGGCTAATACATGATTTGTTTCATGTGGTTGACACTTTATTTAACCTTGGACTAATATTTAAAAAAAATAACTTGATTCACGAGAAAAAATTCATAATGGGAAAATTTTTCAAATATCTCATTTGCTCATCCATTCATCAACATGTTGAAATACTGGCTATATGCCAGACTGTACAGAATAACCTTTATTCCTTCCTCATCCCAACACCCCCTGTGCTCTTATAAGTGCCTCCCATCAGCAACTGTGTGTGTTTGCTTTAGGGCTTGTGTACTGTTAATATTGTTCCTTGCGCCATCTCCCAATCCGCCTCAAATGTGGGTCTGCCTTAAAGTTATCCCCTTAACCATTCAGGACTATGAGTTCTATCAAAGCCACAGAGGTAAGTGTAAAATTATAGACAAGTAGGATTTTCAGCCCAAGGCTTTCAGTCATCAATCAACTCAGCACATATGTATTAAGCATGGGTTTATCTAGGTGCCGGGATATTGTTTGATCAAACGTCAATAAAGCAACATCTTTTGTACATCATGCTACTACGTTCTTAACCACCAAGTAAAATAATGCTGATTAAAATGTACTACGCCTAAAATGATAGTCCTCTAGTTTGAAATTTATTTTGTATATCTTCAGGGATTTCACAATTTTGTCTGCTTTCAGCTGCAAAGCTTAGCAAATTATAGGCCACACATGTGTGTGTATCAGCACAATGAAAACTGAGCTTCATCTACTTATGGGCAGCTGGTTTATATAGGGGCTATAAAACATACAGTTGTTGTTTTAAAATGAAATGTGGAAAAGAAAAAAAGCCTGTTAAGTATAAACATCATAATTTTGAAACTACAGGATATTCTAACTTCCTCCCTTCCAAAAATGTAGAAAGGAACTTATTTCAGAAGACAAGACAGAACTTTAAACCGAAAACATTTTGCTTCATTAAAAAAAAAAATCAATAAATTTTCCTTCTTTCTCATTTTTCCATGGACCGTCAAAGAATTTATTTTGGCCAGGTGCCAGTACTGCGAGGGTCATTTGGAAAACTGCAGTCTAGAGCTGAGGTCTTCACTTTTGCTCACACATCCCCTAAAGGAATTTTTAAATCTATATATGTCTTATTTTTAAGGTGAGATTAATATTTTTCACTATCACATCATTTAAATAACTATAAACTATGTATAGGTATTTTGTAAATGTTGCTATCTAAAAGTGAAACTTTTATCATAGCTTGTTTTAAGAATACTGAATTGCAATCATTCTAGTGGCAAATTATTTGTTTCAATACCAAACATAAGCCCCACTGCTTTATTCCCATGCCTGTCTTCATACACAGTAACATTTTGTTTCAATGCTTAATCATAATATTGTAATTTTAAAGAGATTTAAATTTGTTTAATGTTTATTTTTGAGAGAGAGAGAGGGAGAGGGAGAGAGGTAGAGAGAGGGAGAGAGGTAGAGAGAAGGAGAGACGGGGAGAGAGAGAGAGAGAGAGAGAGAGCGAGGGAGCATGAGTGGGGGGAGGGGCAGAGAGAGAAGGAGACACAGAATCCCAAGCAGACTCTAGGCACTGACTGAGCTGTCAGCACAGAGCCTGATACGGAGCTCAAACCCGCGAAGGCAAGATCACGACCTGAGCCGAAGTCAGCCACTCAACCAAGCCACCCAGGCGCCCCTCAAAGACATTTTAAATGACAATTAAATCCATTCATGCAGTACCAAAAATGCACCTAACTCAGGAAGCAATGATAGCTTGAATAACTACAACCGGGTTCCTGCACACTCAGGCATTTGCAGCATGACCAACAATAACTGTGAAACATAGGTCAATATTAGTGAAGTGAAATTCCTGAGATTTGAGAACATATTGTTGGGTGACTTCAGTGAGAGGGAGGTATTTGTGCGGTATGACCAAAGAGCTGATCTCTGCTCACTTGAGAGAGAGAGAATTCAACTCCATCTTATTTATGACTCCAGCTGCCTTTCCATTTTAGAATTATAACCCGGCCCTTAAAGAGTCTCGCCACATACCTCAAATATGGGCCTTCAGAAAAGCAGGCAGGCAGTAGACACCAGGCAGTAACAGGTCTCTGGATAGTGGTTCTCCCAGGGTGATTCCCCGGCCAGCAGCCCGAGCCTCACCTGCTCCCTTGTTTGAAATGTAAAGTCTCAGCCCCAACACAGGCCTGTTGAATCAGAATTTTGGGAGTAGGTCCAGCACACCCTCCTTTAATAAGCCTTCCAGGTGATTTCCATGCAAGCTTAAGTTTGAGAACCACTGCCTCTGGGAAACTCCAAACCAAAGAGGAAAAGGAAGACTAAGTCATTCTGGGTGTTTCCTTTTTATTAAGCCATTTGCTTGTAAAGTCTTATTTAAATTTCCAGGAGGAAGTAAGGAGGGAAGCCTCTGTTCGTGCTTGAGCCAGAATGTCCGGGAGGGCTCACCTGGAGGCCATTGTGGTGGCAGCAGCAGCAGTTGGTGAAAATCCCCAAGAGGAAAAATAATCTTGGAGAATAAGAGCCATGGGTCCAACTTGGCTTCCCTTGAAGAGTTGTACACTATCACCCCCAATTGTTAAACTTAGGAGTTGTTAGATGGCTTTCCTGGGGCACTGTTTTCTAAGGTGAAGGTAATGTGGAGTTTGGGGAAGATGTTCATTCCACTAAATCATATTGTGAGAAAGTTCTTCCCTTTTCAATTTCCCTACACGCCTCAATATGTCTAAAGAAAGTCTCCATTTGGTGTCTTCAACACATCTTTACACTTTACCAAAAAAGAAGGAGAGAGTAAGAGAGACACAAAATAAACAAAAGAGAGAAAGCCTTAGGCTCAGTGCCTTGGCAAGCTCCAGCTTTTAACTAGAATTCAATAATATTTTCTTCTTTTCACCATTATTTCTTTTTGTGGCCCTCATCTATCGTGGCAGAGGATACTGGTTTTCTATCTGAAGTCATCATCTAAAATTCTCATTTAAAGAAAGTTTACTAAAGTAAAAGGTACACCATTTAAAAACAACATGAAGAAAGTTATAGTAGAAGTGTTTTAAGGATATGGTATGTAAAAAGTAACCAAGGCTGTAGGGTACTACCCTGGCACTTAAACTAATGACACTTCAAATTCAACTTCTCTCTTCAAAGAGACAATTGCTGTTTCTAATTCAGCCTGCAGGCTGGCTTTCAGAAAACCATACACAGACTACCTTGAGCCCTATTCAATCAGTTAGAACAGTTGATTTAAACGACAACAACAACAAACAAAACAGAGGTAAAGAGAAGAACATCAAATAATAGAAGAATGTGACCAAGATTTTTAGAGTACCATTTTTAAGATAAAACCTTGAATTACATTTATGGTAAACCATTCTTTCTAATGAAAATAAGAAGACACAACTGTCTCCATTACTAGTAGCAATTAAAATGCAAATAATTCCCACTGAGCATCATGATTATTTACATGCTGTGCACAAATTATCTTTCTGTATATAATCTTGTAAGCATTTGGGTTTAACAAGATATGGCTTTATTCATCCTACAATCGGGATTTCTCTACTTCACTATTTCTGTTTTTTTGTTTTGTTTTGTTTTGTTTTTTCATTTAAATGCATCTTAAATATACTCACCGATGCTTCCCTTGGCATATGTGATGATGGTAGTTTTTGGATACAAGTTACTGACTACTCAGTTAAGTTCTATTATCATTCTGCATAAGGTTCAGCATATACAGTTACAGCTGTAATGTAGGTCATTTCTTTTTTAAAATTTTTTTGACATTTATTCATTTTTGAGAGACAGAGACAGAGCATGAGTCGGGGAGGGGCAGAGAGAGAGGGAGACACACAATCTGAAACAGGCTCCAGTCTCTGAGCTGTCAGCACAGAGCCCGACGTGGGGCTTGAACTCACGGACCGCGAGATCATGACCTGAGCTGAAGTCCAACGCTCAACTGACCGAGCCACCCAGGCACCCCTGTAGGTAATTTCTAATGAGAAAATTGTCATAGCATGTATTTCATAGAGTTTGAAGCAATTCTTACATGCTTACTGGTTGGGAAGACATGGAAGTTCTTATAAAGCCAAATGAGTGATAATAGAAGCGGGTGTACCATCCTCCTCTGAAGACTGATACTTCAGTGAGGGCAGAGGTTCTGCAACTAGAGCTCTTTTGGCAACCAGAGAGGCTTTGACTGGATTCTTCTTGTTAACCCTTTGTCCTACTGGGATCCAATAACCACCCAAGTAAATGAACACCATGAATGTTACTGGATTCAGAGCCTATTATGAGCCAGCAAGCTGATTCAATCCTTATTAACAACCCATGGTTCCAGAGATTTTGAGCCAGGATTGCTGAGTTACTAACTCATTAAAAATGAACAGAAATAAAAATGGAACCAGACTGAGTGCGACTCAGAACAAAGATGATAAACGTGTTAACCACCAGAGGGGGTTGAGGGCAGAAGGAGCCAGCTGCTTTTAACATCAAGTTCCTTCTACAAAAAGACCTGAGCTGAAATGGAACTGTTTGCCAGAGGCTCCTAGAGATAAAGATGGGCTCCTGCAGAAAATGTTCCACATCCTGGGAAGTAAACAGCACAAATGAGATAATATTGTGTCCTTGTTTAATTGTTGCCATTATGTGTTGCAAAATATAACTTGAGGCAAACAGCAAAGACATATCTTGCCTGAATTTCCTTCTTTCTCTACATGCTGACTGCTTACAAAGCCTTGCCCAGTCATCTTTTCCTGTTTCATAACCAAATGCCGGACAGTTTTTCTGTCATGCTTTTCCAGCTAAAAGGCCATGAGTTCTGACAAGACTTTAAGTGGCTGGGGGTGGAAGATACGATCCCACTGCACAGAACTGGAGGCATTTTCTCCCTTTCTGTCTATAGCTTTCCCATCCATCTCCATCAGGAACCTGGGGAGACTTCTCAGAGGGTCACCTGCACACTGCTCCTCCCAGTCAATCACAGAACCCACCTCAGCAACACTCCAAAGACTAGTGTGACTTCACCTGCATTGCACGAGTGTAGCTGTATAATTTGCCTACATACCTGTGACTTCAGGTTCTGTATCACATGCTCTTGTTGCTTAAACTCTGGGACTTTGTCCAAATATGACTATGTTTCTTAAAATCTGGATTTCTCTCTATTTTCAGATTTTCCCCAGCTCATTGTGTGATGTTAGCCTCATCACTTCAGTCTTCCACTCGTCCATGTCCTATCTATGGTATGCAATGTTATGATCAATAATTATGAGACTTAAAATACTTCATGAGGATAGTTGGTATCCTTCACAAAATTCTAATGAGGAAGGTTTTGTTATTTATACTGTTTTTACATTTTGGTTTCATTTAATAGATAACAGACACCAAGATGTTGGAAGGATTTTGCTAGGATAATGTGTTATTGTATTCAACTTGGCACTACATGTTCAAAAGCTTCTGATTGTGCTCTTCCCATATACACTATTCAAATCAAGATGTATAGCTAAAAGTTAGCATTGGCATCTGGCAGTAGTCAAGATGTTCATAATCACCATGAAAGCCAGAGACCTGGCCCTCATTATTTTGGCAATAGGAAAGATGTTTCATTATATTTTTGCTCAAGTAATAGTTTTTATTTCCAAGTTAAGTGCACGTTTTGTTGCCACTTATGAAATTTAACAGAGTGTCCATGGGCAAGTGCAGGGCCAGGCAGTTGGCGGAGCCTTCACCGCCACAACACACACAAAATGAAACCTCGTAAAGAGCCAGAATAGCACACGTATGAAGACAGAAACAAAGAATTGGCCTTGCCAGGGGTACCTGGGTGGCTCAGTGGGTTAAGCATCCGATTTCGGCTCAGGTCATGATCTCGTGCTTCATGGATTCAAGCCCTGCATCCAGCTCTGTGATGACGGCATGGAGCCCGGAGCCTGCTTCAGATTCTGTGTCTCCCTCTCTCTATCCCCCTCCCTCACTCACAGTCTGTCTGGCTCTCTCTCTCAAAAATAAATAAACATTAAAAAATGTTTTTTAAATAAATAAAAATAAAAAAAGAATTGGCCTTGCCAAAGTCCAAAGGTCTGGGCAAGAATGCCAGGAGCCAAATCTCTAGGGCACAAACAACCAGGCAGAAGGTCTCCCAGGAACAGGATGTTCTGCAGCATTTCCAATTACCCTGGCCTCTGGGCAGGGCATCTGCTGCTCACAATGCAGCCTCATCCCAGGGCTCACCTCTGGGAAGAGCAACAGGATATACCTCAGAAAAAGCAGCAAGACCATCCACCAAATCACATTTCCACAGATTGAGAATTCAGTCTCCTTAGACTGAATCTCAGAGCAGTTTTCTCTGAGGCAGAAGTGATACAAACAACTTTGCCCCCTCCGGACTCAGTGTTCAATACTTTTCATTATCTAAATATACTGTTAAGGGGCACCTGGGCAGCTACATCGGTTGAATGTGTGACTTCAGCTCATGTCATGATCTCACGGTTCATGGGTTCAAGCCCTGCATCGGGCTCTGTGCTGACAGCTCAGAGACTCGAGCCTGCTTCAGATTCTGTCTCCCTCTCTGTCTGCCCCTTCTCCGCTGTGCTCTGTCTTTCTCCTTCTCAAAAATAAATAAACATTAAAGAAAAAAACAAATTAAAATAACTAAATATACTGTTAAGCCCTGTGAGTTACTTGCATTACAACCACACCCTGTGGAATTTGAAGTTCTATTAATATATAGTAAACCAAGATTATAAAGGAAGAGGGAAGAAGAAAATTAATAATAAGTGAGGCAAACCATAGTGAGGGCAGACAAAATAGCATGAGGTAGCATCTAGCATTAAGCCATAAATCAGAATTACGTAGCAGCAAGCAGATTCTTACCTTTGCAATATTTGAAACCAAACTTTGAAATGCATTTGAAATGAGAGCGAGATAAAACCACATCCTTATTTTATTTATTTATTTATTTATTTATTTATTTATTTAAACTTTTTTGGTGTTTTCAGCCTAATACCTGGAAGATGGTACTGAGAATTTCTTGATGATTGCAGTCTAACAACTGTAGGGCCACGACTTCCAAGAATAAAAATATGGACACTGTTAGTAAAGTCTGTTAACTCCTTTCATTTCTCATTTCAAGACTGTGCCTCCATAAGGGATTCTGAGTAGACTAGGCTGAGACAGCCACACACACACCCCAACACACACACACATTTTTGAAGGGTTCCTTAGCTATGAAATCATAAGAAAGAATTCAGGAACTAATGTCTTGCATGTGTTCAAAATGCTTGGGATAGTCTCTTAGGTTCATCTCTCTGATAATGCCCACAGGAGTTTATAAAGTTATACACAGTAACCTGATGAAGATAGAGGTAATCTGATTGGTGTGATGTCAAAAATCAGGTCCAAAGATATCTAGATCTGTAACTGAAAAAGATTCTGTCTATTCAGGTTGCCAGTCTCATAACAGAGCAGGACAGCCGTGAATTTTGCAGTATCTTTCATCTGAAGAGATGGATGCCAAAGAGGGAAATAACATTCCACTGCATGGAAGCAGTACTATAAGCATGCTACATACTGATGTGGTTCCCTGCATGACGGGAGATTCGCCTGATGTCCCCAGATTCCTCCAAGCATGGATAGAGTCACAGGAATGAAGACCTCTTGTCTCCCAGCGTGTGTGTTCCAGGCTTTGTGACATCTTCCTCCCATTGTGACAATGAACACATATGGTGTCCAAATTATCTGTCCCTTTCTCTAACATACTAAGAAAATCTAAGGAATCAATTGCCATTGTGAGATAACAAATATGATTTTACCTGTCATCAATCATTATTACATAGAAATATAGAAGATCATAGTTGGCTGTTACGATGAAATGAAAGACTTTCTTCTTCTCTTTGTTGAAAATAGGGGAGGGGAAATCAGGCTAAAGGAGTGTGGCAAATTAAAGTAATGGCATATTAAAGTGCATGTGTGTGTGTGTGTGTGTGTGTGTATGATTTATTTTTTGCTTTCATACTGGAATAGACTCTTGGAAACCCCATAGTAAGTTTTACTTACAGCTCAGTTTCATTTTCAGGTTTTCATGGTCTCAGGGATAACGTCCTCTATATAAATTGAAACCCCAATGTCTTCCAAATTTCTTTTCAAATACTTTTAACTTTCTAAAGATGAATTGTAAATCTATAACTACTGCAAAACATCTCTGAGCCTAGTGTCTTGCATATATTTAGTGTATGATTAACACTTCCTGATATTTATGTTCCAATTTATTCCCCAAATATACTTTCTGATAATTCATTTTGTGGATAGGGTCTTGCACACCTTGATTAACAGATGAGAGATCTAAGTTTGCAGACGTTAATGACAGAACCAGGACTAGAACTTGAACTCCACAACTCCAAATCCAGGGCTCTGAGGTGCACCGTGTATTTTCTCCCCAAACACTATTATTGAAATTGATCAAATATTTGTGAATCATAATTAGTTATCTGGAAAAGCACATTTTGGACAAATGGCAGTAATAGTAAAGGTCTTACTATAAAATTTGCTTTACGTGAGAAACTGCAGAATGTTTTAATCTTTTGCATTTGGTATGTTCCTCCCTGGGAAGCCACCTCTAGAGGGCAGTGCACTCTTCATAACAGATTCTCTGGAGTTTAAAGAACTCCCAGGAGTGAAAACCTAAAATGTTTGACATACTTATTAAGAGCTTTAAATCAAACAGGACACACAAATATCTTAGGTCCTGTACCCTTTTTGACTGTGTAGGAGAGAAAGACATTGAAATAGGTATGTAGCTTTGGCCTTTTCTCTTCTTTCCTCCTTCCCCAAAATCAAAGGCTCTAATATTTAAAATAAAATGAACTTGAAACTTCCCTTATAAGACCAACCTAACACTCTGAAGTAAAACATTTAATTTTAAAAGCAGAAGTAAAATAAAAAGGGAGAATGAGATGAGTGCACAGAACTACCGTCAGCTGAGTATTGCTGGAATCCAAACATTAGGAGCCAAGGCCTAGGAAGTAGGCAAGAATAGCCATGCATGCCTGGAAAGGAAGTTGCACTTCCTCATGTGGAATCCAGGAAGCCATGGAATGGCTTAGCAGAGAGGGACAGGCTCAGATTTGTGATTTATATGGGTCATTTGAGTAGCTCTGCTAAGAGCAGAATGGAGGGGAGCAAGGTTAGAAACCAGGATACCAGTTAGGAGGCTGTTTATTAATTCCACGCAAGAGAAATTACATTTGACATAGGATGGCAATGGTGGGAGTGGCCTGGAGAGATGGTTTTGAGAAACCCAGAGGAGAAGAAACTATGAGGCTGTAATGCTCAGTTGGATGAAGTGGGTAAGGAAGAAAGAAAAATCCCAGCTAACATTTTATGACCCTGGTCACTGGGTAAAGACAGGTGGAACAACAAATAAAAATTGAGGTTAGAGGCAAGTGCTACTTAGATTTTGTGAAATCAAATCTGAAATATCTAAAGAGAACCCAAGTGAACAATCCTGACAGGTAACAGAATTGGTGAGTCTGAAGTTTGGGGAAGAAATCTGAGTTGGGGATTAAATTAGAAAGTCATTAGCATACAGGTGGTAGTTGAACCCCTGAGAGTGGATAAATTCACCCAATAAGAATGTCAATAGTGAGACTCTTCTCACTATTGTGAGCTGAAAGTGACGCTGAAAGTGAGCTGAAAACAAACGCCTGGAAACGTGAGTATGTAAGTGGTGGGTAGAGAGAGGAGCCTATGGAGGAAAAGGAACAGAAACAAGAGAAACTGGGAAAATATATTACTTTGGGGGACAGTGCTGCACATGACCAACATTGCCAAATGCTCCCTAAATGTATAGAAATACAAAGAAAAACATGGCCACTGAATTTTGTAATTACAAGAATAGTGGTGGCCTTAGGAGAAGATGCCAGGCTTCAGGAGGTGCAGAGTGAATGCATGGCTCATAAAGTGGTCACATTGAGTTCAGATTACTCTTAAGAAATTTGGATAAGAGGAAAGAAAATGTGTGACACTTTCCAGGGGACATGAGGCCAAAGGTAGATTTATTTTCCAGTGAATGGAAGCCGAATAAGCTTGTATTCTGAAGGGAACACACTTGTGCAAGAGGAAAGGATGAAGTTTCAAGAGGGAGGTTGACTGTGGAGCCTGATTTGGGCAAGTATTAAGTGGTGGGCTAAGAACAAAAAGGGGGACCGCATCTTCTCAAACTGGAGAAAGGTAATGAGGGGTATGGAGAAGGCAAGAAATTAAAGGAGCTCAGGCTCAGTTGCCTCATTAGCAGGACAATTTATTGAGAATTTTTTTTTTCTTACTCTTATTACTGTAGTAGTCTCCAATGAATGAACAAGTCAGGCTTTGTGTTGTGTTTTCCTGGTCTTGCCTGGAAGGGCTAGAATGACTTTTGTGCTTCTTGGGCAGAAAGTGAGTTTCTGGGATACCAGGATGGCAAGCTGCCTTCACAGGCTTTCCTTTGAAGTTGCTATTTAACTGAGATTCTACAAATGGTCATTAAACTTCCACATGACTAGGTTCATACCTAAGGAAGTGGAGGTAGACGTGGTATTGAGGTTGAAGAGGGTGGGTGACAAGACCCTAGGGGTGACTTTTCTGGAATAGAAAAAGGGGCTAGTGGTAGCAAGTTGTGCAAGTGACTGAAGGCCAGGCCCTTCCCTGAAGCATCGCAGGATCTCTGAAGAGGTGGCATATGGTTGTAAGGGGTCCTGAGCTCCCCAGTTGTGAGACTTGGGCCACCATTGTTGAATTGGGCCAGAGGTGGAGCAGGGTGGGTGGCCTTGGGGATTAGAGACTCTAGCCATAGAATGGAGTCTGGCCCAGATAATAAACAACTAAGCGGTGACCATGATAGGCTGCAGAAGGAATGTCTGTCCTCAAATTTTGCTGAGCAATCCTTCTGGGATGCCTGATAGCCCCTAGAGAGAAGGGGTTCCAATAATGACTGCTGCTGAGCACTGCCACTCTTGAGAGAGATTTTTGAACTTAATTTTTTTCTAGAAAGTGTATATGACATTTCTTGCACTTGAATATCATGGAGAACTTTTATTCTAAAATCCCTCTGTTTTCTTGATAAAGCAGAAAGTTTGCAAATAGTAGGGAGAATATGTATGGAATGAATGTTGAATTGATAGTTTGAGACACATAAAATCCCTTTTTAAATGCAGAGTCTTTAGACTCATGAACTCAAAGAATGTTAACATCGGAAGAGACCTGCTGAACTCTCTAATCTCGACTTTGTGTCTCTCTTCCACACATATATTTATAGATGACAAAGCTTAGAGAAGCTAAGGCTTGTATCTCAGGCCACGCAGCATAGCAGAACTTCAGCCTGTTTTCTCTCATTCTCTCTGCCCTTTCCAGCACCCATCTGGAGTGACACCCCCTTACCCACTGCTATTGCACCACAGACTCTGTCCTGACTTCAAGTCTTACCACAGAAGGTAAGACCAGCTTGGACAGTCAAGCTTCCTTCTCACAGCTGACCTCTGGCAGCAGGACAAAGGCTTTGGACCTGGTCCCAGGCCTCACCTGATGGCTGGGAAGCTGCCCTTGCCAGAACCAGGCAGATGCAGGTCTTAGCTGTGCAATGCACAGGGAGGAAGGAGGGAACTGCAGACTCAGAGAGCAGAAAAGGACCTGCGCCTCCCATTCCTTTCCCCCAGTTCACTTACATGAAGGGAACTCAGGTGAACCTAGGGAATCTAAATCAGTAAGAAACGCCTGATCATCCTGGTTTTTGTTTTTCCAAGCTCCTTTTCCAAACATACAGCTTCTCATCTGACTGTGCAGAAAACAGAAAATGCCTCTCTGTATTAAAATCCCCACCGAGAACACCCTGTACAGGTCACTGTAACGTGGACACACACTGAGTTCAGGAAGTGCTGACAGAGGCAAAGGAACCCTGCCCTCCTGCCTCCTGTTAACTGGCCACTCACTACTTCATGCTGAGGCAGGGGTGGGGAAGCAGCACTCTGTACTTAGCTGATGGGACATTAATGGAATCAAGGAATGTAAGGAGAGAAGCTATAAAAAGACTAGGGCTTCCCTTATAAAATTGGCAGCCCAAGCACCAGGTCCTTCAGGAGAGGAAGGGCAAACAACATGGACCAAAGTAGAAATCCACACCGTGAGCGTGAGTGCCGGTGACCGAAAGGAAACCACGTGGCGGAAGCTGACGGCACAGATGGGGTCCAAGTCAGGAGACCAAGTTAGGTGGGGAAGGAGAAGACAGGTTGGGTGCAGCCAGCCAATGCCCACATCAGTTTGCTGTGTGAGCCAGTTAATTTTGTCAATTATCCTTCCCCTGATTTGCACCTAGAAATAAAACCACTCCATTGCTTTGAATTCCTAGAGTTCCTATCCTTAGGCCATCCCCAAGTCAGGACCTATAAGCCAGAATTTAGTCTCAAAGATCTCTAAGACCAGGGCTTGAAGAAGGAAGGTAAAAATATTCTGCACGCAAAATGACTTTAAGGCCACATGATAAATTCTTATTTTAATAGTTATATGCTTATTTTTACAGTCACATACTAATTATAATAAGCAATACTAATTTTCCCCTTGTGATAAAAAATTTTACTCAAGTTAAAAAAAAAAAGTTTGAGTCAATTTAAAGAAAATTATCCTGACAAAAATAATGAAGGTGTTATAAAACAGCCTGAAATCTGGGAAATGCTACCAAGGGAGCTTCCCAAACAATGAGCAGTGTCAGCTGCGGTCAGCTGTGTCTCACTGTAAGCCTTGAGAAAAAACACACAGTTTGACGCATCATGTTATAATAAACAGTGTGAATCTTCCTACCCTGTGTAGACATCCTGGAGGTTTGTTTTTCTTTTGTTTTGTCTTTGGGGGGCTCTTTCTTGATCTCTTGTTTAAACTCCTCAGACAGGAGTATTTTGTTTCCCCATTTTACAGTTGGGGGACTCCAGGTCACTTACAGAAATGGTGGTTAGGAGAGCTATGAAGGGCTTCTGGTAAATAACAAAGGCCTCCTACAAAAAAAAAAAAAAAAAAGAACAAAGCGTAAGGAGTAACTGTCCCACCTTCCAATGACATGATGAATGCTAAATACGAAGGCCACATAATTTGCATAGGTGATATAAGATAGACTTTGGCCCACAAATGGTTATACATGCATCTTTCCTCTTCATTCCTGACCAGAAATGCAAAACCAGTTAGAGGAGGATTTAATGCATAGTGATCTGTGCATTGGAAAGCATTCCAAATTGGTGACATTTCTGTCTATAAACCTAACCAGGCAGAGATATTAACTGGGTCCAGTGCCAGGATAAAGTTGAAATTCAGAAAATAATGTTGTCAAAGCAACAATTTCCTTAAAGTACAGCCTTTGTTTTAGGTAGTTTCTTTCAAAAGAAAATTAATAAAAGCAAGAAGAATTAGATCTACTTCACTGCTGATGAATATGTAGAAATAAAGAGAATAAAGCTGCGATAGGGCATGAGCTGATCCAACTGAAAAATAAAAACATGAGTGATTTGGTATTTTGTCTAAAGGAATTGAATTTTTCTCAATAAATTGACCAAGTTTATTAATGCTTTTGGTATAATCTCTGCCTGCCTTTCCTGGCTGCTTGCTTTTGAAGTGGGGATCCCACAAAACTCCCCTCTGTCAGCTTCTTCTACCTCCTTCTCCAGTCTGGTTTTATGGGGTTCTGCATGTAAGAAAGGGAATGACAATGAAGCAAATAATCTGACAAGGAAAGAGAAGAGAACTGGAAGTGGAGATACTAGAACTGAGTGTTAGTCTCTCTCCAATTTGTGGCTGAAAGTTTTATATTCTGGGAGAAGTCACTACATCTGCCTGGTCCTCAGTTTTCCCGTGTATAAAAAAGATGGCAGGACTCCTGAGTCATGGAATATTCACCAGACTCCGCAGGTTATGTAAGAACTACCTAAAACTTCTAAAATAAAATTCCCCTAAATGTGATGAATATGTAACTTCACTTTTCTGGATAGAGAACCCATTATTTTCATCTGATTTGCAAGTGTCAATAACCGCAGCCTTAGATGACTTTTAAGGTCACTTCCTGATCTCGTATTTTATTATTGCCACAGGCAGAGAATCACAGGAAGCAATAAACGGGCATGGATCAGAGTGACAGAAAACAGGCACGGAAGTTATTGCTGTTCTTATTCCTCCACCAATGCTAAGCATCTATCGGTTTTTTACCTATCCCCAAAGTTACTCCAGGATCCACACACCCATAAATAATGGGCTACTTCCCCGGAATAAGGGAATCCTGTGTGCAGAATACAAGGTGTACTACATTTGTTGTTATTATATAATAAAAGTATTTTTGGACATTCACAAACTAGATTTCCAAGACTCCTGCCACATATTATTTCAATTAGCTTTGTCTGAAAGGAAAATCCTTCATGACTCTATCAAGTGAAGCTACGGAATGAGTGAAGCCATATGTTGATTGTTAGAGGCTTCTTAAAAGCGAATGGTTTTGATTGCCTTCTAAAAGTACAGAGGCCAATAAACTGAAAGGGAACTGGGGAGGACAGGGGTGAGAAGTAGCAACAATAAAATGATGAGCTATTGAAAAGATATGGCAATTAAAAATCCAAAATTGGCACATTCGTCCATAAAGTAAAGCCCCCTGAAGACACCACCACATTCACTCTGTATTTACTAAGCTGAGAAAGGCAAGCCGACACTAACCCTCTCTGCTTCCTTGTTGGCACAGTAATAAGGAAAAGACAGAGGAAGAGCTTCTCTTCTATCCACATCTGAAAGCCCAGATAATGCTTACCAGACATGGGAAGAAAAGAGGTCTTAGTTTCAACCACATAATACTACTATGGTCAAATATTGGCAATGTCATATGGTGCAATCTAGTATACAGAATGCCTGCCGAGCCAGGACATTCTAGCTATTTTGGCATTAGCAAGGTGTTCCTGACTCATCTTTCTTTGACAGAAATGATTAAGACTCTAGCGAAAAAGACAAGAGATGGGTAAATTACTGTGAAATCAAGTTGGCCCATTCTTAATGATTATAAAAGTGCTTTAAAAAGAAAGAAATGTTAAAATTTCAAGATCTCTCTTAAAGTAACTCAGGAAACAGAGTTATGCTTTTTACAGAATTCAGTTTAACAAATCTCTGTCCAGAGCCTATTTTCCACAAAGCACAGGTTGCTGGCTAATGGGATATTTGCAGTGTTTCTTGGGATTGATCTTAAAGGAATAGAGAAATTTTTCAATAAATAGGGAATAGCCATTACCTTAGAAATTATTTGTGAACAAAGAAAGGCTTCTGGATCATTGGCATCATCTGTGAAATTGTTAGTTTTTTTTTTTTTTTTTTAGTCTGGATATACCATAACTAATATCCAATTGCTGGCTATATAGGTTATTTCTAATCCATTTACATGATCAACTTTTCTATAATTAATAATATTTAATACTAAAAATAGTAGGAGTTGGCATAAGATTATTCTATGTAAAGGAAGTTTGACAGCTATTAGAGTTTAAAAGTTAGTTTACAATTTCTTATAAGTTTAGGAATGGATGAAAGAAGCATTTGGCCAGGCTGCTCAGCCTCTCCCAAGCAAGGAGTTTCTTGGTTCCTCCCTAATAAGTCTTATCCATGTGGTGAGACTAGGGAAGGTCTTCATCTCCTACCAATCCAAGGGAAAATCAATGACCTTTATAAACTTTGTATTTATATTATTTTGTAACTCAAAGTTCCTAGGTTTCCCTTAGAGAATTTATCAATTAAAAAGATCATTTTCCAAATAGAAAAATTTCAAGTATTGGGTAGCTTCTGCTGCCCCAGTTTTCTAGAAATATAATTAACATAGAACACTGTATTAGTCCAAAGTATATGACATAATAATTTGATATGTGTATATACTACAAAACAACTATGTAGTTAAGTTCAGTTAATATCCATCACTTCATGTACCTTCAGTATTTTTTTTCTTGTCATAAGAACTTCTCAGATTTACTCTCTTAGCAACTTTCAAGCACACAATGCAATATTCTTAATTATGATCAGCACGTTATACATTACATCCCCAGGACTTATTTATCTTATAACTAGAAGTTTGTACCTTTTGACCTTCTTCCCCCATTCTTCCCCCATGCCCTGCTGCCTCTGGCAACAACCAATCTTTTCTATCTATAAGTTTGGTGTTTTTGGATTCCACATATAAATGAGATCATATAGTATTTGTCTTTTCCTGACTTATTTAACTTAGACTAATGCCCTCAAGATCCATCTATGTTTTTGCAAATGGCAGGATTTCCTTTTTTAATGGCTGAATACTATACCATGAAATATACATATATATAACAAATATAACATTTATATATAATATATTATATTTATATTTAATATTAATATAATATTTATATATAATATATTATATATAAACACAATTTGTCCATTTATATCTGTGGATGGACATTTAGGTTGTTTCCACGTCTTAGCGATTGTCAACAATGCTGCAACAAACATAGGGATAACATGTCTTTTTGAGACAGTGATTTCATTTGGAAAATACCCAGAAGTATTGGGGTTGCTGGATCTTATAGTAGTTCTATTTTTATTCTTTGAGGAAACTCCATATTGTTTTCCATAATGGTTGTACCAATGTATATTCCTGGCAGCAGTGTACAAGAGTTCCCTTTTCTCCACATCCTTGTCAGTAATTGTTATCTCTTGTCTTTTTGATGATAGTCATTCTGACAAGTGTAAGGTGATATCTGATTTCAGGTTTGATTTGTATTTTCTTGATAATTAGTGATGTTGAGCACTTTATCATAACACCTAGTGGTCACTTACTACTAGGTAAGTGTTTTCTTTGAAAGAATTTCTATTCAGTTCTCCTGCCTAGTTTTTAATTACATGGGGGTTTTTTTGTTTGTTTGTTTTTTTGGGTTTTTTTTTTTTTTTTTTTGCTATTGAGTTGTATGAGTTCTTTATGTATTAGGGATATAAGCTCCTTATCACGTACATGATTTACAAATATTTTCTCACATTCTGTGGGTTGCCTTTTCATTCCATTGATAGTTTTCCTTTACTGTGCAGAAGCTTTTTAGTTTGATGTAGTTGAAATTGTTAAACCTTGACAGTAACCACTGCAGCTATTGTTGGGAGCAGAAAATTTCAGGGGCATGAAGACTAGACCTCAACTTACAGTGTTAGCATTTCTGGTTACTGGGCCTCTTAAAGAAGGGCAACAGCACAATAAAGATAGGCTCTGTCTTTGTTATTTTTAACTGCAGCTCCCCAGGGTAACTAGGCAGTGGAGCCTATGTTCTAGAGGGGCCACCAGTAAAATTTACAACCTCCGTCAGCAGACGCAGGGTTCTTGTTGGTCGACATTCCAAGGAAGGCCCATCTGTTTGTTCAGGTTTTTCCTGAGGGAGCCAGAAGGGGATTGATTCCGTTTCATAATAAGTTGAAGTCACCTAATGAGAGAAAGCTTTGTGGTTGAGTCAAAATATTAAAAGAGATAATATGCTGACATTCATACAATTTTAAAATTCACAGCTTTCACCAATTTAATCATACACATGTTGTCACATTGTTTCTGAACATTTCTCCTATTAGTGCAATAGTGCGGCCAGTTGTACCCCCACAGGTGTGAGTCCAAGGAGAATTCATACTCTCCACTGGACCCTCAGTTATTATCAGTGAATCCATGGGTATTATTAATACTAATATTAATAATACAGCACCTGGGTGTCTCAGTCGGTTAAGTGCCAGACTTTGACTCAGTTCATGATCTCACAGTTTGTGGGTTCGAGCCCACATCAGGCTCTGTGTGGACAGCTCAGGGCCTGGAGCCTGCTTCGGGTTCTGTGTCTCCCTCTCTCTCTGCCCCTCCCCTGCTTGCCTCTGTCTCTCTCTCTCTCAAAAATAAATAATCATTAAAAAATAAAAAAAAATATTATTAATAATGTAAAGTAAATAGTAATAATAATAAATTTGGATAATAATTACAAGTCTAGGTAAAATTCTGTACCAATAAGATATTGTTCTTACCATTTGGGTTGGAGAAAAAGAACTCATGAAGCTATTTTTAAAAGTTACCAAATAAAATACAGATAAGCTTTTAGCAACAATCCCTAAAATGTATAATATGATCAATAATTAGTATTGGGGAAAGAGAAAAAGGATCTCAAATGGGATCGGGGGGAACGAGGAAACATTAAGGAGGCAGAGTTTTAATTGATGGCTTCTTGTTTGGTTTCATCTTACCACAGTGAGAGAGAAAAGGTAAAGGGTACCAAGAGGAGAGCCAGGAGAAGCAAAAAAGAAGGAGCAGAAAATGGCATGTTTGAGAGTTAGTGCGTATAGAACAATTTGGCTAGAAATAGAGAACCAAATTATTTCTGGGTATAGGTAAAAGCTAACTCTAGTCTTAAGTTAGAGGGTTTGGAATGCTGTTGGAGGTAATATAACTTTTTCTCCAGTAGTGGGTTAGTGATAAACATTGATAAAATGTTAACTTGCTCTCCATTAAGATAATTGGCCTGGAATCTACCTTGGTTTCTGATGCTCTGAATAGAGAAGTACACAAATGTCCAGAAGAGAAATCTAGTAGCAAATAAAGACTCCATTTTTTAAAGTAGGTATTTCACATCCAAAAAAAGGAAATAATAGCGAAATTCACTCATGTTTCCAACCTGCAAAGACAAATCAAAAGATGACTCCATTCAGCACATTAAAAGGCTCATCTAGGCTTTCTGGGCTATTCCCTGTGGTCTGAGAGGTTGGTTAAGTGGCCTGACAGAGATGACAGATGCTTTGAGTTTTTAACAATTTTCAGAAAAGCAGTTAGAAATAGAAATTGGTATCACATGAATAAATCTTTAATAGTCAATGAAAAGGCCAAGGGAAGCTCAGCAGCACAAGAACGAAAGACAGGAAAAGACCAGATAAAAGTTGGGCAATTTTAACTAAAGCCACTCATTTCCTCACTTCTGAAACAGTTGAGTTGCTCATAGACTTCCGGGCTGGTTAGTGTCATCTGGTGAAGGAAGCAGGATGGCAGTAAAGCAGAATGATCGTCTTCATAATAACTTAGGTCTGTATAGCACTTTATAAACTGTATACTTTCAAGTATGTGATGTGATTTAAAATGCTCAAGATGGGGCGCCTGGGTGGCGCAGTCGGTTAAGCGTCCGACTTCAGCCAGGTCACGATCTCGCCGTCTGTGAGTTCGAGCCCGCGTCAGGCTCTGGGCTGATGGCTCGGAGCCTGGAGCCTGTTTCCGATTCTGTGTCTCCCTCTCTCTCTGCCCCTCCCCCGTTCATGCTCTGTCTCTCTCTGTCCCAAAAATAAATAAACGTTGAAAAAAAAAATTAAAAAAAAATGCTCAAGAATTGGTAGGGTCAACAGGATGGGTCTTATCCTCATCATAAAGATATAGAAGCTCTCCGTACCTATGTAAGCAACCATCCTTAGTTATTCCTGGAGTAAGTTGTTAAATCAGTCTTCCAACTTGTAGTTCAGTGGGCTTTTGACCAAAAATTGTTTCCTCTCCCTTAGAGGCACAAAGCAGTTAAAGGGATCCATATAAAGAAAACTTTCTCTTTTATTTTGTTTGTCCCTAAATGTCTTATAAACTTCATAACTGTTTCTAGAAATACTTTTCCTGCCTGAACCCACTAAGTTTAGGCCAGAATGTGGGAATCACTGTACCATTCTCAAAGAAAAAGAATTAATGCCCTAAGGCATACTTTGTATAATGAATTGACATCTCTCCTAGGCAAAGCATGGCACTAGTTAGTACCCATCCTTGGGACAATTGAGAAAACAGTTACTGAAATAGTTGCCTATGTTCTCAGGTTTGGATTAAGAACCCTGGTAGTACACTTATCTTTGAAAAAAGAAGCCCCTTGATGACAGGAAAGCAGTTACACACTTCCTTCCCCACTTATACACTACAGAGGCTTATATAATAAAAGGACTGATAACGATAACAGCTGTCATTTACTGAGAATTTACTAGATGCCAAGGACTATGATTAAGTGTTTTATAAATGTTACCTGATTTAATCTTCATAATAACTTTGGAAGGCAAGTGTTACCATTATTGCCATTTACAGATGACAACTTTGAGGCTCAGAAAAATCAGTGAACCTCGCCCAAAGTCACACATGGAATAAGGGGTAAAATCAAAATTTAAACTGAGGTCAGTTTCACTCCAAAACTGTTGCTTTACCCATTATACTAAGCTGCGTTGTATGACACACTATTGTTACAACAGGATGAATGCTTCTCTTCTACCTCATTCTCAGCTGTTTCAGAGAAAGAGCAGGCTCATAGGCAGGCTGACAAAAACACTGGTTGGGCATCAAATTGGCCCTAGACTTTTGGATCAAACTGAACGTAAGTATAAAATCATGAATTATATAAGAACGTAACTTGAAGGAATTTCAACAGATCATAGATTCCTTCATTCATCTGAATAATATTCACTGGGAATCTACTGTGTGCTAGATAATGAGCCAGATGCTGGAAAAAGAAAAAAATTATTTTTTTCTCTCTTTCTTTCTATCTTTCTTTCTTTCATCTTTCTATTTTAAATGTGATGAGCACTGGGTATTATATGTAAGTGATGAATCACTAACTTCTACTCCAGAAACCATTACTACACCATATGTTAACTAACTTGGATTTAAATAGAAAGATGAAAGAAAGAAAGAAAGAAAGAAAGAAAGAAAGAAAGAAAGAAAGAAAGAGATGAAGGGAGAGAGGAAGGAGGGAGGGAAGAAAGGAAGGAAGGAAAGAAGGAAGATTATTGCAATAGATTGAGAAAGAAAGGATGAGGAGCTGAGCTGAAGCAGCAGCACTAGAAGAAATGGGTTGAAGAGACATAATTTAAAAAGCCAGTCAACAGAAGTGAACTTTACTATTAGACGAAGCATCTTGGCAGGTGATAGGGAGAGAGGAAGAGTCAGGAGGATCACATCCAGGTTGTTGGAATGGGTGGGACGAGTGACTGGGCAAGGCAGTGAAAAGATGCATTCAGTCAGGAGTAGTTTGAGATAGTGGTATCTGTAGAACCCCAGTCAATGTTCTGCAGGCTTTGGGTAACACGGAGAGACCCAGTTATGTAACTCATCAAATTGGATCATTGTACCCCCAGCAAAAACAAAATCTGCCCATTGGTGGCATCCAGGTGGCCATTTTTCTCATCATGAAAAACACTGGCATTTTGAACTTATATTACTCTTTTTAAAAGATGGGAGCTGACTTGCTGCCAACCACAAATAAACTGTATAGGAATTATCTCTTTAACATATATATGTTTTTCATAGAGATTCTAGTCTTTAGCTCTAATTTTCTACTGATCAACCATTTCTAATGCAAATATACAAAGGATCGTATGAAACAATGGCCAACTTATATGTGAGAACCTGTTTACTCTTGGGGACCTGGGTGGCTCAGTTGATCAAGCCTTTCACTCTTGTTTTAGCCTCATGACATGATCTCACAGGTTTGAGTGGTCAAGCCCTGCAACAGCCTTCACCTGCTTGGCATTCTCTGTCTCCCTCTCTCCTGTCTCTGCCCTCCCACACTCACACTGTCTCTGTCTCTCTCAAAAACAAACAAACAAACAAAGAACCTGTTTACTCTTGTCACTTCATAAAAGTTAAGTGGAATCTGGTCAAAAAGATGGGGTTAACAGTAGCATACCTTGTTGTGAAGGAAAAAAGAGTCCTTAAATAGCACACATTAAGAAACGATCTTTGTATATAAAAACTTGACAAAACAGTTGTTTTTAAATGTTTAATTGGTCATCAGGCCCTTAGGGTGCAGTGTTACAGTAAAAAATGAAGAACTAAAAAATACATTCATCTTTACTCACCGTAATTACTTTGAATTGCAAATAAAAGATTACCACAAGGATAATATGAGGGAGGAAATTCCTTCTATGTTAAAGATTAAAGAGTGAAGGTAGGGTAGAAATGAACTGATAAGTATCATGTGTGTCTGAGTAAGCAAGAAAGGTGAGCCACAGAGAATCCTTAAAGAACATTGTAATTATGATTAGGATAAAGGCCCATTCAACTAGGCAGTCACATCTGGCTTCTAGTGATAACAGTCTGCATAATGGAAATAATAAGGTAGTGAGATTGTTGAAGTCTCTTGTGAATATTAGACTTATTTCCTCAGTGAGTCAGACTTAGAATGTCAGAGAGATCAATTTTTGTGAATACAATTAATAAGGTAATTAAAAATAGAGACAGCTCAAGAGGATATTGCCTGATAATTAATAACCAGCTGGAAAGGATGAGGTTCCTGGGAAACAGTGAATTAAATAAAGATCAGCATAAAGAACTTCTATCAATAAGATATGGGCTATTCTTTAAGGCAACCAAAGGTTAGTATTTGAAGGCCATCTGCTAACAAAACATAAACAGGGATTCTTGGAACCGTATGTCCTATAATCTTATGTCTTAGAGAGCCCAGAGGAAGGGTACTATAAATAGGTGGGAAAATAGAAAGGGGGAAAACAACGGGGGTAGAAAAGAGCACCTCGTCTGGAGTGAGGGTCCTCTCTCACCTCTGCTAGAGATGAGCTATAGAAACTGGAATGAAGCACTTCACTTCAGAGCCTCAATTTCTTCATGGTCAAACTGGATGTTGAACTCTATGACCTTTACGGTTCCTTGCAACTCTAAAATGTGAACTATAAACACAGTTCCTTAACAACGACAACCAAAAAAAGCTAAAAAAATAAGTAATTGAGCCAGAAAAAAGAGTGGTAATTGTTGGCTGTTGGTGTTGAACAGGTACCAACAGGCAATGAAGGCCTGGATTGTAAAGAAAAAAATTAAAAAGAAAAATATAAAAAGAATCATCTCACTTTCTCCAGTCATGCATCTGAAAAACAAAAATGAAAAATGAAGTGTGGTACTGTGGTTTATTTCTCTTTGTAGCTCCTGATACTTGTAACCAGATCATTTACCGTAATAAGCTACAACTATTAACAAAATGTCCCTTGTTATAAGAAACAACATAAAGCATTGACCTCAGAGTTCAATCCCTTAGTGACAATGTACTCTGGGAGCCAAAGGTTAAAAATTATAGGAACTTGTCCCACTAGAAAGTGTCTTTGCTAACCCAACACTCTGTGATTGGGTGAACACTTCTTTGAAGATAGGCATCAGATATCTTCTGCATGCATAGGCAAGCAAGGAAACAAACAGATACCTGTCCAGACCTCAGTTTACCTCCCACTTCTCCAAAATGCTCCAAATCCTGAAAATCCATGGAAATTTCTAGAAGTTCTGTTGCTCAACATGGACTGAAGGGTCAGTGGAGGACCAGGGAAAGGCAGATGAACTATAAAAGTCAATTTTCCTCAGACCAGGAAGCAAGCCTATTGGGGGTGGGGGTGGGGGTGGGTGTCCAGCAGGGAGGGGATTAAAGCCCTGACACAAAATGCTATATGAGAAGAGTAGCAGAAGTAAACTGACGGTCTCTTTCTCCTTGTAAATCCATTGTTAGCAGTTGAAGGGAGTCAAGTCTGGAACCTGACATCATCTATTTAGTAGCGGAGCTGGGGGAAGCTATACATTCTGCCAAATTTGGTAACTTTTGGTAGTTTGAGGCAACGTGAGGGTTTTTAAAACTAGCATGCAAAGGTATCAGAGGCAGCAGCATGGAAACAAGTTACTGAGACAAACAAATAATGAAGTCAAACTGTAGAGATTTCTTCAAAGTCCATGCCTACTGCAAACCAAAAGCATGACTCCACCCCCTTGCTCTTCCTGGGCCAAAGGCTGTTGTGTATTTGGGTAGATAAGAAGATCTGAAATGTCTCAGTGCTGAACTCTACCCAAGGGTCTCTGATGGTATGTTTGCTCTTTCCCAAAAGTACCCAGGCACCAGTAGAATTGGGTGAGAATGAATATCAAGGCCAGTTTTCAAAGGGAAAAGGAGACACTTGGCAATAGGCAGCTAGTTAGGCATGTGTAAGCAGAGAATGGCTCTCTTTGGGGCTGAGGGGGGTGAAGGGCAAGCTGTGAGGTAGGAGGGAAAGCTTCTTGTTGGTATCTCTGAAAGTGACCACAGAAGCTTTGGGCACCTTCTGGCAAGACTGCCTCCTCTCCCTTGACTCACTGCACAGCCAACCAGCCTTTGTACCACCCTCAGGGCCAGCCAGGGACCTCCAAAAATGCCACTGAAGAATCATAATTCCCAGCCTTGAGGTCCCACTTGCATCCTTCTGTCCCAAGCAGGGCACTGGGGCACACTTTGAGAGGTGATATAAATTCTAAGAGTAGAATTAAATTAGTTAATACATATGGAAAGCACTTAGGAAATGGCCTAGCACAAAGTAAGTGCTATAGAGTTAGCCATCAATACCATCATTTCCCTGACAGGGAAACCAAACACAGAGAACCCAGATAGTCCAACTACTGAGTACAGGTTCATAACCCTCACTCTTACTCAACAAGGAAGCCAAGAAACCAAGTGTTGAGTGATATGTCAACCGTCCATCATGCAAGGGGAAGACTGATTTCAAATTTAGGGCTCTTGACTCCAGATCTGGTATCTTTCCACCTTACCCTGTGGCCCTGGGTTATCATAGCATGTATGAGAGAACAAGCGACCAAAGTGAAGAGGTGTCTGCAACACAGCAATTGATCCTGTCTTTGAACAGAACCGTGAATGTCTGTCTCTATGAGATTATGGCCCTCTGGATCCGAGAGATGTAGGAGGAAGAATAGAGTCAATCAGTCCAGAAGCACTGTTTCTAAAAATTCACTGAGCTATTACCATTAAGTTATGTCTGACTGGTGTGTTCTGACACATTAGCAAAGAAGTACTAGTTCCCCACAGGGAGTTCTTTGCATTTAGCCGTATATACCAACTTGTGCTTGAAGTCAAAATAATTGCCCACTCTTGCTCTGGAAAGTTTCAAACACACAGTGACTTGCTACGTGTCCAGAAATTGATCACTTCATCATCAAACGAACCAGCCAGGGGAGCAATTGCTCCAACAGGAAGGTTAACAGGCGAGAAAATGAATAGTCTCATGGTTACAAATGTATTCTGCTGCCATGACTAAAAATTGCCGTGATTTTTTTAAAGTTCATATGCCTAGATATTTTACTGCTGAAAATGTCAAGCCACTGAGCTATTGTTATAATAACTGACCGCTCCACGATAGCATTTCATGACTGTTTTTTCTGTTGTCAAGTAGTCAGCATTATAGATTCTGAATAAATTTGAGCTACTGCTGATCTGCTTTCCAGCACACAGCATTATTGGCTCTGAAGGAAACATTAATGTTGCAGACTGTGAATGTATATTATGAATAATACCAGGGTACAAATATTACCAAACCTTTATATGTGCTCTTTGTTTCCTAATAAAACTCATGTAAGGTCCTCCAAGGGGCCTGTCTCAGCTAACCTCAGAATTCACTCAGCTTATTAAGTTAATACAGTAACTTGCCAAGTCAGGGCTTCTCTGATTGTTGCTGCATGCAGTAGGATGTGATGGTTTTTAGAAGTGGCTTATTTAAAAGCTTTGCCCTTCCTCAGAAGAAGAGTTCATGTAATATGACTAAGTTATTATAATCATCATCCATATTCATTAAATAAAATTATTTTTCAAGTATATTACAGAATAAATATGCTAGACTTTAATTCTAAAACAGGACAACACCTTTCTAATGCGGGTATGCCTCACTTTAAATAAACCAATGGTTTTCTGATCAGTTGACTGCATGTGAAAGGCTTTCTTGGCAATGTCCAAGCTGGGTGAGTCCCTTGTTGGGTATCTGTTCTCTTACTAGCATCTGTTACTCAGGGGCTTTGTTGATTCATATATAGTCCCTCCTTAGGTACCAAGATAACTAGATAATCTTTTGAGACCACCCAGGTTTGGACAATTTTCATCCAACAATATCTAAAAAGAGATGTTATGAGTAACATTTCAGAAAATAAATGACCTTATTTGAGAAGAACCAAAGTAAAACTGGAGACAGAATTACTGGATAATGAAGTTAGATAAGTATCACTTACAGCATATGTAACCCAGGTGTGGCCTTATTTAATCTTTCCTCACAGAGAAATTAGTAAAGTCTTTGGCCCTGAGTGGCTTAGGTTGGAGTGTCAGCCCCTTTCTTGCATCATCCACCTTTGGGATTCCCAATGACACCCTCTATGGGGCTTTTAAGATTCTCTCTGCATTCTCTCAGCCTCTCCCTCTACTTACAGAAGGTTTTTTTGTTTTGTTTTTTGTTTTTTGTTTTTATAGCAAATGCTGTGGATTTCTTACTGCATTCTGCACTCTGGCTTTATCTCATACTGATAGTGTTGGTCTCCTATGGTGTGTTCTCTGCATCTAGTCCCAAATTTGCATATTTCCTCATTGTTAACCCGCCTCCTAGGTTAGGTCTCAGCTATATCTCACAATTCTTTTCAGCTGCACTGCAGAGCATCTCCTGGCTTCTGATGCGTTTGGGAAAAGAGATGGGCAGAGAAGATGTCACTCTGAGCTCCTAGCTATGCTTCAGCTGAGGCAGTTCGGCTTTGAGCTCTATTACTTGTAGTGTTCTGTTGAGATTTCATTCCAAACAAGATCTCCTTGCAAACAAACAAACAAATGGAGAAGTTTGAATACTCCATGATTGAAAGCCTCCCTTTCTTCACAAAGTCACCACAGGGTCAGGGAACTCACTGTTTGTATTCATTGTTCTGTTTATCTATTGATGTGTTATAAAACCATTGGAAACTTGGCAGCTTAAAAAGGAAACCATTTTATTGTACCTCCAGATGTTATGGGTCAGAAATTCAGGCTGGGCTTAGCTGGGTGTTTCTTTTGTTCCCTGTGGTATTGAAGGAGTTCACTTGGTGATATCCAACTCTCAGGTGGGTCCAGGGCAGGGGCAAGGGGTCCAAAACAGTTTCACTGTCATGTGGCTTGATGGGGATGGCAGAAAGGGTGGGCTTAGCTGGATCTGTCAACACAAGTTCCCACACAAGGCCTCTCTAGCATGACAGTGTCAGGGAAACTAGAACTCTTGGATGGAAGCTTATGGTTCCCTAAAAGAGTGTTCTACGTGATGGGAAGTAGAAATGGAGACTCTCAGGGCCTTGGCTCAGAAATTGGTACAGTGGTACATCTACTATTATTTTATTGGTTAAAGCAATGGATTTACATGGATTCCTACATTCAAAGGAAAAAGATAGATCTCTCATAAGAAGATTAGTATATATATGAAGCCTTCTTTAATCTAAGATAGATACAGACCTCTACATGACCCAAATGGCCACAGCACCAGGGACTTTACTTTTCTCCTTTGTTTCTGTCTCGGTTCTCTTCATGGTCTTGTACTCTACACTGGCCAAGAGGATCATCCACCCGAATTGACCCATACTTGCCAGTCTGGGGGAATAATAGCCTCACAGTGTCCATTATATATTTCTGAACTGACTTCCAAGAACACTGACTATTCCTATCAGTCATTCCAGTATACAAGATGAAGAGGTTTTTCTTTGACTAGGTTTGCCCTATAAGATACAGGACATCTAGTTAAATTTGAATTTTAGATAAACAAAAAACTTTTTTTTTAAGTATAAGTATTTCCCAAATATTGCATGGGATATAGTCATATTAAAATATTGTTTGTTTAGTCTCATAGCCTTAATTATTTTGCTGAAATGGCTAAAGCAATAACATATGTATATATATATGTATATATATATATCAAAGTGCAATAATGGAGACAAAAATCACAGAATTCTTTTAATTCTTTGACTTTTCTTTCCCATTGCAAGAGGTTTATAATTCACTGAGTGGATGAGGGTGAGAGGAATATAGTTCTATCTGAGGTCAATCAAAGTTTACACCCACCACTTAGCCAAACTATATGTGAATGTCTTTTATTAAACAAAAATTTCTGTTTAGCAGTTGCTTCAATCATTCCCTTTCTAAGCTGAAGAAAATCTCTACATTTAAATATTGCTATATGAAATGCCCAGAGTCAGTCAAAAATATTTATTGTGTACAATGTGTTAACATAATTAACATGTGGTTCTTGCCTGGTAAAAGTTCAGAATCCAGGGGAGATACATATATCTGAATAGATAATCACATGCCAATGTGATTGATTTTCTAACAAAACAAAAGCAGAGTTCAGTGGGTGTGACTAATAGGACTCAGGGAGTTTGGGATCTTAAAGGAGGTAACATTTGATCTGATCTTGAAAGACAAGTAAGAAATTCCCAGGCAGAGAAGGAGAGCAAAGAGATTCCCAGCAGGGATTTAAAAAAAAAAAAAAAAAAAAAAAAGTAATGAAGTCATGAAGGAGCTGCTATACTTGTGAAGCAGAGAAGGTTCCAGTCTAGTTGAAACTAGAAAGGAAGGACCAGAGCCCCACTCACTAGGTCTCACTCACACTACTACTACATAGGAAAGATTAGGGATGGCCTCAGTCCACGTCAAAACTCAGTAACAGCAAGACAAAGGGTAATAAGAGCAAGTAATCACAGGGCCCAACAAATAATCAAAGGTAAAAGGAAAGATGCCTAACTTCTGTAAGGATAAAAGTAAATTGCTGCTATAGCTCTAGAAACTTTTATTCCCATCTTGCTGCAGCAAAAGCCAATTTTCTATGTGAGGCTGGTTTGGAGGGTTGCATAAAATAATTGACTACCTTTCAGTTTTGGAGATGATGAGCAGAAACATTCCCCAGGTAGGGATTACCCTGCCACACTGTATGAGGAAAAAAAAAGAGCAAAAGCTTTTAATGATTTCATTACACATCCTGTGTGAGCAAGATTTCAATCTGGCTAGAAAGCAAAGATTCTGTGCCTGCTAAAGCCATGTATACTTGAGTATTGCATAGTCATAATATATGATCAGCGACAGCCTAGTGGTGCAACATCGGTAGGAGAACATGGTGAAGAGCCAATGTCCAAGTCTAACAAAATGACAGAAAGTGTCAATTATTTGATGTGTCTTTCATAACTGATCTTAATAAACGTAACTATTAAAACTTGAAAGACACAATGAGAAACCACTACACATCTACTAGAATGACTCAAATTAAATATATATATATATATATATCTCAAAGTGCAATAATGGAGAAAAAATCACAGAATTCTTTTAATTCTTTGGCTTTTCTTTCCCATTGCAAGAGGTTTATAATCTCATATAATCTCACTGAGTGGATGAGGGTGAGAGCAATTTAGTTCTATCTGAGATCAATCAAAGCTTACAACCACCACTTAGTCAAGCTATATCTGAATGGCTTTTACCATATATGACAATATCAAATGCTGATGAGGAAACAAAGAGGCTAGAACACTTCTATTTTGCTGGTGAGAATTCTACTTTGGAAACAAGTTTGACAGTTTCTGGTAGATGTAAACTTACATGTAGGTTACCCTTAGAGACATGAAAACCTATGTTCACACAAAGACCTGCATATGAATATTTACAACAACTTAATTCATAAATACTAAAAGCCAAAAACAAAACCAAATTTTCACCAACTAGTCA